>NC_080387.1:49716002-50316002 GCF_028751815.1 Salvia miltiorrhiza
ACGCGTTGGAAAAGATTGGTTCGTTGCCCCTTCTTGAGAAGCTCGAATTGACGTGTGGACACTTCCGAGGAGGCGAGTGGGAAACGAAAGAAGGTGGATTTCGCAGCCTCAAATTCTTGTCGTTGAGCTTTTGTTTCAACTTTGAGCAGTGGACGACGGAGAGCTCTCACTTCCCATGCCTTGAGCACCTTTATCTTCGCGGATTAGAAAAGTTCAAGGAGATCCCTACAGAGATTGGGCTTATAGCGACGCTCCAATCGATTGTGATGGACTTTTGCTGTGAATCAGTGGAGGAATCTGCGAGAAAGATGGTGGAGAAACGAGAGGAATTACAAGAAGAGGTTATTGTTGAGGTCAGGAGGAAGAGGCAGGAGTTTAATAGACACGAAGCTTTAAAACATGGGTTTAGAGAAGAAATATTCAGGAAATTGCTGAAACTACATAGAATGGCACAAGCATCTCTAGCTTGACTTTTCTTATACGATTATGTGTGTTAGATAGCATAGGATAACATGTTTTCAAATTTTGATGTGCAAATATATGTATAATACTATATTTTAGTGTTGGTCGGAACCACCTTCGCTAGATTCCATGCTCTTGATGCTAACTAGTCTAGTGTGGAAAAAAAAAATGTTTGACAAGTCTACATATTGCAACATGCTCTAGCGTATATTTTTTCAAGTCTAACTTCATTTTAATTCACACTATTCTTTGTTGTTCTATCCTCTGCAGCTTTAACTTAGGCTTGGACTTTCATCAAACATTTTTGTGCAGGTTTAAATTAAGCCAAACACTTGGTGGGCGTGGAACATATTCAGCTACAAAAGTCAGGTTAATTTCTGTGAGCCGTTGATAGTAAAAAATAATAGACGGCTAGGACTTGATATCAGTTGGGTGGGTTGGTTAGCTTCTAAGAAACACATTGACGTTTTTCTTTGTTTGAAAAGGCTGGATATGTATATTGAACGGTGAATTTTCCTCTTTGTAATCAAGCCAAGAACATATCCTTTCCTTTCATCAAATACACAACTTTACTCTGCAATTATACAGATTCTACTAAATCCCTGAAATAAGGCACAATTCTGGTGTTGTGATAGCGGTTGGAGTAGAAATCCTTAATTGCCATAGAGTTGTATCGAAATCAAGAACTCCGACATCAGCCTTTGCAGTAGTTGCCTTGAAACCATTTAATGGAGCAAATGCACAAGCTCGTCAGCAAAAACAAAACCAATAAAGTTGCGTTTACTTTGATGGATAAATTTATCAATGGAAAATGATGGATAACAAAAATTTATGCTTTTAAATGTCTCATTTCTTTTCTCATATTTTACACAAAAGAGAAGTTCACCATTTTTCATTCCTTATTTTCACTTCAAGTATGGATAATATTATCCACTCAAATGGAGGGATAATGTTATTCATCCTTGAAGTGAAAATAAAGAAGGAAAAATGCTTTTGTGTCAAATGTTGGAAAAGAAAAGAGACATTTAAAGGCATAAATTCTTATTATCCATCTTTTTCCATGGATAAATTTATCCATCAAAGCAAACGCAGCCTAAAAGAAACTGTGGATTATGAATAGGAAAACTGTAGAGGTCAAGAAAATACGATGAGATCTATTGAAAACATGTGCTCTCCAACCGTTTGATAAAATGCCCATTAGAATCTGGTATTCTGGGATGCTCCAACTATTCGATGAAATGACACACGACATCCTAATCGGAAACTTCCCATTGAATCTAGAGTACACTGGGACTTTTCTTACAATTACTAAATGAAATGAGAAAGAAACATATACTTGTACATCAATCTTTGAAAACAGATTGTTCTATACTATCTAACACACACAATCCTATAAGAAAAGCCATGCTAGAGATGTTTGTGCCATTCCTTAGATACTTTGTGCTAATTTCCTGCTTATTTTTGCTTTAAACCCATGTTTTAAAACTTTGTATGTGTCCAACTCTCGGTTCATCCTCCTGACCACAACTGCAATCTCTCTTTGTAATTCCTCTTGTTTCTCCACCACCTGTCTCGTAGATTCCTCCGCTGATTCACAGCAAAAATCCAACACAATTGACCGGAGCGTCACTATATCCCCGATCTCTGTAGGGATCTCCTTCAACTTTTCTAATCCGCGAAGATAAAGGTGCTCAAGGCATGGGAAGTGAGAGCTCTCCGTCGTCCACTGCTCAAAGTTGAAACAAAAGTTCAACGACAAGAATTTGAGGCTGCGGAATCCACCTTCTTTCGTTTCCCACTCGCCTCCTCTAAAGTGTCCACACGTCAATTCAAGCTTCTCAAGAAGGGGCAACCAACTTATCTTTTCCAACACTTCTTGCCAATAAAACAGAATTGCTTCAAGACTCAACTTCCTTAGACAGTGTGGGAAGGTTGCCATGTGCACATAATCATCAAATCGACTACCCTTGCAGCTAAGAGATTCCAATTTAAGCAAACATTCGAAATTTCCTAAACAATAGTAATCATAATCATCATCATGCACCCCAATCCCCTTATCCTTGCTATATGTCAATCCCAATTTCTTGATATTAGGAATTCTCTTTACCACCTCTTGATCGCACTTGAAATTCCTTATCCCCTTGAGCGTCTGCAGATTCTCCATGATCACAAAGTGCTCACTAGGAGGATCTGGGAGACGCAATTCCCGTTTATAGAAGATGACATGCCTAAGTTGAGGCATCTTCCAAATCTCAACCGGTGCATCCACTTTCCTTGGATGAGCAACGATCAACGTCTGCAGATTCCACAGCTGATCGATGGAAGTAGGCAGTTTCGCGTGACGATGAGCTCCAACAGCAAGATACCGCGAGTTTACAAACTCAAACATATTCCTTAAAACATAACTATGCCCAAAATATTGATTTCCATATCTCTCATATGCTTCCAATATTCTCAAGAATCTCGAGTTGGGCAGCCGTCGAATAGTTGCATTGTCGCTTATATAGGAACGGGCGAGTGGCTTTGATTCCAAGGCGTCAATGACCCTCTCTTTGGAAGTACTTCTGGGAATAACAATGCGGCGTTGGCTATATGTACCTCCCACCACATGATAAAACCTCTCCTTTCGAGCTTCTATCAAGCATAGATCTCTCAACAAGTCATGAATTATGCAGTACTTAACATTTCCAGTTGTTCCCAACATATCTAGAATCAGATTTCTATCAATCAGATCCTTTAAGCACTCTCGTGCAATTGTTTCCAAACTTTTCCCGCTTACTGGCTTTAGAAATCCTTCAGAAACCCATAGCTTGATTATTTTTGTAGCTCGAATTTCTCTATCTTCCTCAAACACTCCCATATAAAGAAAGCATGGCTTTAGATGAACCGGCAAATGGTCGTAGCTCAATTTCAATATTTTCAAGCAATGTTCATCGTTCTCCAAATTCACTACTGAGCTTAAGTGCCTCCCAAAAGATTCCCAACATTCTTTTGTATGCTCCTGTTTTTCCAAAAGACCTCCCGTCACAACAATTGACAATGGAAGTCCTCTGCAATTCTCTACTATCTTCCTTCCGACTTTCTCGAGTTCAAGAGGGCAGCTTTTCTCCCCAAACACAATTTTGGAGAACAAATTCCAACTACTAACCTTATCTAGAAATTTCACTTCAAGGCTATAGTTGTTGTTATCCAATTGAGAACTCAAATTGGATAACCTAGTTGTCACCACTATCCGACTACTATTACTATTGTCTGGAAAAAAGCGTTGTATCTTCTCCCATGCCTCAACACTCCACATATCATCCAACACAATCAAGAACCTTCTATGTGATAGATTTTTGTGGAGTGCTAGCCCTACTTCATCTTCCCTCATTTTTCTCAATTTTAAGTTGCCTTCTTTATTGGCTTGATAAACAAGTTCGCAAAGAATTTCTCTCGAGTTATATTGTTGAGAGATTTTAGCCCAAGCACAAACATCAAAATGCTCCTTAATTATTGAGTGTGCATAAATATTTTTGGCAAGAGTAGTCTTACCAATTCCGCCCATCCCCACAATAGGGATGACGTGGCAATCGAGCGGCCCCGTGGTGAGCTTATCCATGAGTTCAAGCAAGACATCATCGAAGCCCACCATTGTGCTTTTCTGCCCAGTGGAGGAAGATACAGTCGCAGAGAAACGTATCTGCAACTGATCTCCGACTTTGAGCTTGTCTGTGAGGATCACCTTCGCTTCTCTCTTGATCAAATCCATGTCTTCTATCACCCTCTGCAGGCCTTCATACAAGTCCAAGGAATTCATCTTTTCACCATCATTTGTGGCTTCTTTTCGACTTTGAAAACAATTGAGGAACCGAATCCCATTCCTTCGATCTTCAGATCCAGCGGGAAGAATTCGATCCACAATATGTGATTCGATGAGATCTTCAGCTGCATAAGCTGCATCTGCAATACGCATCTCCAACGGATCAGCTTCGTCGCTGTAGGCAGAAGGGGAGTTGTAGCCTTGGAGAAATTCCTGCAAGAAGGCCACAGTTTCAGTGAGAGATTCAACTTGTTTTTTGTCCAAAGAAATCGGAGGATACGGATGATGCTCGATCTGATCTATGATTTGCATGAGAGAAGCCAAAGCTGCATAAGCCGCCATGATCAAAATTTCTTAAAATTCAGAAAAAAATAAAATGATGCAAAAACACGATTAAATGGAAATATGATTATATCTATGTTCGAAAGAGTGTCGAGGGAGAATTTGATGGAGTGTTAAGTTTGGAAAGGAATTAAAGTGGCAGCTTTATCATCATTACTTGCTTTACTTAATTTGAAACTTGCTTTAGCATCTTTACAGGTAGCTTCAAAATTTCAATCCATAAATAATTTTGACAATACAAGAATAAATGCAATTATTAGTGGATTGTCAAAGTTTAAGGTACGTAGACGAGCCGGGCCCAAACCACCGGGCCAAAGGAAGATTTTGGGTTGGGCCAAGCCTACCTCTTAATGCCTGAGTTTGTTTTGGGCCTTTCCACGCATATCCCAAATCAGCCAATATTGGGACTGTGCCATGTTTGCAGATAAGATCAAATGTCCCAAAAACAATTTTACGTGTCATACGTCTTCTATTATTATATTTATTATTTTAATAATATTTTTATAAAAATAAAATTTATTGTAATAGAGCATGTTGTGCTGGCATAGCAACACGGACCTCCACTCAATGTCAAAAAATAAATTTAAAAAATGGGGTGTTTAGTCTAATGATTGAGATAAATAAAATTAATAAGATTAGAGCGTGATTAAGTAATTCATTGAATTTTGGAGTGATATAATCACTTACTTATATGATTAGAATGTAGGTTGAGTTGTCAATCATGAGCACAATCATGGAAATCATACATTTGATTAAGATGGTATTTGGCTAAGCTTAGTTTAATTAGCTTATAAGCTTTAACAGCTTATAAGATGTAGTTTTTCAAAAGATTATAGGTTGTCAAGTGTTTGGATAATTGAATTTATAAAATTATAAGCTAGAGAGAGAGAAACAATGCTAAAAAGATAAATCGAAAAGAGATGAACTTGAAATGGTATATGATAAAAATTACAAATTATAATTGAATAGTATTTATAAAATAATTTTGTATATAAGATTATTAAAAAATAAGTTCAGATAGAGAAACTTATCTTTTGGAAAACTTATAAGTTATTGGAGTTTATTTTTAGAACTTACAATTTGTTTATGAGCTTATTTTGCCAAATATTTTGAAAAAAAAAACTTATAAACTTCTAAACATCTTATAAGTTATTTTAAAGAGCTTATAAACTCAGTCAAACACTCTCTAAGCTAAATTTTTTACCAATCATATCACTCAAATCAAACCCCTCTTAAAAGAAGATTTACAAATCCAAACCAGGGCTTTTTGTAGGTTGAACAGATCATGGTGTATTTGTGGCAATATTATTTTAGGTTGAGCCGAACTTCATTTTATCCCATCGAGTTGTTTCAATGCGACCGCCGACCGCTATAAAAGCTGATGTCAGAGTCATTCTTGATCTTCAAACTACTCTTGGAAAAATATTAAATCTTGCATTTCTATGGCCATTTAAGATTTCTACTCCAAAAATAGTTCATTCTTGTCATCAGCTCATTGATGTACCAAATGCAAGCATAAGTGAATTAATTATCTCTACCAAATAGAACATTTCACTAAAAACTGGTAAACCTTGTGATCCGATTCAAAATCCCAACAAAACTAGCTTAAATGATTATAATCAAGGGGCTTGGGATACCCCAAAGTTCTAATCTACGTAAGTAAATAAAGTGTACTATTTTTAATCCTCAAAAGTAGACACCCCTAATAGAGTTGAGCATACACATTAAAGTTGTTACCTGCCAAGCTAAGCAGTGCTTCGTTCTTGTTCAAAAGCCTAACTTGAACCTGAAAGGGAAGCTCTTCGCCTTGTAATTCCACTTGTTCGTCTACAATCTTTTTGGCAGACCTGATCGCCGATTTGCTGCACCATGATAAATAAATCTTCTGCAGTGTTGGTATATTTATTATTTTAATAATATTTTTATAAAAATAAAATTTATTGTAATAGAGCATGTTGTGCTGGCATAGCAACACGGACCTCCACTCAATGTCAAAAAATAAATTTAAAAAATGGGGTGTTTAGTCTAATGATTGAGATAAATAAAATTAATAAGATTAGAGCGTGATTAAGTAATTCATTGAATTTTGGAGTGATATAATCACTTACTTATATGATTAGAATGTAGGTTGAGTTGTCAATCATGAGCACAATCATGGAAATCATACATTTGATTAAGATGGTATTTGGCTAAGCTTAGTTTAATTAGCTTATAAGCTTTAACAGCTTATAAGATGTAGTTTTTCAAAAGATTATAGGTTGTCAAGTGTTTGGATAATTGAATTTATAAAATTATAAGCTTACGCCTCAGCCGTTGGAAGTCTGATGTATGCCATGGTCTGTACTAGACCAGATATCGCTCATGCAGTGGGAGTTGTGAGCAGAATTATGGCAAATCCTTGAAAGCAGCATTGGGAAGCAGTAAGGTGGATATTGAGATATCTACGTGGATCTACTGATAGATGCTTGTGCTTTCGACGAGGTGATGTAGCACTACAAGGTTTTGTAGATGCAGATTTTGCCGGTGCGGTAGATCGCAGGAGAAGCACTACCGGTTATGTCTGATTGGGTGTATTTATACGCATTTATTTGGGGGATTTTGGTGTGGTTTCTATGTTTAATTCGTGTTAAATATCGTCTTTGGATATGAATTATGGTCTTATATAAATGTTTATGGTATTTGATAGGTTTTGGAGAAAAGTATTGATTTAGAGAAGAGTTTTGAAGTCGTGAAGCTGTGTGAAGAGGAAGTTGTGCACGTCTGCCGTGCAGTGTGCCCATTCTGCCTGGGCGTGAATTGATTGCATGGATTGAAGGCTAAAGTGCCGAAAAGAAAGACATGCTGAGCCACCATGTTTGATTTGGACTGATTTTAAGTTAGTTAATTAGCTAGTAGTCCACTAGTTTGTTTTTGTGGACTTTATATTATTTTTTTTAGTTGCCTATTTAGACTAGGTTAGTAGGTTTTGATTTTTCCTTAGTTATATATATATTAGCTAGAGATCAAATTGAAGGGAGACTTTGTTTTTGGAGATATCATACATATTCCAGACGGCAACTTTGAAGCAAATTTGTGGATGCAAATTTGGAGTTCTAAATTCAAGTTTTATTCCTTCATCTTTCCTTTGCAATTAATTATTTATTTTGTTTGATTTATTTTTATTATGAGTTCTAGCTAAATTTCTATATTCCGGCATTGATTAGGGAAGCACTAGCGAAATTATTCTGTGAGATCTAATTGTTCTTATACTTTATTTTTATGCTTGCATCTGCGATTCTTCATGTTTAATGATATTAATTGTTTTAATCCATTAGATAGTTGCAAATATTTATTGGGTTAGAATTAATTATATAGCCAATTGAACCGGCCATCCGTAATTGTGGTTTAGGTTTGATTAGTGGTAAATTGACACATCAGGGTCAAGGGAAAAGCAGTCTTAATTCAATAATCCTGCGTCAGAGTTTATTGGTTTTGAATCGGGTTTCTCTAGATATTAATGCTATCGGCTCATTAAATCTATAGAGCGTCTCTTACGGTTGTCAGTCGATTAGGGTAGTAATTAGTGAAGCGTCTTCCTGGTTACCGAATAATTAAGGAGAAATAAGATCACGTCAGAAGCGTCTTCGGTGATTATAACTGGTTTGTTTGCATGATTTAAAGTTATTTTTGCATCGATGATCGGAATAATTGAGCTAGGGTGGACTTAATTGATTGCTGGAATTCTTTTATTAATTGTTGGAATTTTTATTCATCTTTTGGTTAATTGGAAAAATTGGTTTATTCGGATTTTATTTATTTAATTTTAAGTTTAGTAATTTCCATATTTTCTTCTCAAAATTTCGTGGTTACTTTGCAGACTTTAATTGGAGAAATTCTCGCCAGTCCCTTGGGAGACGATTTTGCTTACTGCTGTCTGCGCAGTGTGGGCATACCGGCTGACTGCCGGATATTTTTGGTGTAAAACGACGCACCAAATTTTGGCGCCGTTGCCGGGGATTGGTTTTAAGCAGGATTTTACTGATTTCAGTCTGTCTTTTATTTTAAGTTATTTTATTTTTAGTTTATGCCCCGTTCTTCTCGTACAGGCGTATTAGTTTTTGATCCAGAAATCGAGAAAACCGCACGAAAGTTGAAGAAGCAAGCTAAGGAGTGGAAAAAGAAATCCAATTCTTCTCCACCGAGTCTTGAGGATCAAAAAGAAATTGAAGATCCAATGGGTGACCGTAACAATAGGGATGAGGAGAACGATAGAGAGATCGTTGATCCTCGACAGGAACCACCTCAACTGATCAGAGAGTTAGGCCGTCATAGAAGCAATCGCCCTTTGTGCATTGTCCTTCCTGCCATTAATGGCAACGCTGAAATACGGCCTGGTTTCATTCAAGTGCTACCCAAATTCGGTGATTTACCTGGAGAGAGTGCACACAAGCATCTGGCTGAATTTGATCTAGTTTGCTCAACTCTACGCCCTCATGGTTTTACTGAAAATAATTTGAGGCTATTGACTTTTTCTCATACTTTGCAGGGTAGAGCGAGAGATTGGCTTTTTGATCTTCCTCCTGGTTCGATTAGAACTTGGGGAGATTTAGAAGAACAATTCTTGCGAAAATTCTTTCCTGAGTCCAGAGCTGCAAATTTGAGAATGGCCATTAGCAGCATTAAACAGAAGAAGGCGGAGAGTTTAGCCGATTATTGGGAGAGATTCCAACAGCTGTGTCGCAAGTGTCCTGATCATGGATTTTCTGACTACCAATTGCTTACTAACTATTTTTATCGTGGTATGTCTTCTTTTGATAGGAAAATTGTTGACGCTGCTTGTGGTGGAAGCTTGACCAATAAAACTTTGGACGAAGCAAAGCAACTCATCGTTGACATGGTTTCAAATGGCCAACAATATGAGGATGAGGATGATGATCGTTATAGGCCAGTGCAGAAAGTAGAAGATTCCAACATGAACGAGAGAATTGATGCTCTCACCTCTTTAGTTAGAGGACTTGCTGTCTCTAAAACTCAACACGTTCAATGTGGAATTTGCTTTGAAAATAATCATCCTACTGATGCATGTCCATCTCTGCAGGATAATAATACTGAGCAAGCGTGCATGGGATCCGCTGATGAGCAAGAGATGAACGCACAAAGGCAAAGGCGAAACGACCCTTTTTCCAACACCTACAATCCAGGGTGGAGAAATCACCCAAATTTTAGGTGGAGACAGCAGGAACCAGGGATGTACGCGCCGAATCCGCCGCAGGCTGGACAGTATGCCCATACCGCACGTCCTGCACCGAGTTCTGCACCCAATATGAGCGATATCATGAAGAGCCTCGCCCAGAGCAGTGAAATTGTGAAGAATTTGGTGCAAAGTCAGCAGGCATTCCAGCATGAAACCCAGGCAGCGTTGAGTAATATGGGCACACAAATCACGCAGTTAGCCACTCAGGTGAACAAGCTGCAGGCGAATCAAGGCCGACTTCCTTCTGTCACGGAGATGAATCCCAAGGAAAATGCAAGTGCTGTAACTACAAGAAGTGGGAGAATTCTAGCTGAGCCACAGCCTAAGCAGCAGGACAAAGAAAAGCCCGATGAAGCCAAGGACGATGCAATTAGTGAAAAGTCACCAGAATCCACCGAGCCTATCTCTTCTAAGGTAAGTGGAAAACCTAAGGTTTCAATTCCTCAATCACTGATTGCACCACCTTTTCCTTCTAGGTTGGCTCAGAACAAGAGAATTGAAGAAGAGAAGGATATTCTGGAAATCTTCAAGAAGGTAGAAATAAACTTGCCCTTGCTTGATGCAATTAAGCAAGTTCCCAGGTACGCAAAGTTTTTAAAAGAGTTATGCTCTAAGAAAATGAAGTTTGGGAATGATGCGAGAATTCGAGTGAGTGAGAATGTTTCTGCTGTTCTTCAAAGAAAATTACCCCAAAAATGTCGAGATCCTGGTATGTTCACCATTCCATGCATTATAGGTAATAAGACTGTTGAGAGAGCCATGCTAGATTTAGGAGCATCCATAAATGTCATGCCTTATTCTGTGTAGGGAAAAGTATCAATTAAGCCCCTGTCGTGGTGGCCCTTTTCACTTCTGGCCCCCTATACTCGAAGGGGTATCAACTAAACCCCTGAACTAAATAAAATTGAATAATTTCACCCCTTGCCCTAACCCCCAGTTTGACGCCGTCTGTGTAATTTAATTATTTAATTTTTTTTTAATGCGGGCCCCACACTTACTTAGTACATTGGCGGGCTTCCTAACCGATGGCCATATGAATCGTCTCTTCACCCTCTTCACTCTCAAACCTTCATCCATCGTTGAATCAGGCGATTCCAGAGAAGACGAGCGAGAGGAAGACGAAGCTGTTGTGTCAGGCCACCAAATCACGATCAAGGTAAGCTATCTACTCTGTTTTTGTGGTGGAAACCTCATAAGTTTCAGAGCATGCAATTTTATTTGGATGTCAGAATTTTCTAGGTCTTATTGTTTTCGCACTTGCAATGGTTGAATGTGAACTGGTTTTCTTGTTTCCTTTTTCTTTTTGTTGCAGCATGCGTCGTGTAACCTTCGTTTTTAATTATTGGGGTATTTGGAAGAAGGATTTAGAAACTGCAAAATTGGTTTATGATGGCTATAATTCTGTTGAAATTGACGAAAATGTTGATGACATGAGTCTTGATCGTATATTTGAAGAATTTGCTAAGTGTTATGATAGTAGACCTAAGAGTGTGTATGCTTTGGATGGAGATTATACCATTGAAAAGGGATTAGTGTTACTTAGGAATGATGAGCATTGTAAAAAAGTGTTTGATTATCTTGAGTTGCTTGGAGCAGAGGAGATTCTTTTGTTTGCTGACCATGAAAGAGATCCCCTGCCCCCTGTTACACTTTTACCATTGTTTGATGAGGAAAAGGAAGGTGATCAATTAGAGGATATTCATGGGTTGGAGATCGAAAATGAGGGTGAGGGGGTTGATGCCGAGATTGGAGAAGATGATGCTGTAGAAGAGGATGATGGTATAGGTGTAAATGAAATAAGTAGTGAGCATGAAGGGGATGAGCATGATCACACTTTTTCTGATCCTTTAGGGATTGGTTCGGACTCTGATTCTAGTACATACAGTGACAATGAGTCAGAGAGTGATGAAGATATAGTGAATGAGGAGTGCATGATAGGATCTGGAGAACAGGGACAACAAGGGAACTTTGCACTAGGCATGACCTTTGCCGAGGCAAAGGATTGTAGGGAGGCTTTGGCAAGATATTCAGTGACATTTGGTTACAAGCTTAAGTTCATGAAGAATGAACCTAAGCGAGTTAGAGTTGTATGCATCAGTGAAAAGGATTGTCCCTTTGTATTGCTTGCATCGGCTGATGGAGATAAAGAGGGGTTGATCATAAAAACTCTAGTGGCAGAGCACACTTGTGCAAGGCAAAGAGAAGTGCCAAGTGCTTCTAAAAAATACTTGGCAAATTATTTCAAAGATACAGTCTACAGGAATCCTAGATTCAGTGCGAAGGATATGCAGGGACATGTTAAAGAGCACCTGAAACTACATGTGAGTATGGGGAAGTGTAAGAGAGCAAAGAGAGCAATAATCACCAAGCTTGGAGGCAGTTACAAGCAGGAATTCAACATGTTGATTGGTTATATTGAGAAGGTGAAGGAGACCAACCCTGGTTCAAAGATGGAGCTTCAGTTGAGCAAGGATGAATTGGCTAACGGTAGGAGGGTCTTTAAGAGACTGTTTGTTATGTTTGATGCCTGCAGGCAGAACTGGAAGGGGGGTTGTAGGCCCCTGATTTCTTTGGATGGTTGTCACCTTAAAGGTGTAACATTTGGTTGCCTTCTAACTGCGGTTGGAAAAAATGGCAATGACGGTGTGATTCCTATTGCTTGGGCAATAGTGAATAAAGAAAACAAACACAATTGGAGCTGGTTTGTGAGTTGGCTGAAACAAGAGCTCCAACTTGGAGATGGTGCAACTGTTACCATAATGAGTGATATGCAAAAGGTACTCTCTATATTAATTGATACATTTTGCTTTGGTGGTGCAACTAATACATGGTTTTTTTGCTTGTTTTAGGGGTTGATGGAAGCTGTGAAGGACCAAATTCCAGAGGCAGAGCACAGGTGGTGTGCACGGCACATATACTCCAACTGGAGTAAAAAATGGAGGGGAGAGGAGCTGAAAAAACGATTTTGGATGGCAGCCTGGAGCTCATTTCATGAGGAGTTCAAACTCAGTTTGGCCAAGATAAGCTCCATCAAAAAGAGTGCAGCTGAGGACCTCATGCACTACCCTCCTCAGAATTGGTGTCGTGCATATCAATCAACCAGGTGCAGTACTTATATGGTAGACAATAACATTTCCGAGTCCTTTAATTCTAGCATAATGCAGGCTAGGCATAAGCCAATCATAAGTATGTGTGAAGACATGAGAGTCTTAGCCATGTCTAGAATTAGGGATAGAAAGGGAAGTGTTGCCTCGTGGAAATGGGATTGGTCACCAAACTGCATGAAGTTATTTGAACTTGCAAAAACTGAATCTATGTGTTGCAATGTAATATGGAATGGTGAGGATGGGTACGAGATAGGGGAAGGTATGGACAAACACACTGTTTCTCTGGATCAAAAAAGGTGCACTTGTAGGATTTGGGAATTAACTGGTATTCCTTGCTGTCATGCTCTGGCTGCCATGTACTCTTCATCTCTGGATCCCATGAGTGTGATGTCGCACTGGTATCACAAATCAACATTCATGAAGTCATATGAACACTCCATCAAGCCTGTACCAGGTTACAAGTTCTGGAATGTTAGAGAATCTGATGCCATAGAACCTCCACCTGTGGAGAAGAAAATTGGGAGACCGAAGAAGGTAAGAGTCAGAGCAAAACATGAGCCAAGGACGAGCCACAAGTTATCAAAGATAGGACAGAAACAACACTGCAGCATCTGCAAGAGTGAGAGCCACAAGAAGTATAACTGCCCTCAAAGACCAGTTCAGGTATCCTTCTAACATTGAAACAACTAACCTTGAAGTTGGTTATTGATTTGCTCTTATATGTTATATGTTACACAGGAAACACAAGATTCTATTAACTCTGGAGTTGGCTTGTATATTAACCCTGAAACTGGGAGGACAGTTCTACATGTAAGTCCATCAATTAACCAATTTATTCATTCAATATACACTGTCAAAGAAGTTAACCAATTGATGTGTTGTTTGTAATAGAGTGGCAGCTCACAGTCAGTTGTGATAGATGAGGGAACCCCTCGAGTTGCTGATCCGAACACGAAATTTGCAATACCAAATGAACTTCAGTTGAGGAAAGAAAAGAGAAAGGAACTTCAAACTGGTGGAGAGGGACAGAGTTCAAAAGCAAGGAAGATTGCCTCCAATCCATTCAAGCCTCCAAGAGGCAAAGGAAAACAGGCGCAGGTTCAAGCAATCCTCAGGAGGTCACCGCGAGGAAAAAATGTGAATTCAACTGCTGGATCAACCAGTTGAATTGGCATTTCGGATGATTGATCTACTGGTGTTTTTTGTTTTTGATGGCTTCAACAAACACTTGTGTTGGCAATGAACAAAAACTTGTGTTTTTATTTATGGTTTTTCTGTTTTCAAACTTGTAATGCCTAGACTTCATGTGATTGCTATACTATTTTGTTTATTGAAGTTTCCTGCCAAGGATGAATGTTGTTGGATCAGCTTATAATTCTTGTTACTTTGGTGTATGCAAACTCGAGTTTTTGCTTACCATTTTATTCATACAAAACAGGGGATAATACATGAAATATGCCTCATTCAATAGGCAAATATATACTTCATTTCATAGGCAAAATATATTACATGAAATGCTTATCTTACATCAACCAAGAACCAAAATGAACCAAAATGACAATGCCTATCATTTCATAAAAAAGATAGGTGCCGAGAGCCAAGCAAGATCAAGCTACATAGACAAACTAAACTAAGCTAGAGCGAAATATACAAACATCAACCAAGAGCCAAGCAAGATGTATGTCATAAATCTACTTTTCTTCCTTATCTTCCTTGATTCTTCTTTCAAAGCTTGCAAAACATCCCAAAGCTTAGCAATTTCACTATCCACATCAATGTTTGACCTTGAGCTTTCCTTGAACTTCAAGAGCTTGAGATTCTCCCTTTTCAAGTCATTGATAACTTCCTTTGCTCTTTCACTCATAGGTTCGTCCATCCAATCAAAATAACCACAATTTTTTATCTAAGATATGAAAAAAAAAAAGGAGTTCAAGCGACTTAAAATTCAACTAAAACACAACCAATGAAACCAACGCACATACCTTCCAATTCCGACAACCGTAGAACCTCCTACCGGGATTATCTTCTGTCCATGATGTCATCAAGGAAGCCCTACACTTTTTACCTTCGCACGCACAAAACTTTGGATTATTCTCCCATTCATCGCACTGACGTCGACTGCTCCATGAGCTCGACGAATTCCCACCGGAAACTGTATTGAAACTCATGAATCTAATCGAAGACGAAGAACATCGACAAACCCTACACCAATTTCACTAACCTAAACGCAAATTCTCCCAATTTCTGAAGCCCTATCGCGAGTTAGGGTTCATCAAATTTAAATTTTGCCCCAAATATAAAAAGAGGGTTGAGGCTGTTAAGTGTGGGGCCCGCATTAAAAAAAATTAAATAATTAAATTACACAGACGGCGTCAAACTGGGGGTTAGGGCAAGGGGTGAAATTATTCAATTTTATTTAGTTCAGGGGTTTAGTTGATACCCCTTCGAGTATAGGGGGCCAGAAGTGAAAAGGGCCACCACGACAGGGGCTTAATTGATACTTTTCCCTTCTGTGTATAAGGATTTGCAATTAGGACCTTTGAAAGACACTCGTGTTATCATTCAGTTAGCTGATAGGTCTACTGCATATCCCGAAGGTGTTGTTGAGGATGTCCTTGTCAAGGTCAATGATTTGATTTTTCCTGTGGATTTTTATATTGTTGATATGGATGATTCTGCTAAGCAATCCTTGATTCTTTTAGGGAGACCATTCATGAAAACTGCTAAGGCAAAAATTGATGTGGATAGTGGAATGCTTAGCCTTGAATTTGATGGAGATATTGTCACATTTAATATTTTTGAGGCTATGAAGCATGTTGAGGATCCTGAATCTGTGTTCATGATTGATGTTATTGACCCTTTGGTTGAGGAATTTGTTAAGAATTTCAGGGAGGATGAGCTTGAACAGGTTATTTTCAGTTCCCTAACTGAAGAGAACACCAAAACTGAGGAGAATGAAGCCATTAGAGAGATCATCATGCAGCTGTACTCAACGGAGGAAATTCCAATTCGGCACCTGTCGAGCAGGATGCCCATACCGACCAGCACAGAACCGATTTTGCCCTCTGTTGTGAAGCCACCGAAGCTGGACTTGAAGGTACTGCCCCAGCATCTGAAATATGTGTTTTTAGGAGAGGATGACACGCTACCAGTGATCATCAACAATGAACTCAGTGCAGAACAAGAGGTAAGGTTGGTAAGTCTTCTTAAGATGCATAAATCTGCCATTGGATGGACTATAGCCGATATCAAAGGTATTAGTCCCTCTACTTGCATGCATAGAATCTTACTTGAGCCTAATAGTAAGCCGTCTAGGGATCCTCAACGAAAATTGAACCCTGTCATGAAAGAAGTTGTGCTTAAAGAAATTCTTAAATTGCTTGATCTAGGGATTATTTATCCGATTTCTGATAGTACATGGGTCAGTCCTGTTCATGTGGTTCCTAAGAAGTCTGGTTTTCAATTGGTTAAGAATGAGAAGAATGAGTTGATTCCCATGAGGTTGCAAACTGGTTGGCGTATGTGCATTGATTTTAGGAAGTTGAATAATGCTACTAGGAAAGATCATTTTCCATTACCTTTCATTGATGAGATGCTTGAGCGATTGGCTGGTAAGGAATTCTTTTGTTTTCTTGATGGCTACTCTGGATATTTTCAAATTTTTGTAGCTCAGGAAGATCAAGAGAAAACCACTTTTACTTGTCCTTTTGGCACTTTTGCATGGCGTCGTATGCCGTTTGGATTATGTAATGCTCCTGGTACTTTTCAGCGTTGTATGATGAGTCTATTTTCTGACATGATTGAGAGTTGCATAGAAATTTTCATGGATGATTTTACTGTGCATGGAGACTCTTTTGACCATTGTTTGACTAATCTTGAACAAGTTTTGCAGAGATGTGTCGACACTAATTTGGTGTTGAACTTTGAGAAATGTCATTTCATGGTGAGAGAGGGGATTGTTCTTGGGCATGTGATTTCTACAAGAGGAGTAGAAGTTGATAAGGCGAAAATTGATTTGATTGTTAAGTTACCTTATCCTTCTAATGTGAAAGAGATTCGTGCTTTCTTAGGCCATGCAGGTTTTTATAGGCGCTTCATAAAAGACTTCGCAAAGATTGCTCAACCTCTCACTAGGTTGCTTCATCAAGATGTGTCTTTTGTGTTCGATGACAAGTGCAAGGAGGCCTTTGATTTGTTGAAGAGTAGACTCACTTCTGCCCCCATCATTCAGCCACCAATTTGGGGAGAACCTTTTGAAATCATGTGCGATGCAAGCGACTACGCCGTTGGAGCAGTGCTAGGGCAGAAAGTTGGGAAAGAGAGCCATGTGATTTACTATGCTTCCAAAACTCTCAACCCGGCTCAATGCAATTACACAACCACGGAGAAGGAGCTTTTAGCCATCGTTTTTGCTTGTGAAAAATTTAGATCATATTTGATTGGTTCTAAAGTTGTTGTGTACTCTGACCATGCAGCTCTTAAGTATTTGCTCTCTAAGAAAGAATCTAAGCCTCGCTTGATCCGTTGGATTCTACTTTTGCAGGAATTTGACTTGGAGATTAAAGATAAAAAGGGAGCCGAGAACTTGGTAGCTGACCATCTGAGCAGACTGCAGACTGTGTCGGACGGTATGCCCATACCAGACGACTTCCCAGACGAACAGCTGCTGCACATCGACGGTAACACTCCCTGGTATGCTGATTTGGTTAATTTTCTAACTGCTGGAGTTTTTCCTAAGGGAATGGAGACAGCCCGTAAGAATAAGTTGAGGAGCCAAGCAAAATACTTCATATGGGATGATCCTTATTTGTGGAAGACTTGTGCGGATCAAGTGATACGACGTTGCATCCCTGATGAGGAGATTCATTCCATTTTGAATTTTTGCCATGCTCATGCTTGTGGAGGTCACTTTGGTCCCAAAAGAACGGCACGTAAGATTCTTGATTGTGGTTTTTATTGGGAAACTATTTTTAAAGATTCTTACAATTTCTGCAAAAATTGTGACAAGTGCCAAAGAACAGGTAATATCTCTTCTCGCAATGAAATGCCTCAAGTCCCTATTTTGGTTTGTGAAATCTTTGACGTTTGGGGGATGGATTTTATGGGGCCGTTTCCTAGTTCTTTTGGAAATTCTTACATCCTTTTGGCTGTTGATTATGTTTCGAAGTGGGTGGAAGTGAAGGCCACCCGCACTAATGACTCTAAAGTTGTTGCAGGGTTCCTTAAGGATAATATTTTTAACAGATTTGGAGTGTCACGTGCCATCATTAGCGATCAAGGAACTCACTTTTGCAACCGCACTTTGGAAGCACTTTTCAAGAAATATGGAGTCCACCATCGAGTTGCCACGGCATATCATCCACAATCCAACGGTCAGGCTGAAGTTTCTAACCGAGAAATCAAGAGCATCCTTGAAAAAACAGTCAACCCGAGACGAAAGGATTGGAGTTTGAGACTGGACGATGCGGTATGGGCATACCGCACTGCATTCAAGTCGCCGATTGGTATGTCTCCGTACCGGCTAATTTTTGGGAAGCAATGTCATCTACCTGTTGAGATGGAGCATAAAGCCTTTTGGGCCGTGAAGGAATTCTATTTGGATGAGAAAGCCGTTGGCAAAGAGCGGAAATTTCAACTGCAAGAATTGGAGGAGATTCGATTGGAGGCGTATGACCATGCAAGTCGCTACAAGGAACGAACCAAATTTCTACATGACAAATACATTCGAAGGAAATCCTTTGAAGTTGGGCAGAAGGTTCTCTTGTTTAACGCACGCTTAAGGATTATGCCAGGAAAATTGAAATCTCGTTGGTTGGGCCCGTTTAAAGTTGTTAGTGTGAGTCCTCATGGAGCTGTGGAAATCCAAAGCCTCGAAACACAAAAGTGTTTTAAGGTTAATGGACAATTACTCAAGCCATATTATGCTGGAGTCGTTCAATGCGCTTAGCCTGACATCTCCAACCATAGTTTAAGGCTTTTGGAATTTCTTTTCTGTCCAGCCAAGGACGTTAAACAAAGGCGCTCATCGGGAGGCAACCCGATTTCTCTTGCCCTTGTTTTATTTTTTTTATTATTATTATTTTTTTTTTTTTCGTTTTTCTTAAAAAAAAAAAAAAAAAAAAAAAAAAAAAAAAAAAACTGATTTGGGTGTGATTTGATAATTTTCGCAGGTTTGGGGGCTATTCTGAAAAAGATGTGAAGCTGGGGGCCGCATGGAAGTTACTTAAGAATTGGGGGAGCAATGTGCAAAATTCAATACTAGGGTTTTATTTTGACTAGTCAAAATTCCTCCCCAATTTCCCCCCCCAATTCCCGCCGCTGCGCCCCTCTCCCCACCGGGCGACCACCTCCCTCTTCCGGCCAAGCAGCACCGCCTTGACCACAGCCGCCATCACTCCAGTCTGCCGCCGTCCGTCCACCCCTGCCCCGACTACCAGCGACCGCACAACCACCATTCCCGTCGCCCAGCCACCTTCGCCCATTCCCCCCATCATTCAGCCACCCCACTACAGCAGCGCCGATCACCACTACCGCGCCGTTCCAGTCCGCTGTTCAACCTCTGCCGCCCACCGCTGTAGATTCAGCTCACCATGGCTCCCACGAGGAAGAAGCGACTGCCAGCCCGCAAGCCCAAGCTGCCATCTCCATGCCCAATCCAACCCACCGAGGAAGCACCATCTGCCGGCGCGAGTCCGGCCCTTCCAGCCACCGGAACACTCCCCGCCACCACTGAGATGTCTTCGGCCGATGCTTTAGCCATCGTTGTGTTCTCACCGCCACCGACGTGTGAGAACGTACCATCCGCCGAGCCCTCAGCCTCAGCCACCATCTCCGACGTTCCGGTTTCTCCATCACCGTCTACCTCAAGGAAGAGACGTCGGAAGGTGGCCATTCCTACGCCAAAGAAGCTACGCAAATCCACCAGCGGGAAAGCCAAGCTCCCCACATGTAGTAAGGCGAAGGCACAAACTACGACCTCCACCCCTTTGAGGCGGAGCAGCCGCCAGCATGCTCGACCTATCACGATCGACACCCGCGTGCATGAGATTGCATCTACATCAGATTCTGAAGACGAAGCATACGAGCAGGGAGAAGAGGAGCAAGCTGAGGATGAACAGGTGGAACAAGACGGAGAGTACGAGCAGGAAAAGGAGGAGCAAGCTGAGACGAGGCCGCGCCAGAAGCCCAAGCGCCGGAAACCCGCTGTCCCTCACAGCCGGTTCACCGTTACCAAAGTCGGTGCGAGGTATGAATGCAATGTAAAACGCCAGCTGACTGCTCCTCGTTTATTTGATTGGAATGATCTGCATATGTTAGGGGTAAATGAGGAAATAAAAAGGCACTTCGAAAGTATTGGGTGGTCTCCACTCTTGACTTGTGATGAGCCTCTTTATTTCCGATTGGTGCTTGATTTTATTTCTTCATTTCAATTCAGTTCGCATTTGCCTCTAGATCATCCTCAGGCTATTTCATTTTTATTGAATAAGGATTGGCATCATATGTCTGTGAATGAGTTGAATGTAAGGTTAGGATTTGAAACAGACGAGTCTGTAGTTAGTGATGAGTATGTGTCTGCTCTCTGTGCTCTACCTGATGATTTTTCTACTTCCATTGACGCCACATGGGCTGCCCTTTCCACTGAGTTAGTTTACAGGAAGGGTTGCTCTCGTAGTGCGAACATATCTGACCCAGCTTTGCGTCTGTGTCATCGCTTCCTTTCCTATAATTTGTTTGGCCGTGTGGATTCAATGAATATTGTTACTCATAGTGAAATCTTTCTGTTGGATTGCATGCGGAGAGGAGTGAAAGTTAATTGTGGGTATTGGGTAGCTTTACAATGGCGAGCATGCGCCAATCGGTTGGTAGGACGCATTGCACTTGGGGGGTTAATCACACGGTTAGCTCGTGCTTTGCACCACACTTTTCGTTGGCCCATTCATATGCCTGTCTCTACTTTCACTGTTTCGGATTTTCAGGCCATGGGTCTAGTCTATTTGGCGAGCTCCGGCTCTTTTCAGTTGACGCAGCCGGGCATTGTAGGCCCGAGCACTGCCCCTTCATCTTCTTGTGCAGGTCCTTCCAGCCACACTACCAACTCCACTACTCCCCCACCCTGGTTCCTGCCGCAGCTTCACACCTTGCGCACGGAGTTGTGCACCCACTTTGACACTCATCCACCGCCATGGGCGGTGGACTTGAGCACACGATTGGCAGCGGTGGAGCACGCTCTCGGACTACGCCCTCCTCCACCTTCTTGATTACCGTTCAGGGAAGTGTTTCTTTTTTTTTTGCTTTTAGTTTTTGAAGCTTCTGTCCTTTAGTTGTCTGTTGGTTTCTGTTTTGGTCTGTCATACTCTCACACAATGAGGACATTGTGTTGTCCAAGTGTGGGGGGGTGTCTTTATTTTGTGTGTTTTTGCTCTGTTGATCTGTTGATTTGGTTTTCGAGTCAGTTTCGAGACCTTTGGCAATATTATGATGGATGATGTGAAGAGTTGAGATTAGGATATTGGATTTGGTATGATAGGCTGTTGCTCTTGTGATGGAATTATGCATATGTTCGTAGGTATTCTTGTATGAGAAAAACGTGCAAAATTTGATCAAAATACTTGAAGCCTACTAAATTGTGAGGATTGAGCCCTAATGAGCACACATGACTAGCTCTAATTGTTTCTTTGATGAGTGATTGATTCGAACTTCAATGCCGAATTTCTGGTTTGCCTTGTTGCCATAGTCAAGACTGAGTTTGAGAATTTAATGCATGAAAATGATTAAGGCATTTAGGAATAACCATTGTTTGGCCTGAACATATTATCCGAAACTTCACTATTCCCTTAGTGAGCCCGTTTGTGCCTAATTTGCTCCTTTTTGTTTGATGAAAACTCACATATATTGAGCCTTAGCCTGTTTTAGCCTGCTTTTGTCCCTTGAAAACATGTGAATGCACTAGATTATGACGAGATGAGAAGATGAGTACTCCTATAATTTTAGTGTGTTGAGAGATAGTTCATTGATTCTATGGGATATATATGCTGTTAAAAAAAAAAAAAAAAAAAAAAAAAAAAAAATTGAAAACAAAAAAAAATAAAAAATAAAAAGAAAAAAAAAAGAAAAGAAAAATAGAGTTCTATAATAAAATGCATACGTTTAGAGGATTGTGGATATGTTGAGGAGTTACTCTAGAGTTTTATTGATGGAAGGTCTGGTGTGTTGCATGTTTTCAATCATATATTGAGCCTCTTTGATCCCCTTTTTCTTGTTTTATCCCACCTGTACGTACCATAGCCCCATTACAACCAAAGTGCAAGACCTTTTGATTTGTGCATTGGTTCCATATTTTGGTGGAGATAGTGACATAACGGCAAGCTATGTTTGAAGGCATAAAGTTGTGAATTGTGTGAATCTATTCTGTCCATATTTGTCTTTTGAGAGAAATTGAGTGAACTTGGTGAGACATGATTGAATTTGCACAATTTTGACTTGAATGAAGATCATGTCATAATTTTCTGAGCAAGAGCATGATTAGTGGTTTGTGGATGATTGTATCTTGATCAAGACTTTGAGTATTATCTATCATATTGTTGCCAAAGCTTTGTTTTTGCTGTTTTGAGTCTTCTTTTGTTCCTTCCCTGTCGTTTTGTTCTTTTTGGTGCTCGAGGGCGAGCTTTGTTTAAGTGTTGGGGGATTTGATTGGGCGTATTTATACGCATTTATTTGGGGGATTTTGGTGTGGTTTCTATGTTTAATTCGTGTTAAATATCGTCTTTGGATATGAATTATGGTCTTATATAAATGTTTATGGTATTTGATAGGTTTTGGAGAAAAGTATTGATTTAGAGAAGAGTTTTGAAGTCGTGAAGCTGTGTGAAGAGGAAGTTGTGCACGTCTGCCGTGCAGTGTGCCCATTCTGCCTGGGCGTGAATTGATTGCATGGATTGAAGGCTAAAGTGCCGAAAAGAAAGACATGCTGAGCCACCATGTTTGATTTGGACTGATTTTAAGTTAGTTAATTAGCTAGTAGTCCACTAGTTTGTTTTTGTGGACTTTATATTTTTTTTTTTAGTTGCCTATTTAGACTAGGTTAGTAGGTTTTGATTTTTCCTTAGTTATATATATATTAGCTAGAGATCAAATTGAAGGGAGACTTTGTTTTTGGAGATATCATACATATTCCAGACGGCAACTTTGAAGCAAATTTGTGGATGCAAATTTGGAGTTCTAAATTCAAGTTTTATTCCTTCATCTTTCCTTTGCAATTAATTATTTATTTTGTTTGATTTATTTTTATTATGAGTTCTAGCTAAATTTCTATATTCCGGCATTGATTAGGGAAGCACTAGCGAAATTATTCTGTGAGATCTAATTGTTCTTATACTTTATTTTTATGCTTGCATCTGCGATTCTTCATGTTTAATGATATTAATTGTTTTAATCCATTAGATAGTTGCAAATATTTATTGGGTTAGAATTAATTATATAGCCAATTGAACCGGCCATCCGTAATTGTGGTTTAGGTTTGATTAGTGGTAAATTGACACATCAGGGTCAAGGGAAAAGCAGTCTTAATTCAATAATCCTGCGTCAGAGTTTATTGGTTTTGAATCGGGTTTCTCTAGATATTAATGCTATCGGCTCATTAAATCTATAGAGCGTCTCTTACGGTTGTCAGTCGATTAGGGTAGTAATTAGTGAAGCGTCTTCCTGGTTACCGAATAATTAAGGAGAAATAAGATCACGTCAGAAGCGTCTTCGGTGATTATAACTGGTTTGTTTGCATGATTTAAAGTTATTTTTGCATCGATGATCGGAATAATTGAGCTAGGGTGGACTTAATTGATTGCTGGAATTCTTTTATTAATTGTTGGAATTTTTATTCATCTTTTGGTTAATTGGAAAAATTGGTTTATTCGGATTTTATTTATTTAATTTTAAGTTTAGTAATTTCCATATTTTCTTCTCAAAATTTCGTGGTTACTTTGCAGACTTTAATTGGAGAAATTCTCGCCAGTCCCTTGGGAGACGATTTTGCTTACTGCTGTCTGCGCAGTGTGGGCATACCGGCTGACTGCCGGATATTTTTGGTGTAAAACGACGCACCAATGTCTTTACAGTTAAGACAGAAAGACTGCTGTGTTGATCAAGGTGTGAAGACAGATTGAAATCAGTCTTCAAGTGGGAGATTGTTAGTCAAATAAGGCTACTGCATGGGCTACTATTAGAGCCATGCCAATTTTCCAAGCTTTTATGGCAAATGGCTTTAAGGTCAAAAGTTGCTGCTATTTTCTTCAAGCATTGCGGCCAAACTTTCAACCTTTGCTGCAAATACTATTCATTTGGAGGCTAAGGTTTGGCTATAAATTGAGGCCTTCACAGCAGTATGAAGACCACCCCAATACCCCACAACCAACACCACCTAGCAGAAGTGTTATTTGCTAGAGAGAGAGAGAAAAATCTTGTGAGAGAAAACTTCAGTGTGGAAGTTATACACGAGTGATAAAAGTGAGTTGAGAGATAGCCTCTGCGTAGGCAGATACAAAATACAGTGTGGTATTTTTGTTGTACTCCTCCTTTTGATTCTCTAATATATTGGTGTGGGTCCGTGGACGTAGGCAGTTTGGCCGAACCACGTTAAAAATATCGGTGTCATTTTTCTTCTCGTTTCATATCGGTCGATATCCACAATAGTGAGTCACACTTGATCCCGGGCGGAATTAGTTGTGTCTAATTTCCCAACAACAATCCTGGGCGGAATTATTGGCGTCTATAATTCCCAACAACTGGTATCAGAGCCACGGTGGTGGCAGATATTTTCTGATGTTTTTCGCTGTTACTTTTCACGTGAATAGTGAATTCTGTGAATAGTGAAATTTGTCGGCGGTTCCGATTTGTCGACAAAAGGTGTTCTAAACACGGTGGTTAGCTGAAAAATCAGAAACGATCCAAGGAGTCCAGATCGAGTGGGAGCAATGTCGACAGACGATAAAATTTCCAAAATTGATAAATTCAACGGTGTGAATTTTGGATTTTTTGGAAAATGCAAATGGAGGATTACTTGTACCAGAAGGACCTGTATAAGCCCTTGAAGGAAAATCCAGAAGATAAGGACATGGACGGAGCAAGTCAAAGAATGGCAGGCAGAGCTCCAGAATCCACAAGAATTCCAACAAATCAAAGTCTGTTGAATGTTGGAACTGTGGTCAGGTCAGGCACTACAGAACGCAGTGTAAAGTACCTTCAAAGGGAAACGAGAAAAAGACCGAAGCCAATGTTGTGGCTGAAGGAGAAGGACGTGAGATATATTCCAGAGTTGAGGAATAACTTGATCTCCGTCAAGCAATTGTCGAGAGAAGGATGTGATACACACCTCTCAGGTGATTGTTGGAAAATCACTAGGGGCGCAATGATTCTTGCATGTGGCAAGGATACTGGCAGCCTATACACAGCGATGAATGCGTGTGTGACAATTGCAGTTGCTGATAGCAAGAAGAATGAAAATTTGTGGCACCAAAGACTTGGACACATGAGCCAGAAAAGGGCTCAAGTATATGCATTCGAAAGGGAAACTACCAGAAGAGGGTGAGTTTCAACACAAGTGGTAGAACTCTGAAGCAAGTAAAGCTTGAGTTAGTCCACACAGATGTTTGGGGTCCAGCAAGAGTTTCATCCATTGGCGGAAAGTCTTACCTTTGTGACTTTCATCGATGACCACTCGAGAAAGGTGTGGGTTTACTTCTTGAGACAAAAGTCAGAGGTGTTTGAGGCGTTCAAGAAGTGGAAGGCCATGGTGGAAAATGAAACTGGCTTACGGATAAAGAGATCCGATAATGGCGGAGAATACGAAGATATGGCGTTCAAGAAATTTTGTTACCAGAATGGCATCAAGTTGGAAATGCCAGGGACCCCACAACAAAATAGAGTCGCAGAACGCATGAACCGGACGTTGACAGAAAGAGCTAGGAGCATGAGGATACATGCAGGACTGCCAACATAATTTTGGGCAGAAGCTGTCAACACAACGGCATATCTCGTTAACCATGGGACATCTGTACCATTGGAGTACAGAATACCGGAGGAAGTTTTGAGTGGCAAAGAAATTAAACTTTCTCACTTAAAAGTATTTGGCTGTGTCGCGTATGTACACATTAGTGATATTGCCAGGAGTAAGCTCGACTCCAAATCACTAAAATGTATTTTCATTGGATAATGGTGGAAATGAGTTCGGGTACCATTTTTTGAGACAAAAACAGGAAGGTCATCCGAAGCAGGGACGTAATATTCAATGAAAATGTGCTGTAAAAGGACAAGGAATGCAGTGCAGTTCACCGACACAACAACGGAGGATCCAACATATGTTGATCCAGATGATACTGCAGAGTGCAGTACATCGAAGCAAACAGATGAAAGTTTGCAGACGGAGGAGCCCAACTCTGAGGCTGATTCACCACAGTCTCCAGTTCCAGCTCTAACTCCTATTCCTAGGAAGTCATCTCGACCTCGGGTTCCTTGTATCGAAAGTCTTCCTGATAGTGTGGTCAGGCAGCGAGTCCCGTTGAGTGGTAACGGCGGTGCAAGATATACGGAGGTGTACCCCCAGTGAACTCACGATTGAATCCGGTGGTTCCTTGTATCGAAAGTCTTCCTGATACTGTGGTCAGGCAGCGAGTCCCGTTCAGTGGTAACGGCGGTGCAAGATGTACGGATTGTCGTTCGAGGGAGGACATGATGTGGTCCTTGGTTTGAGGGGAGGATTTAGGAGAAGCAAAGCGAATTCTCGGGATGAGAATTTACAGAGACAAGCAAAAAGGTGTTTTGCAGTTGTCTCAGGCCAAATACGTTGATCGAATCTTGCAAAGATTCAACATGAGCAGTGCTAAGCCGGTTAGCTCAGCGTTAGCTAACCATTTCTGCCTATGCAAAGAGCACTCTCAAAAGACAAAGGAGGAAAGAGACTTCATGGCTAAAATTCCTTACGCCTCAGCCGTTGGAAGTCTGATGTATGCCATGGTCTGTACTAGACCAGATATCGCTCATGCAGTGGGAGTTGTGAGCAGAATTATGGCAAATCCTTGAAAGCAGCATTGGGAAGCAGTAAGGTGGATATTGAGATATCTACGTGGATCTACTGATAGATGCTTGTGCTTTCGACGAGGTGATGTAGCACTATAAGGTTTTGTAGATGCAGATTTTGCCGGTGCGGTAGATCGCAGGAGAAGCACTACCGGTTATGTCTTTACAGTTAAGACAGAAAGACTGCTGTGTTGATCAAGGTGTGAAGACAGATTGAAATCAGTCTTCAAGTGGGAGATTGTTAGTCAAATAAGGCTACTGCATGGGCTACTATTAGAGCCATGCCAATTTTCCAAGCTTTTATGGCAAATGGCTTTAAGGTCAAAAGTTGCTGCTATTTTCTTCAAGCATTGCGGCCAAACTTTCAACCTTTGCTGCAAATACTATTCATTTGGAGGCTAAGGTTTGGCTATAAATTGAGGCCTTCACAGCAGTATGAAGACCACCCCAATACCCCACAACCAACACCACCTAGCAGAAGTGTTATTTGCTAGAGAGAGAGAGAAAAATCTTGTGAGAGAAAACTTCAGTGTGGAAGTTATACACGAGTGATAAAAGTGAGTTGAGAGATAGCCTCTGCGTAGGCAGATACAAAATACAGTGTGGTATTTTTGTTGTACTCCTCCTTTTGATTCTCTAATATATTGGTGTGGGTCCGTGGACGTAGGCAGTTTGGCCGAACCACGTTAAAAATATCGGTGTCATTTTTTCTTCTCGTTTCATATCGGTCGATATCCACAATATTGAGTCACACTTGATCCCGGGCGGAATTAGTTGTGTCTAATTTCCCAACAACAATCCTGGGCGGAATTATTGGCGTCTATAATTCCCAACAATTTTTCTCAATTTTAAGTTGCCTTCTTTATTGGCTTGATAAACAAGTTCGCAAAGAATTTCTCTCGAGTTATATTGTTGAGAGATTTTAGCCCAAGCACAAACATCAAAATGCTCCTTAATTATTGAGTGTGCATAAATATTTTTGGCAAGAGTAGTCTTACCAATTCCGCCCATCCCCACAATAGGGATGACGTGGCGATCAAGCGGCCCCGTGGTGAGCTTATCCATGAGTTCATGCAAGACATCATCAAAGCCCACCATTGTGCTTTTCTGCCCAGTGGAGGAAGATACAGTCGCAGAGAAACGTATCTGCAACTGATCTCCGACTTTGAGCTTGTCTGTGAGGATCACCTTCGCTTCTCTCTTGATCAAATCCATGTCTTCTATCACCCTCTGCAGGCCTTCATACAAGTCCAAGGAATTCATCTTTTCACCATCATTTGTGGCTTCTTTTCGACTTTGAAAACAATTGAGGAACCGAATCCCATTCCTTCGATCTTCAGATCCAGCGGGAAGAATTCGATCCACAATATGTGATTCGATGAGATCTTCAGCTGCATAAGCTGCATCTGCAATACGCATCTCCAACGGATCAGCTTCGTCGCTGTAGGCAGAAGGGGAGTTGTAGCCTTGGAGAAATTCCTGCAAGAAGGCCACAGTTTCAGTGAGAGATTCAACTTGTTTTTTGTCCAAAGAAATCGGAGGATACGGATGATGCTCGATCTGATCTATGATTTGCATGAGAGAAGCCAAAGCTGCATAAGCCGCCATGATCAAAATTTCTTAAAATTCAGAAAAAAATAAAATGATGCAAAAACACGATTAAATGGAAATATGATTATATCTATGTTCGAAAGAGTGTCGAGGGAGAATTTGATGGAGTGTTAAGTTTGGAAAGGAATTAAAGTGGCAGCTTTATCATCATTACTTGCTTTACTTAATTTGAAACTTGCTTTAGCATCTTTACAGGTAGCTTCAAAATTTCAATCCATAAATAATTTTGACAATACAAGAATAAATGCAATTATTAGTGGATTGTCAAAGTTTAAGGTACGTAGACGAGCCGGGCCCAAACCACCGGGCCAAAGGAAGATTTTGGGTTGGGCCAAGCCTACCTCTTAATGCCTGAGTTTGTTTTGGGCCTTTCCACGCATATCCCAAATCAGCCAATATTGGGACTGTGCCATGTTTGCAGATAAGATCAAATGTCCCAAAAACAATTTTACGTGTCATACGTCTTCTATTATTATATTTATTATTTTAATAATATTTTTATAAAAATAAAATTTATTGTAATAGAGCATGTTGTGCTGGCATAGCAACACGGACCTCCACTCAATGTCAAAAAATAAATTTAAAAAATGGGGTGTTTAGTCTAATGATTGAGATAAATAAAATTAATAAGATTAGAGCGTGATTAAGTAATTCATTGAATTTTGGAGTGATATAATCACTTACTTATATGATTAGAATGTAGGTTGAGTTGTCAATCATGAGCACAATCATGGAAATCATACATTTGATTAAGATGGTATTTGGCTAAGCTTAGTTTAATTAGCTTATAAGCTTTAACAGCTTATAAGATGTAGTTTTTCAAAAGATTATAGGTTGTCAAGTGTTTGGATAATTGAATTTATAAAATTATAAGCTAGAGAGAGAGAAACAATGCTAAAAAGATAAATCGAAAAGAGATGAACTTGAAATGGTATATGATAAAAATTACAAATTATAATTGAATAGTATTTATAAAATAATTTTGTATATAAGATTATTAAAAAATAAGTTCAGATAGAGAAACTTATCTTTTGGAAAACTTATAAGTTATTGGAGTTTATTTTTAGAACTTACAATTTGTTTATGAGCTTATTTTGCCAAATATTTTGAAAAAAAAAACTTATAAACTTCTAAACATCTTATAAGTTATTTTAAAGAGCTTATAAACTCAGTCAAACACTCTCTAAGCTAAATTTTTTACCAATCATATCACTCAAATCAAACCCCTCTTAAAAGAAGATTTACAAATCCAAACCAGGGCTTTTTGTAGGTTGAACAGATCATGGTGTATTTGTGGCAATATTATTTTAGGTTGAGCCGAACTTCATTTTATCCCATCGAGTTGTTTCAATGCGACCGCCGACCGCTATAAAAGCTGATGTCAGAGTCATTCTTGATCTTCAAACTACTCTTGGAAAAATATTAAATCTTGCATTTCTATGACCATTTAAGATTTCTACTCCAAAAATAGTTCATTCTTGTCATCAGCTCATTGATGTACCAAATGCAAGCATAAGTGAATTAATTATCTCTACCAAATAGAACATTTCACTAAAAACTGGTAAACCTTGTGATCCGATTCAAAATCCCAACAAAACTAGCTTAAATGATTATAATCAAGGGGCTTGGGATACCCCAAAGTTCTAATCTACATAAGTAAATAAAGTGTACTATTTTTAATCCTCAAAAGTAGACACCCCTAATAGAGTTGAGCATACACATTAAAGTTGTTACCTGCCAAGCTAAGCAGTGCTTCGTTCTTGTTCAAAAGCCTAACTTGAACCTGAAAGGGAAGCTCTTCGCCTTGTAATTCCACTTGTTCGTCTACAATCTTTTTGGCAGACCTGATCGCCGATTTGCTGCACCATGATAAATAAATCTTCTGCAGTGTTGGTATGTGTCCAATTTCAGAAGGGAGCTTCTTCAAGTCATGTAACTGATCAAGATGAAGCTGCTCAAGGCGCGGAAAGATGCTGCTCTCTTGTGCCGTCCAATGTTTGAGACCACCACACTTATCCAATGACAAGTATTTGAGAGAGGGGAATCGACCCTCAACTATCTCCCACTCGCCTCTTCCGAAGCATCCACGCACCAATTTCAGCTTCTCGAGAAGGGGTAACCAACCTATCTTCTCCAACATATCGTCCACTTCAAAGCGTCTATTCATCACAAAATGCACACTCCTTAGGGAGTGTGGAAAGGTGAGCTTTTGCAGAGAAGCAAACCCTCTAAATTCACCTCCACATGAGACATGGAGGGATTCCAATTTAGACAGACATTTTACATTGCTGAGAAAATAATAATCGTCGTGGTGGATCGCCTCGCGCTTGTAATAGCTTATTCCCAATTTCTTAACATTCGGAATTCTCTTAACCACCTCATTGCCACAATTGAAATTCTTTACTCCTTTAAGTATGTGTAGATTCTCCATGACGACGACATCATCTAGAGGGGGATCTGGGAGACACAAAGGATTTCTAGTGAACTCAATGTGCATCAACTGAGGCAGTTTCCATATTCCAACTGGGGGATTAGGCTTATACGAGCAAGCAACGATTAATGTACGCAAATTCCAATTGAGATCGAGTGAAGAGAGCCATGAGGGCATGGTACCAACTGTTACAACAAGATGCTGCAAGTTAACACATTGGAATACAATGGCATTCACAGAGCCTTGATTTGTACCATAATCAGAGACATGTAATGTCCTCAGCAATCCAAGATTCCGGCACCGTGGGACTTCCCAATATTGATAAATCATAGGGAAAATAACGGAACGAGCATGTGACATACATTGCAAGGCATCAAGGACTTTCTGCTGTGAGGTGCCCTTGGGTATAACAAAACGACGTTGGCAACTTATGCCTTTCGGAGAATGGTGACCCACGACATGATAAAACCCATATCTCCGGCTTTCTCTCAAGCAGAGGTCTCTCAACAGATCATGGATTTTGCACAACTTTATGTTTCCAGTGCACCCTAAAGAAGAAACCAGGATGAGATTTCTATCTACCAAGTCCTTTAAGAATTCTTTTGCCATCACTCTCAAGCTTTTTCCATTCATTGGTTTTACAAATCCTTCAGATACCCATAGCTTGATGAGAGTTGAGACACGAATGGCGTGATCTTCCTCAAACACTCCCATGTACAGAAAACATGGCTTTAGATAGGCCGGCAAATGATTGTAGCTCATTTTCAATATTTTCAAGCAATGTCTATCATTCTCCAAATTCACTATTGAACTTAAATTCTTCCTTATTGATTCCCAATATCCTTGAGTGTGTTCCATTTTTTTCAAAAGACCTCCCACCACAACAAGTGATAAAGGAAGTCCTCTGCAATTTTCTACAATCTTCTTTCCAATTCCAACTAGTTCAAGTGGACAACTTCCCTCCCCAAATATAGTCTTGGAGAAGAGATTCCAACTACTAACCTCATCTAGAAATTCCATTTGAAGGCTATAATTGTTGTTCAATTGGGAACTCAACTGTGATAGCCTAGTTGTCACCAATACCCGACTACCATTCTCATTGTTAGGAAAGCAAGGTTGTATCCTATCCCACGCATCGATACTCCACATATCATCCATTACAATTAGAAACCTTCTACCTGACAAACATTGGTACAGCTCTAATCCTAGTTCATCTTCACTCCTTTTACTTAGACCTTCCTTCTTTTTATTGACATCCAAAAGAAGTTCATAAAGAATTTCTTTCGCATCGTATTTTTGAGAAACTGTAGCCCAAGCACATATATCAAAATACTCTGTAATAAGTGGTTTCGAATAAATAGTTCTGGCAAGAGTGGTCTTACCAATACCGCCCATCCCAACTATTGGGATGACTTGGCGATCAAGCCGCCCCCCAACGAGCTTTTCCATGATCCCGCGTAAGACATCATCGGAGCTCACCATGGCATTGTTCTCTTCCATGGAATACGAAGGTCGTATAGAAGCAGGAGATGCAGAGACATTTCTCTGCGCCTTTCCAGTATCGATCTTCATCGCCACTCTCTTGGTCAAATCCATTTCTTCTATCACTTGTTGCAGATCTTGATACAATTTCGTCTCTTCATCATCGTGATTTCCATCTGCAGATGATTGTGATGACTCATTTTTTGGAGCTCGAAACCAATTGAAGAACCGGGCGGTTTTGGTTTCTTTGGATCTGCTGAGCTGAATCTTGTCCACAATGTGAGATTCGATAACGTCTTGAGCAAAGTAAGCTGCATCTGCAATACGAAGCTCCAATGGATCTGCTTCATCGCCGTCAGCAACAGGGGATTCATAGCCTTGAAGAAATTTCTGCAAGAACGTAACATCTTCTGTGAGGGATTCAACTTGTTGCTTGTTGATAGAAATCGGAGGGGAATGATGATGTTCGATGTCATGTATGATATGCATAAGAGAACCCAAGGCTGCATATGCCGCCATGATTGATCTGAGTCCAAGGAAAACAGAGTATATTTTTGAGAATTTTGAGTAAGAATTTGATAGGATTTAAGTGGCTAAGAACACCACTTACAAAAGTTGAAATAATCTCCCTCAGATAAAGAAAGCTGAAAATAATCAATTGAAGTTGAAATAAACAACTTGGAAATGTCAGAATAGGTTCAAAATAGTGGGTAGATGTGTACACGACTTTAGAAAACAATATGCAAGTCGCCAAGTTGCATTATTTTGTTTGTATCTCTCTTATCTCACTTGACTTACATTTCTGTTCAAATCGTCCTGGAATAAAAAAATGGACCATTAATTAATCTACACAATCAAGTAGACCAGAATCAGGGCTGGGCTAGAGTGAGCAGTGGGGTCACTGGACCCCTCTAAATTTTGTAATTCTTATAAGGGTATTTTCATAATTTCATGTATATATTATAAAAAATAGATAAATAGTATAAACTTTGTATTAGTTTCAAACCTAAGTCTTTTTCATTTCCAGACCTTAATATCTGCAAAATTCTAAATTCTTGTATAATCCCTCAAATTCTTGATTTAACTAAGGAATCAGGCTGTTGTAGATAAATTATTTATTAAATGTTGAAGCAATTGTGACATTTTTTTCATTCAACTAAATTTGTGTTAATTGTTCTAAATGAAGACACATTTTCTTTTATTTTCAACGTGAGTTTATAGATATAAATTTCTTTTGGATTGTAATTTTGATGTTGGCATGCTCCTTTCCTCTGCCTGATTCAATGTGTGTTTCTTTTATTAGGGATTATTTTTATTAAGATTATCCTTTCCCTATTCTATTTGATATTGAACACACTACAGAGGGACCGGTGGTAATTGAAATTTAGAGAATGTAATGGTGATTAAGTGATGATAATTTTTCAACTCGTACGAATTCAAGTTATGAGTCTTAATTTCATTTCTTCTTGTTTGAAGATCATCAAAACAGGTTGTTGTTGTATGTGGGACAATCTTTTAAATAATTGGTTAGTTCCTTATATTGAAAAGGATGTACTTGTAAATGTTATTAATAAAGTTATTACGCTAACGCTAAAGTTTCAGAACATGAAAAATAGGAGAAGAATACTGTCATTTATATTTTTGAAATATTTATAGCATGACTATCAACATGTAAATTCCTGGGACATTTGTAAGAGTTAGAATACTATTTAACGACAGTTTATTTGAACACTTTGAGATATTATTCGGTAACTCCAAACTAATTAGGTTGTTGTTACCACTAGAATTGTATTGATGCGAAGTCTCCATCTTGGGAAATCCTTCCTTGTTCATCACATAAATTGGTGATTGCAGGAGTCTCTGCCGCAACTACTTGTTCATCAAAACTAGCTCTCGAATCCTTGGATAACGACATCGATTTATCGTCTCTTTCCCGATCAAAAGCTCCAGCGAGATCAGAGAGTTTCCGCTTGATGGGGGCACGAGTGGTTAGAACACTCCGATTCTTGTACAAGAAGATGAACAAGGAGATGGCTAGAGCTGACAACGAAGATAGCCCAGAAATCAAAAAGAGGCCCTTAAAATGGTCGAGATTGAGGCTTTTTGAGGCATCGGCAGTTCCATTACGACACCCGCAGTTCTCTTTGCCAAACCACTTGTCGGAAATTTTATCCATTTTCCCATTCTCTCTCACTTGCAAGATTGCTCTTGAAACATCAGGGGCTAGTGGCGAACCTTTTTGAAATGCCTGCAAAATCATCGCCTTCGGTTAGTCGGGCCGGCCCAAGACCATCAGGCTAAAGGGAGATTTTGGGTTGGTCTACCCCACCAGCCCCAAATTTCTCTCAGGCCTCTTAAAAGGATTAGCCCAATTTAGATCGTGCTATTTTTAACATCTCTAGTTGTGCTGATATAGCAATCGGACCTCTAATTATTTTTATGTGTGTTATAATATTTTATTATTATATTTATTATTTTAATAGTATTTTTTATGAAAATATAATTTATTATAATATTATGAATGGTATTTACTTTTTATTTACAAAAATTGAACTTTTGAAAATATATGTACCCTAACTTTGGATGTTTCTCTACTCTAATAATAAATTCAAAATGAAATTAAATGATAAAAATTAGCATTATCATAATTGAATGGAATGAACTCTAATCAATAATCATAAAATTATATTAAAGCACAAAATTTTTATTTTTATTTTTTGAGGGAAAAAAAAAAAGCACACAAAATTGAAGTTGAAGAAAAAAATATGCAAAAAAACAATATATTATCTTTGTTCCAATTATATAGGCTTATTTTCATTTTTCAGATGTCCCAAATATATAGGTTTGTTCCCATAAAAAGTACTCCCTCCATCCACGATTTAATGCCCCACTTTGGTGTGGGCACGGAGACTAATAAAATTGAAAAATGTGATGTGGATGAAATATAAGGGTAGTTGACTAAAGTGATAAAGATAGTTGACTAAAATGATAAAGGTGTTGTGAGTGGGTCCACTGGTGATAAAGTGTAGTAAATATATAATATAAAAATGATAAAAGTATTTTAAGGTGGGTCCATTAGTGGCAAAATGTAGTAAATATAGGAAAAGAAGAAGAGTAAAATGGTACAAAAAGAAGAATATGACATTAAATTGTGGACATATTTTTAAAGGCAAGTAGGGCATTAAATTGTGGACGGATGGAGTAATATTTTTCCATTCATTTACTAATATATTTCTATTTAATTATTTGAGTTATTCCATCTTCAATTCATCATTAAAAAATAAATATTAACATAATAGAAAGTTTATTTGTATGTTTTCATTTTCAGTTGTTTTTCTTAATATTTGTGTACATTCTCATCAGCCTATATAATTGGGATGGAGAGAATGTAGAAAATTAAAAGTGTGGCACAAAATAAGACACCAAATGCAATAAACTGCTATAAAAGAAAACAAGAAGAAAAAAAGAAAAAGAAAATTACTTACAAATCCAAAGCCGGATTTTTTGTAGGTTGAGCCGATCATGGTGTATTTGTGGCAATATTGGTTGAGAAAGAGCCTAATGGAAGGCAAGTTATCAACAATTGCACCTACTCCTCCATTTCGGCTGCCCTTAGAGAGGGCTTCATCGTATTCTTCAAAGGAGGTGTAGGCTTTGAACTTGGAGTTGTCTGAGTTACTGCTATCCAAAACTGCTCTCATGAAAGAACCTTCCTTGAACCCAATATATTCACCTTTCTTTGTCAGATCGTGGATGTCGGTCGGATCGAGCTTCTGCACCGTCAGCATCGATGTCAGGCTCGCCGTGTAGCTCGACGTCAGAACAAGCACCACAAACAGCCATACAATCACCACGAATCTTGACAAGTTGTTGTTCACTTTCTCCTCTGTCGTAAAAAGACTTCCAAATATAAGCAATTTATATTTGGCGGTTTTGGGTCAAGTTGGGCCGTATAAATTTTATGTAAAAAAATTTTGGGCCCGCCCAGCCCGAAGAGCCCCAAAAAAGGAGCCAACACTGCCTGGCGAGTATTCGGATTTTTGTCAAATACTAACCGATTCGAAAAGGGTTGATCTATTGATAGCCTTCATTTTACCCTTTATAGCTACTATCTAAAAAAAATTACCTTATATGTATCCTATATTTAAATATGGGGGCTATAAAGAATAAAATAAATGCTATAAATAGAATCACTCTTCGAAAAATGAATTCGACCCGAACCGAATTATCTTAATTCAAAAAATTTAAAATTTTATGATCAAATTCGCTTGTACCAAAAAATTCGAAATCACTCTTTTTTATTAGGAGAATATAACACCAGGCTGAAATATATGACAACCAACAATATGAATAAACAAATAAAAGTTAATGTTCACCTTTATTGTAAATTTATTATTAAAAATAAGAAATTTTAAAAAAATTATCCCTTTAAATCTTCTATTTCTTTTTTCCTTTTTTTCTTGAAAAAATCATCATTTCTCCTTCCTTCTTTTCATTTTAAGGATGAATAATATTATCACATCAATACCTCATGATAATATTATTTATCCTTGGAGTGAAAAGAAGGAAGAAGAAGAAGGGGTAAAATTCTTTTTTATAGAAAATGAGTGAAAAAAACTTAAATGGAAAAAAAATCATTCTTTGTCATCATGATAAATTTATAATCAAAGAAAACACGCTAATGAGAGAATATACCATTACAAATATAATTTGAATTTTGAATTATTTCAATTTTAAAATATATCAAAATCTGAAATTTAGACAAAACTTAATTCGATCCGATCTGAACCAAAAAACTGATTCTTCTAGCAATTTAGATTAACCATTTTGACAAAGCTAGGATAAATGTCAAGTACTTACTATGTGCAAAAACAAGTGTTGAGAAAGAGAACCAGAATATCATCCCGACTTGTTGTAGCGGTGGGCCGCGGAACTCTTCATTTACGCGATGCTCAAGAGCCCAAACAACGAAGCCAGTGAAGATGAAATATGCCCCAATGGTAAGCCAGAGGCCCATTGTGAGAGGTTTCATAAAAATCCAAGCATTCTCGGTGCCCTTGATTGGGACAACAGTAGAAGCTCCAGATTCTATATAAGGAATGGTGAAATCGACGTAGTTTGATCTGTTTGCAGAGATGGTTATGCCTGCTACCACTACATCAAAGTTCTGCCCATGGCAACAACAGTTTTACTCTGTTTAGACTCAGTATACAAACAAACAAGTCTAAAATTTACAAAATTATAACATTTTACCATATCAACTAGTGATTTTTTTTAGGGAACCATATCAAATAGAGTTAATATATGAAAATTGTCATTTTCATATTACAAAGATAAAAATAGTAAAGTATTATTTTATCTTTAATTGAAGAATTCAAAATTAAATTAACAACCGAACTTATTCTTGATTGTGAATTGTCTCTTAAATAGTTCTTAAATAGTACTACAATTAGGGATGTCAAAAAAGCCCGAAACCGACGGGTCGACCCGAATAGACCGATAAAAAAGGTGGGTTAGGGCTGAAAATTTTTAGCCCGAAAAAAATTTAGCCCGAATGGCCCGAACCGAAAATAGCCCGAGCCCGATAAGGTTGGCCCGAAAACCAAGTGGGTTGGCCCGATTAACCGAACACTTTCTTAATAATTGATTTTTAAACTTTAATACTTTACTTTTTAATTTGATAATAACATTTTGATACTTGTATAATATGTTTTCATTTTTTCTAATGATTAATAATAAATATTTATGATATAAAAGTCAAAGAAAGATAGTAATTTATGTTATATCTATATACAATTTTTATCGGAAACAAAGTTAAAATTAGATATTATGTAAATTTACATTAAAATAATACTAATTTTTGTATCTAAAATAAGGCGAAATATTTTGATTTAAAAAGCACGACAAATTTTTATTACAATAATATGATTATCCATATAAAAAAATTATACATATAAAAAATCGTAAATTTGTGGGCCCGAAACCGAGTGGGTTGGCCCGATTGACATCCCTAACTACAATTCACAACCAAGGGTAAGTTTGATTAAGTTTGATTGTGAATTACTTGGTTGTGAATTACCTTTAAATTCACAAGCCACGACCAAATCTATTTTTTGTTGTGGATTATTATCATAATTAGATCCGTTTTTCAGTTGTGAAATAAGGAGAGAGGCTATTTTTAACTTTGAAATACTAGTGGCTAGTTTTTTGTTACTATCTTAAAATTTGTTATTCCCTCCATTCACCAAAAGTATGGTGATATTTGTAAGCCACGGGTTTAAATAAATGGTTGGAAGATGTGTATAAAGTTGAAAAAGAAATCTATCAAAGTTGAAGGTGCTTAAATGGTTGGAAGATGTATATAAAGTTGAGAAAGAAATGTATCAAAGTTGATTTGTCCGGCAATCAATAAATAATTTGAAAAATAGTTTTTTTTATAAACATTATGGGTAAATAAGGTTAAAAATATAAAGATATATATACACAAAAATGGAAACTGCACACTTATTATATCTAGATTTACCTTGAGGAATACTTGTTCAATAAGGCGATCGTAGTGAAATCCTGTGCTATTCCCATCGACATTTTGGAAGCCAATGTACTCGAATTCGACACGATACGGCATTGATCTCATGACTTCTTCGAACACATCAATGCAAAAACCACTCGGTTTAACCACATTTGTTTCTTCATCTATTGTAACATGAATAAGTCCACTAGTTCTACCCTTCAAAGGCACTCCCACTCTCAACTTCTTGCTCGAGTTTATGGCCCAACCTTTGGGCGCCTCGCTCGTCTGCCCCGGCCACACGATGGCTCCGAGGCTTCTCCCCCCACCGTTTCCCTTTAAATCCTTCGAAATCCCGTAACTTTCCCTCCAAAATCCGACTCTGTTTGCCCCATTGCCTACCACGTTCATGATCTCGAACACATCCGGCTGCAGCTCCCCGTTTTTAATTACAAAATCGCCACTCAACCCTTTTGAGGTAAAATTTCTGATCAAGGGTGCGAGTCTTGATCCGGAATTTGAAATCCCAATTTCTTCCAAATCGGTCGAATTTCCCATCCCGGCCCTCCTCTCGAATATTGGATATGTCACACCAACACGCTCCACTGCCTCCGCTAGAGCAGCTACACTATCATAAGCCCATAAACCTAAAATATTTAATTTTGGTCTTTCAAACTCCAAATGCTCCTCATAAAACCTCTTCTCCCATCGTCTAGTGAAGTCATCGACTTCACTAGACCTCGGGATATAGGCCCTCACGCCCACCACGCCCTGCATCGCCTCAGCAGTTTCCAGATCCACAGAGTCCAACACACTTGTTATCGTGCCGGAGATCATCCAGACATACCCCTCCTCCATCATGCCGGATTCTCGCGCCATTTTGAAGAAACGCGACGCCAGAGGCTGCAACATGTGAACGACAAACACCTTCGTCTGCATCTTCTTCAACTCATACAATTTTTCAAGAATCGTATCATTTTGAGCAGAAGGGGAGATCGCAGTCATGTTTGAGACTAGAGCATAGCTTTCCAACAAATTCTCCGTCAGAAATGGCAATAATCCACTCCCATAATTGGTGTCTTCGTAAACTAACACGACTTCTCTCCAACCGAAATTCTTGACGATTGCAGCAACTGCTTTGGCTTGAGAAGCAGAGCACCATGATGATCTGATGAAGTATGGCGATTCTTGAGGCGATAGCGACGGACTCGTTGCTGGTGAGATTATTGGGACTTTCACTTTGTTGCCGATACCTATCACGAAGTCTGCTTGTGTAGATCTTCGCGGCCCCAAAATCGCCATAACTTGAGTGTTCTTCAGCAGATCTATTGCTGCAGAGTAGAAAAAAAAATCATGAGGGCTATATTTTCTAAATTCTCTTTGATAATATATTTTTCAGGCAATTCAATTGATTAATGTGGACTTTTTCATAACAATTTGCATGAAATTCGAATAATTTTAGGAAGCTTGTAAGAGAAAATAATTTATTTTAAAGAAATGGCTTGTGGGGGCTTAAGAGCACTCCCAGCAGAAATCCCAAAATTATGCTCTTATATTTCTTCCTAAAGCTTCCCTATTTAATTTTAGGATCTCGATTTTATAAATGCATACACCAGATCTCCTATTTTCTATATAAAAACAATAATTATGTGTGGGCCCTACTAATTATAAGCTTAAAATAAATTTAGGGTGAGTGTAAATTTAAGATTGAATTTAGGTAGGTGTAAAAAATTTTGTGGGCCCCATCCAATTTAAGGGATCTGCTGGATACATTTTTTATCTCATTTTCAATTATTTTAGTCTAAATTTAGAGTTAGTGATGCATTTAGGTGATCTGCTGGGAGTGCTCTAAGCCCCCTCCCCGCTTATAACTAGATGTGTGTCCGTCAATGCTAAAAGTGTTGGTGGGATTCAAACTCGTGACCTTTCGATCACAAATATGTCCTTCACAACTAGAAAAATAAGCTCAATGTTGAAGGTGAATCAACTTACATTCTTCACAGAGTTTAGTCTTTTCATACACTAACAATATTTTTTTTTGATGAAATTTCTAAATAAATAATACAAACCACTCACACATTCCACCTATGGTGGTAATAGTGACCGAGAGTACTCGAACCTGTTTTCATACACTAACACTAACACATACTTTATCAGATACTCAAATCAAAGTTGAATAGTATTTAGAGTTAAACCTCTATGTTTTGGAACTAAATTTATACATGTTATGAAAGTGCATAGTTTTATAACATTTAATTTGTCTATTATATCCTTATTCTAAGTACTATATTTCTAACAAATATAATAATTCATTAAAAAGTTAAGTTATATTCATATTATCCTAATTGAGTCAAATCCTTTTGTGGTTTGTAAACAATATGTTATAAGCACATGTACAAAAAAATAATAAAATTGTAAGGGCCTATCATGGTATTGCTACCAATATGTTATAAGCATATGCATATATAAAATTAAGGAAATTCAGTTTGTAACTTAAATAAAATATTGCAACTAACTTTCTAGGAAGTCTTTTTTACATATACTCCCTCCGTCCACCAATTCAAGGCCTACTTGCCTTTTTGGTCCGTCCACAAAAACAAGGCCTACCTATTTTTGGTAAGTTTTTATTCATTATTTAATCAAAAAAGTCAAAGATTCTTTACAAAAAAAAAGTGGGACCCTTTCTCAACTCAACTAATAAAAATACATTTTTTCTTAAAAAGTGGGACCCTTTCTCCACTCAACTAATAAAAATACATTTTTTTCTTAAAACCCGTGTTTTTTCATATAGGCCTTTAATTGGTGGACGGATGGAGTATAAGTTTTCAATAGTCAACAACATTTGAAAGATTACTAAAAGACTTCTCAAAAAAATATTACTCCCTCCGTCCGCGATATCGTTTCCACATTGTGGACGGCACGGGTTTTAAGAAAAGTGGTGGATAGTAGTGGATATGTAGTGAGTGGAGTTTGGGTCCCACAATTGTTGTGAGTGGAAGTTTGTGGACCCTACTTATATAAATGGAAGTGGAAACGATATCGCGGATGGACCGAAATGGCAAATGTGGAAACGATATTGCGGACGGAGGGAGTATTAAAAAAACATCTTAAGAGTTTTGATGCTAAGTCCATATATAACTAAGTAAGATAACAATAAATTTCTAAAAAAAGCATACCATAATAGAATAAACAATTTAGCATTCTGAAGCCAAAAATCTCACGTTTGAGTCCTTCGTTATATGTAAAGAAATTATTTATCGAACAAAAAAAATCACAATAATTATTAGGATTTAATTACCTGCAGATGCTGCAGAAACAACATCAATGCTTGAATCCCTAAAATGAGGCACCAACATTGTGTTGTAGCTATTTTTGGAGTAGAAATCTTCAATGGCCATAGAAATGCAAGATTTTAATATTTTTCCGTGAGTAGTGTTAAGATCAAGAATAACTCCGACGTCAGCTTTTACAGCAGTTGCATTGAAGCCACTCGACAACATAAAATGAAAACTTTGGAAGATCAGCAAATGCAACAAGCATAGTTTCAAATTTTGCATAATGGAAAACATCAAACCTCTATGAATGGGAAGTCAAGGATGATTTATATATGGAGTCTGCTGAAATAGAAATTTTATTAAAAAGAAAAGAAAGATTTATATATGGAGTCTAATTGTGGTGTATGTTATGTGAATTTCTTAATTTTTGAAATATTAATTTATAGCATGACTATCAACATGTAAATTTCTGGGACATTTCTAGGAGTTGGAATACTCAATTTGTAAGTTCCTGACTTTTGTAATGTATAAAAAATTGTGTCCACGATATAAGTTCATATTTTCAAATATTCAAAAGAATCAATGTTCAAGACTAAGCAGTGAAGTATAACTAGACAATGAAAATAAAGTCTTTTTTTTAAGGAATAAAAATATGTGTCCAAGATATAAGTTCCTATTTTCAATTCTTCAAAAGAATCAATATTCAAGATTAGAAATTGAAGTATATATATAACTAGCTAGACAATGAAAATTAAAGTCTCTTTATTGTTTTTTTGTAGGAATCAGATTCAAGACTAGGATGTCAACGTACAACTAGACAATGAGAGTTTGTCGAATTTATTCATTTTCCTTATGTTTGAAATAATCAAATTTCATGACTAGGAACTAGGAAGTCAAGTGCAAAATTTTAAAATAAGTAAATTTCTTGGCGTTTGTGAAAGATCCCATGGGATTGGGCCGGCCCCCCATAAGATTATTTAGCACTTAAATTTCTAAATTTCTATTATTACATTAATCTCATAGAGTATGCCAACTAGTTGGCATTTCCACCAAAATAGTTTATTCAAGTAACTAAAGAAGTTCATTCAAGTAACTAAAGAAGTTCATTGCTAGCTAAATTTATTATACGTAAAAGTTATAAATTAATCATAATATGTAATTTCTATCACAATTTTAAAGAGTTCTAATTATCCTTATTTATATCAAATATTTGAAATACATAAACTTTAAGGACTCGTTTAGTACGAGTGACTAGTTTTGCTCCCGTGCGATGCACGGTAATAGTTATTTAACTAAATTATTTAAAAGTATAAGTAATCGATACTTTTAAATATTGAATGTCTTTTTATATTATACTAATATTTTTATATCTTAAAAGATAATATTGATAATTTTTTTAACTTATATAAGAGAGAAACAGATGAATACTATAATTGTTTAAATAAAGGTGACTTTTTATAGTTGTATGTAAGTTAAATCAATGACCAATATCAATTAACAACATATTTTTATCAACTATCATTATTAGCTAGTTAAAATGTCCATCAAAATATTCATCTGTTTTTATTTTAGGTTTATATTAAGAAAGAAAAATTTCTAAAACTTTATTTATGTATATTAGTAAAAAATATTTTCTAGAATTTTTAATATTTGATGCATAATATACAACTCTGAATTTTTTCAAAAGACTTCATTCGTCCCAGTTATATAGGCTGATTGAATTCTACACAATGATTAAGAAAATTATTGTAAAAGAAAATTATACAAGTATATTTCTAATATGTCCATGTTTATTATTAATTGTATATAAGTAAATATTCTTAAGTTTATTACATGCCACTACAGAAATAGCATTCAATTAAAATATTAAAATTAATTTGTTGTCATGAGTTATGCCATTGTAACATTAATTATTAATTGTTGATCCAAAATTATCAATACATAAATATGATATGCCATTTAAAATTTAAAAATATAATTATTTTTAAAAATAGTAAAGTGATTTTTGGCAGGAAAATATAATTTACTATTTTTCAAAGTGGTTGTGCTTCTATATTAAGAGGGCTAGAATAAAAATACCTTTTAGCATATAAAATAGGAACCATTTTCAACCCTTAGATCATCAAGATCTACGGTTGATTCATCGCCTTGTTGGATGATTTCATGGTCCTGGGTTTGAATCCAATAGGTAGCAAAATAATTAATTTTCACAATTCATACAGTTACACATGGAATTCATACGTGTTCTACATAGAATTCATGCGTTTTAAATAATTTATAATTTATATGTTAAGATGTGTTTATACCGTAGCCCTATCCTATATATACATATATAGGAAAATACGAAAATATTTCATGTGTATTGCACAGGGTGCAATGATAGTTCATTTGTAGTAGAAGTGATTGGAGGGAGGGGGTTTGGAACCCATGACCATCCAATAGAATGATGAATTCTCTATAGATCTTTACCATCTAAATACAAAAAATGGTTCATAGTTTATATCTTAAAGTGACTTTTAATTTATTTTAGTTAATCTTTGGTTCATAGTTTATATCTATATAACTATCATATAGTATAATATTATTTTAGAGATACAAAATTAACTAATATTTTAATTAAAATAATAGAAAATTTATAACAAAAAAAATACCAATATGATTTGGAGTAGACGAAATGAAGACAAACTAAAAAATAAAAAATAAAAAATATTTCTAAAATTAGTAAGTTAATTTTAGTAGAAAAAACATAAATTATTATTTATGAGAATAGTTTTCTTTTACGTACAATAAGAATATTAGTAGAAAAATTGACAAAAAAATAAGAAGATTAGCTTTGACATAAAGATAAAGAGATTAGTAGAAAAGTTATTATTGCTTGAGAAAGAAAACTATTCTTTTAGCATCTATAGATCAAATATAATTGGTATAAATATTTCAAAAAAAAGTTTAGAATCTTAAATAATGGAATAATTTAAATTATGTGAGAAATTATCATATTTCATGGTATAATGTAATTCATTATTCTTACATTATATATAATGGACAATGAATATATTTGGACGAATCATTAATTACTATACTATAATATTTGTGGGTGTGAACTAATTACCATAAACAAAATATATACATAAATCATAAATTTACATATGTTATGTATTAATTATAAACTATCTATATTAATATATTACATGTAATAAATCACAAAAAATAAGTACATTGATATGTACATACATATGTTATGTATTACATTATATGCATGTGTATATATATAACCGACTATTAATATGTGAATGGAGTATCATATTTAATGCTTTATTAATCAAGTTCAAAAAAATACTTTAATTAATTATTAATTACCAAATTTAAGATAGGATTAAATAGTGATTGGTATAGAAATTACACTCTAGTTTTAGGCGGGAAAAAATTTGTGAAGGTGGATGAGCTTTTATATATATATAGATATCTATATTAATATATTACATGTAATAAATCACAAAAAATAAGTACATTGATATGTACATACATATGTTATGTATTACATTATATGCATGTGTATATATATAACCGACTATTAATATGTGAATGGAGTATCATATTTAATGCTTTATTAATCAAGTTCAAAAAAATGCTTTAATTAATTATTAATTACCAAATTTAAGATAGGATTAAATAGTGATTGGTATAGAAATTACACTCTAGTTTTAGGCGGGAAAAAATTTGTGAATGTGGATGAGCTTTTATATATATATAGATTAGAGTGTATAATATACCTATGACACCATAATATTTTGTTTGGTAAGAAATAATACGAAACACACGGTCCTTATAAATTAAAAGCTCGAAAATATTATACTGATTTGAGTGATTATGTTACCACCTACGAATACGTAATACAAATCGTAATTATAACTATTATTAATTTTATATAATCTTAATACATCACATCAAACAACATACTCCCTCTGTCCACCAAAAATAGTCATAAAGGTGGACGACACGAGTTTTAATAAAAATAGTTATTGTATTGTGAGTGGAGAAAGATGTCCACTTAAAAGTAGTGTTAATAATGATAATTAATTGTATTGTGATTGGAGAATAGTTTCCAAAAATGAAAATGGACAAATTTTTGTGGACATTCAAAAATGACAAAAATGGACTATTTTTTGTGGACGGATGGAGTATTATTTTTTATAGATATTTTAATACTTTCTACCAAATATAATATTTATATAACATAGTAAAAGACATCTCAGTCTAGCATATGACAACTAATTATCTCATATCGCGTGCCAAACGAACTCACTTATGAGAATTTGTATTTGTATATATTTGGGAAAATATCAAAAATATTATTCACTAAAATAAGTAAGGACATTATAAATATGCCGAAAGCTTCTTTTTTTTTTTTTTTTGGAAAGTTACAAGAGGTATCTCATATATAATTAAATAAGTAATTCACACGCAAACGGGACCTTTATACCATACAAAAGTGAAAAATAACCGCACACAGACGAGACCACTACCCACACAAAGGTAGAAACACTATCCACACAAAGTGGAAAAACTACTAGTACGCAGACGGAATTGAACCTTAGACCTTTCATTAGGTGTCTCAATTTGAGTTAGGTTTCATTGGCAATACGTCAAAAGTTAAGACACTTACTTTTATAGATTTAATTTCTGTGACATCTTCAATGTGATGTGAATTTCTACTTAAAATAATAGCATTTGCAAAGATTTTGGAGGACTAAAAATCGATTATTACTGAGTCAATAATAGATTTCTATATATTCCATTTGTAGACTTGTCAAACGGATTGATGAATATTTGTTGTTATGTTTGCTAAAATTTGACTAATTATTCTAGAAATTCAGAATCAGATTTCACGACATTTGTCCTATATGTCTACGATTTCTTGCAAAAGAAGTTCTTGGAAATTCTACTGTTTTTTAACATGAAATATATTGTTAATTCATGTGGATAAGTGGGGCCTATGTTTGCTTGGCTTCAAATTAGAATTAGTCATATGTTCCTTTTCACTTCAGCTTCATTCTGGAAAAGTTCAAATTGAACGACTGGAATTTTAACTTTCTGCTAATTAATTCAAATTATTTGGCTTGAAAGTTACGATTCAGAGGATTTTTTAGGACAGTAACTTATGTTGATTTGAAAATTAGGACAAAAATTTTCAGACTTTGTAAAAATAGGACACTAAATTTTTTTTAGAGTAAAATAGGACACTAATTAATAAGCATCGTAAAAATAGGACATTTCTCGGTCCAATAATTGACCGAGAAATGTCCCTATGTTACTCTAAAAAAAATAGTGTCCTATTTTTACAAATCCAAAATTTTTTATCCTGATTTCCAAATCAACCTAAGTTACTGTCTTAAAAAACCCTCGAACTCTGAAAGTTACTACCCGCCTGTCCCAAATAAATTACTTTCCCCTAATTATTTGCCAATAGTTTTTTTTTTTTGAAACAAATTATTTGCCAATCTAATTATAACGAAATGGGCTTATCGGTATATATATATGAAAAGGGAGGGGGCTACGGTAAAAATAACTCTTAAAATAAAAAATACGAACCAGAAAAAATGTATGAATTTTATGTAGAATACGTATGAATTCGTTGTATAAGAGTATGAATTGCGAAAAATAAATTTTTTGCTACAAATGAGATTCGAACTCAGGATCATGAATTCATTCAACAAGATGATGATTCAACCGTAGATCTTGATAATCTAAGGGCTGAAAATAGTTCATATTTTATATTTTAAGAGGTGTTTTTATTTTAGCTCACCCTTATATAAAAATTTATAAACTTATTTTTAAAATAGAAGTTGTAAATGTCCCCAAAGGGACACCAAGCGGTGCGAACTCCTATCTACGAACAGTGAGGTCCAGGCAGGGGCGGAGCCAGACTTTCGATTCAGGGGGGTCCAATTTTTTTTAAATAAAATTAATAATTAAATTAAAAAAATAAAAATAATAAATTTAATTAAAAATAAATAATTATCATTAACACAATTATAATATCATCCAAATTAACAAAAATACATTTCAAAACAGATTTTCAAGTTCACACAAAACAACTTCAAAAAATTATATAAGATGGATAGAACTTGCAGCTTTTTTGGCAAATTAAATCATGAGCTATTTCAAATTAACAATTTTAACATATTTTTGAAATATGGTTAAGTAAATCACCATCTTTTCAATTTTTGCAACATGATTTTATTTGTCAAAATCTCATGTAACTTTGTAAGGCAAAGTAACTTTCAATATCAAATTTAAAAAATAATTAATAGAATTCAATCCAAGCATGATGTGCATAAATTAATCATGTGTTCATTTCTCAAAACGTCTTAACTCTAAAGTTTACATATCAATTACAATATAATATAGCACAACACAATAATAATATAAATATAATTATATTTTTTGTATTTTTTATTTAAAATTACGAAAATACCTCTACTATTTTTAAAAATTTCAGGGGGGCCCAGTGAACCCCCTGCCCCACCCCTAGCTCCGCTCATGGGTCCAGGGTTCAAACTCCACCGCACCCCCTTTCCCAAAGTAAAAAAAAAAAAAAAAGTAATTGTAAATGGCCCATTTTGGGTTTAAATGGACCGTTAGAGCATTCACATTGATGGTACATGATAGCTTACTTGATGAGGGGGGGGGACCACATTGTGTAAAGAGGCTGCATTGGAATTACATGATAGCCTACATGATTTTTTTAGTTTTGAATTTTATGCTTTTCACTTAAATTTAATTGCTCAAATTTAAATAACACATTTTACTAATAATTAAAATTCCATTAAAATAAAAAACCTAAAAATTACATAAAAAAATTAAAAACATAATTTAAAAAATGGTCAAAAAATTACGAAAATCGAGACAGTCAAATTCAAAATTTGAATTTTCTATTTTTTTTAATGGCGCGTGTAAAACACGCGCCTATTTTGAACGGCCGATCGGGCTACACGTTAGAACGTGTAGCCCTCGTGTAAGGGAGGGCTGCATCGCCTTACACAATGCGAGCCTTACACGAGTAGGCCGCTATCGTGTAGGCGATGCGGATGCTCTTAATTGGGCCAATCAACGTATTTAAGCAAAAATGAACCCCTTCATGTAAATTCCAACCCAAGCCCAAAAATAAAAATATCATTTGGTAACTAAATTAAGATTCTTTTATGGGTTTGGTGTTTCAAGGACCAACACCTAATCTACAAAGCGGTAAATATAGACTATACCTAGTGTGAATGATCGGAGAAGGCAAAGTAAACAATCGGAAAACTCAGAACGGGAGAAAAGTAGCTGTTGTATTCAAAAATAAGAGATAGCGTAAATACAATGCACGAGCTCAGGTTCTATTTATAGATTACAAATGGAGGGTAACATGGTAAATTCATTTGTGGTGCATGCGCCTTGTGTGGTCGAAGGGTAGAATGGTAATTTCGTTTTCACGCGGGAACTCTTCCGCGTATTCTAGTGATTTCGCTGATGAAGGTAGTTCCTCTGGCGAAGGCTGCTTCTCTGGCGAGGGTGACTTCTCTGGCGAAGGTGATTTCTCTGGCGAGGGTGACTTCTCTGGCGAGGGTGACTTCTCTGGTGTATAAGATGCCTTTAGTGAGTAAGATCCCTCTGGCGAGGATGATTTCCTCTGACGAGTGCGCTTCCTCTGCCATACTTATTCTGCTGGTGGAGTCGATTCCTCTGATTTGCATCATTTCCCTGCTAGAAGTAATTCATGTAATTACCACAAAGTCTATGATGATAAACTGAAATTAATTAAACCATAATCACTAACCTGAAGCCATGATGTTTTCTGTATGAAGATTTGATCTTCCAGGAATACAGTATCTTCTTTTAGCGTATTTCTTTTGATGGGAAAAGAATACAGAACGGTACTATTTCCTGGGGACCAGACCCCATATTTATAACTTCTCTAGTTATCTATATTTATTATTTGGTCCCTCAACAAATAATAAATATAACATTTAATATATACATAATATAATAGTATTTATTTACATAAATTATATATATATATATTTGTCCACTAATTTGGATTGATTAATAATTTAATCCAACAATCTCTCACTTGGACAACATATATATCATAATAAATGTACAACTTTATGAGCTCTTAATATGCTATCATAAAATGTATATTCTTTAACAATCTCGTCCATCAACTATAAACATATAGGATCAAAGCAGTTTTCGTCATAAAAATCATGACTTAACTCATCAATGGTCACATATACAAATATAGTTAAATGACATAGATCAATGGTCAAACGAAAATAACACGCAATGTTAATCAAACATGTATATTTTCGACTGGTCCTCTTTAAACTAAAGCGAGGTGACAAATAGAGTGAAATACTAAATACTTTATTTCTGCAGAAAATACTTAAATACATAAGTATCTGAAACCAATATAAAACAAATGGAATACAAACTCCCACTAAACCATGATATCATCAAATGATGAAACACCCATACGAGCAACATGCTCATGAAAGACCTTGGGTGGTAAGCCTTTGGTGAACGGATCCGCAATCATGAAGTTTGTCCCAATATGCTCTATAGATATTTGTTTATTTTTCACTCTTTCTTTAACAACAAGGAACTTTATGTCGATGTGTTTTGACTTTGACGAGCTCTTGTTGTTGTTGGAATACAGTACTGCTGATTTATTGTCACAGAATAGCTTGAGTGGTCTTTCAACATTCTCCAAAACGCGCAGCCCAGTGACAAAATTTCGCAACCATATTCCATGGTTTGATGCCTCATAGCATGCTACAAACTCTGCTTCCATGGTTGAAGAAGCTACTAGTGTCTGTTTGACACTTTTCCAAGATATAGCTCCTCCAGCCAATAGATAAACATAGCCTGATGTAGATTTATGACTATCTTGGCATCCAGCAAAATCAGAATCCGAATATCCTACGACCTCCAAATTATCTGATTTTCTATATGTGAGCATGTAATCTTTTGTTCTCTGAAGATACCTTAAAACCCTTTTGGCTGCTCTCCAATGTTCCATACCAGGGTTGCTTAAATATCTTCCTAACATCCCAACAATGTACGAAATATCCGGACGCGTACATACTTGAGCATACATAAGACTTCCAACTACTGATGCATATGGAATCTTCTGCATTTCTTGAATCTCAAGGTTACCTTTTGGGCATTGTTTTAGACTGAACTTGTCTCCTTTAGAAATAGGGGTATCACCTGGTTTACAATCTTGCATGCCGAACCTTTTGAGTATTTTATTGATATAGCTCTTTTGTGATAATCCGAGGATGCCTCGAGAACGATCACGATGTATCTCAATACCCAAAACAAAAGAGGCTTCTCCAAGATCTTTCATCTCAAATTTGTTTGATAGAAATCTCTTGGTTTCGTGCAATAAGCCCATATCATTAGTGGCAAGCAATATGTCATCGACATATAGAACCAGAAATATACACTTACTCCCACTGAACTTGTGATACACACAATCATCGGCAACGTTCGTCTCAAAACCAAATGAGATAATTACCTGATGAAATTTGTGGTACCATTGACGAGAAGCTTGTTTGAGTCCATAGATGGATTTCTCTAATTTGCAAACCATTTTCTTTGGGTCTCCCACCTCAAAGTGTTCTGGTTGCCACATATAAATTGTTTCTTCAATGTCTCCATTGAGAAACGCAGTCTTTACATCCATCTGATGTAACTCAAGATCAAGATGAGCAACAAGCGCCATAATTATCCTAAAAGATACTGGTGCTACTACTCACATAAGTATTTCTATGCAGGGATTAAAGAGAAGTTATTTAACTATATTTGTATATGTGACCATTGATGAGTTAAGTCATGATTTATTTAAGCATACATGTTTATCCTTTTATCAATAGAGTGGCTCTGATACCACTTGTTAGAAGTAATTTATGTAATTACCATAAAATCTATGATGATAAACTGAGATTAATTAAACCAGAATCACTAACCTGAAGCCATAATGAATTCTGTATGAAGATTTGATCTTCCAGGAATATAGTATCTTCTTTAGCGTATTTCTTTTGATGGGAAAAGAATACAGAACGGTACAGTTTCCCGGGGACCAGACCCCATATTTATAACTTCTTAAGTTATCCATATTTATTATTTGGTCCCTCAACAAATAATAAATATAACATTTAATATATACATAATATAATAGAATTTATTTACATAAATTATATATATATATATATATATTTGTCCACTAATTGGATTGATTAATAATTTAATCCAACAATCTCCCACTTGGACAACATATATATCATAATAAATGTACAACTTTATGAGCTCTTAATATGCTATCATAAAATGTATATTCTTTAACAATCTCGTCCATCAACTATAAACATATAGGATCAAAGCAGTTTTCGTCATAAAAAAAAAAACATGACTTAACTCATCAATGGTCACATATACAAATATAGTCAAATGACATAGATCAATGGTCAAACGAAAATAACACGCAATGTTAATCAAACATGTATATTTTCGACTGGTCCTCTTTAAACTAAAGTGAGGTCACAAAAGAGTGAAATACTTAATACTTTATTTCTGCAGAAAATACTCAAATACACAAGCATCTGAAACCAATATAAAACAAACGGAATACAAACTCCCACTAAACCATAATATCATCAAATGATACAACACCCATATGAGCAACATGCTCATGAAAGACCTTGGGCGGTAAGCCTTTTGTGAACGGATCCGCAATCATGGAGTTTGTCCCAATATGCTCTATAGATATTTGTTTATTTTGCACTCTTTCTTTAACAACAAGGAACTTTATGTCGATGTGTTTTGACTTTGACGAGCTCTTGTTGTTGTTGGAATACAGTACTGCTGATTTGTTGTCACAGAATAGCTTGAGTGGTCTTTCAACATTCTCCAAAACGCGCAGCCCAGTGACAAAATTTCGCAACCATATTCCATGGTTTGATGCCTCATAGCATGCTACAAACTCTGCTTCCATGGTTGAAGAAGCTACTAGTGTCTGTTTGACACTTTTCCAAGATATAGCTCCTCCAGCCAATAGATAAACATAGCCTGATGTAGATTTATGACTATCTTGGCATCCAGCAAAATCAGAATCCGAATATCCTACGACCTCCAAATTATCTGATTTTCTATATGTGAGCATGTAATCTTTTGTTCTCTGAAGATACCTTAAAACCCTTTTGGCTGCTCTCCAATGTTCCATACCAGGGTTGCTTAAATATCTTCCTAACATCCCAACAATGTACGAAATATCTGGACGCGTACATACTTGAGCATACATAAGACTTCCAACTACTGATGCATATGGAATCTTCTGCATTTCTTGAATTTCAAGGTTACCTTTTGGGCATTGCTTTAGACTGAACTTGTCTCCTTTAGAAATAGGGGTATCACCTGGTTTACAATCTTGCATGCCGAACCTTTTGAGTATTTTATTGATATAGCTCTTTTGTGATAATCCGAGGATGCCTCGAGAACGATCACGATGTATCTCAATACCCAAAACAAAAGAGGCTTCTCCAAGATCTTTCATCTCAAATTTGTTTGATAGAAATCTCTTGGTTTCGTGCAATAAGCCCATATCATTAGTGGCAAGCAATATGTCATCGACATATAGAACCAGAAATATACACTTACTCCCACTGAACTTGTGATACACACAATCATCGGCAACGTTCGTCTCAAAACCAAATGAGATAATTACCTGATGAAATTTGTGGTACCATTGACGAGAAGCTTGTTTGAGTCCATAGATGGATTTCTCTAATTTGCAAACCATTTTCTTTGGGTCTCCCACCTCAAAGTGTTCTGGTTGCCACATATAAATTGTTTCTTCAATGTCTCCATTGAGAAACGCAGTCTTTACATCCATCTGATGTAACTCAAGATCAAGATGAGCAACAAGCGCCATAATTATCCTAAAAGAGTCTTTCGATGAAACTGGAGAGAAAGTCTCATTGAAATCGATGCCTTCTTTCTGAGTATAGCCTTTGGCTACAAGGCGTGCCCTATACCTCTCCACATTACCATTTGCATCCCTTTTGGTTTTAAATAGCCATTTACGACCAATTGGTTCAACACCTTCAGATAATGGGACAATTCTCCAAACGGTATTATATTGCATAGCATCAAACTCTTCTTTCATGGCATCCATCCAATTTTGAGAGTTAGAACTTTTCAAGGCTTGATGAGAGTTGATAGGATCATCTTCCATCATTCCATTGTCCTCATGTTCAAGAAGAAATACAATGTAATCATCCGAAATTGCATTTCTCCTTTCTCTCATGGATCTCCTTAATGACACTTGTTCTTGAGGTTGTTGAGGTTGCACTTCTGGAATGGAGATTTCAACATTGTCTTGTTGAGGTTCTGGATTCACTTCTTGATCAATGGTAGGTGCGGACACCTGAACATCGTCAAAAGTGATAGTAGGAACTGAAGTAGAACTCAATTCCTCCTCAAAGACAATGTCTCTAACCTTATTTCTCCCCCCAAACTCAACATTCTCAAAGAACACTGCAGTTCCCGTCTCAAAAATATTTCTAGATGTGGGATCATAAAACTTATAGCCCCTAGATCTCTCAGAGTAACCAATAAAATAGCTGCTAACTGTTTTGGAGTCCAATTTCTTTTCATGTGGCCTATAAGGCTTTGCCTCAGCAGGACATCCCCAAATATGAAAGTGTTTTAGACTAGGCTTTCGACCAGTCCAAAGCTCATAAGGTGTTTTAGCTGCTACTTTAGTTGGTACTCGATTTAGAATGTAAGCTGCTGTCTTTAATGCTTCTCCCCAGAGGGACTCAGGTAAGGTAGAATGAGCAATCATGCTCCTCACCATATCCTTAAGAGTCCTATTTCATCTTTCAAATACACCATTCATGCTAGGCGACCCTGGCATTGTGTATTGTGGGACGATACCACATTCCTCTAGGAATTTAGCAAATGGTCCTGGACGTTGTTCACCTGATCCATCATATCTACCGTAGTATTCACCACCACGATCAGATCTGACGATCTTAATTCTTTTGTTGAGTTGATTCTCAACTTCAGCTTTATAAGCTTTGAACACGTCCAAAGATTGAGATTTCTCATGAATTAGATATAGGTAGCCATAACGTGAATAGTCGTCCGTAAATGTAATGAAATATTGTTGACCATTCCAAGATGCTGTAGGGAATGGCCCACAAATATCAGTATGAATTAATTCTAAGACGTCTGTAGTTCTGTTGGCACCTAATCTCTTAATTTTGGTCTGTTTTCCCTTTATGCAATCTACACAGACATTAAAGTCTGTGAAGTCAAGTGATTCCAAAATGCCATCATGCACAAGACGTTCAACTCTGCCTCTTGAGATATGACCTAAACGCTTGTGCCATAATGATGCAGAATTTTCTTTATTTAATTTGCGTTTAGTACCGCGTGATTCCACGTGCAAGGTTTCATTATATGATGCAATTGTTCCCAACAAATAAAGGTTGTCATAGGCACTTAAATAACCGGTTCCAACAACATTTGAATTTAAAGACAAAGTAAACTGATTGTTTCCAAATGAACAACAATAACCAAATTTGTCCAACAAAGAAACAGAAACCAAATTCCGTCTAAAAGACGGTACAACAAATGTGTCTTTCAAATCCAAATAGAAACCAGTTTCTAATAACAACCTAAAATGTCCAATTGCTTCCACTTCCACCGAATTTCCATCACCCATAAAGATGTGTCTTTCATCATCACTCGGCTTTCGGCAGCTCAGACAACCCTGCATAGAAATACTTATGTGAGTAGTAGCACCAGTATCTATCCACCAAGTATTTCTAGGTACTGAAGTCAAATTAACCTCAGAACAGACCAGAGCAAGAATGTCATCTTTCTTTGCACGCCAAGCGCGATATTTGGGACATTCTTTCTTCATGTGGTCAGACTTGTTACAAAAGAAACAAGCTTTTTTAGCTTGTTGTTGTGTCTTTTGAGTCGGACCCTTAGCAGCTTCATTCGTATACTTTCTTTTCTTGCCCTTATCTTTGGAGGTACTAGTATAGTGAGCACTTTCAGTCTTATCACGCTTCAACCTTTCTTCCTCTTGCACACAATGAGAAATGAGCTCGTTTAGAGACCATTTCTCCTTTTGACAGTTGTAACTAATTTTAAATTGGTTAAACTGTGGTGGAAGCGAGACCAAGACCATAAGAACGAGCAATTCTTCAGAAAGCTCAATCTTAAGTGCCTTGAGTTTTGAAGCAAGATGAAACATCTCCATAATGTACTCCCTTACGTTTCCTTGACCCTTATACTTCATAGACATCAAAGAAGTCAGAAGTGACGTCATTTCAACCTTATCGTTTTTCGCAAAACGTTGTTCAATTTCGTCAAGGAAATCTTTAGCACTAGTAATCTCCTCAGAATCTGGACCCCTAAAGGCATCTGGAATGCTGTGTTTCATGATCATTAGACTCATGCGGTTAGAACGGTCCCACCTCTCAAAATCCCTTTTATCCTCAGGGGCGCTGTCTGCAGTGAGAGGTGCGGGTTGTTCCGCCCTAAGTGCAAGGTCTAATTCCATACAGCCAAGCACTATCATCAAGTGCCTTTTCCATTCCTTGAAATTAGTCCCATTAAGCATGGGCACAGAATTGATGTTAGAAGATATTGTGGCAGCGGAAGACGAAGTAGCTGAATATAAAACAAAAGAAATAAAAAACAAGTTCACATCAATATCCATAATTGGATAATAAATTCAAAATAATGGTTAATCCCATCTCAAGATACCAAACACAACATTAATATCATATCTTTGGATAATAATATTAATTGTAAACGGTACTCTTGTTGCAGTAATCAAACATTGACAATAAGGTATGTCGAATAACAAATTAATCTTTGGATTAACATGTTGCCCACATATAATTCATATAATTGTCGCACATTTATTACTACAAGTGAGTATATAATTCTGCCAAGCATCAATTAACCTTTGGGTCAATTTATAAACGCATGAATTATAAACTTACAACCATACCAAATGTATTAAATAAATTGATCTACATAAAAGAGGTCACTTTGGCGACATTTTACTTCAATCAATTTATTTAATATACAACAAACAATAGATATTATTATTGGGAGACGATCCTTAAGACGTATTAAAATCTATCCCATAAGGAGGAGATCCTTAAGAAATTAATACATCTATCCCAATAAATATCTATTGATAATTTCTCAAATACAGAATATTTATAAAATAGTCATATATGCAGTAGGATTTTATTTCTACCACATACTCTCACAATTGATTTCCAAATTTTGACATGGGTCCATGAACAAAATTTTAACCAACCAAATTACAATCAATTCATGGCAACCCAAATTTTGGTAATTTGGACGGCGAAATGATTATGACTAATTTAACTAAACAAATAGAGGAAACTGATTTTAGTCAATTTACTCAATTTTAAGTTTCGCCGTCAAAATTACAACTTCCTTTAAAACAGTTTCCAGAAACAATCTCTTTAAACATATATTCTTCAAAATTGCCGCCGTCAAAATTATCGAAACTCACGAAACAATTCTACTGTATATATGAAAAACGGATTTCGGCGCAAATTCTTAAGAATCATTATTCATTGTTTCAATATTATACAAATTTTGGCGCATATTTATTTAAACATCGCCGTCAAAATTCTTAAGAATCACTGTTTCACAATTTGGGCGCAAATTTGAAAATTATACGAATTCTCAGAGGATCATCAATAGAGTGGCTCTGATACCACTTGGATAATTACCTGTTTATCCTGGTATGGAACATTGTTCCATATCTAATTCCATACAGCCAAGCACTATCATCAAGTGCCTTTTCCATTCCTTGAAATTAGTCCCATTAAGCATGGGCACAGAATTGATGTTAGAAGATATTGTGGCAGCGGAAGACGAAGTAGCTGAATATAAAACAAAAGAAATAAAAAACAAGTTCACATCAATATCCATAATTGGATAATAAATTATGGTTAAATATAGTTAAATAAATATGGGGACCAGACCCCATATTTATAACTTCTTAAGTTATCCATATTTATTATTTGATCCCTCAACAAATAATAAATATAACATTTAATATATACATAATATAATAGAATTTATTTACATAAATTATATATATATATATTTGTCCACTAATTGGATTGATTAATAATTTAATCCAACAATCTCCCACTTGGACAACATATATATCATAATAAATGTACAACTTTATGAGCTCTTAATATGCTATCATAAAATGTATATTCTTTAACAATCTCGTCCATCAACTATAAATAGAATGAGTATTTCTATTCACATAAGTATTTCTATGTAAATAAATACTATTATATTATGTATATATTAAATGTTATATTTATTATTTGTTGAGGGACCAAATAATAAATATAGATAACTAGAGAAGTTATAAATATGGGGTCTGGTCCCCAGGAAATAGTACCGTTCTGTATTCTTTTCCCATCAAAAGAAATACGCTAAAAGAAGATACTGTATTCCTGGAAGATCATATCTTCATACAGAATTCATTATGGCTTCAGGTTAGTGATTATGGTTTAATTAATTTCAGTTTATCATCATAGACTTTGTGGTAATTACATGAATTACTTCTAGCAAGTGGTATCATAGCTGCTACTTTAGTTGGTACTCGATTTAGAATGTAAGCTGCTGTCTTTAATGCTTCTCCCCAGAGGGACTCGGGTAAGGTAGAATGAGCAATCATGCTCCTCACCATATCCTTAAGAGTCCTATTTCGTCTTTCAGATACACCATTCATGCTAGGCGACCCTAGCATTGTGTATTGTGGGACGATACCACATTCCTCTAGGAATTTAGCAAATGGTCCCGGACGTTGTTCACCTGATCCATCATACCTACCGTAGTATTCACCACCACGATCAGATCTGACGATCTTAATTCTTTTGTTGAGTTGATTCTCAACTTCAGCTTTATAAGCTTTGAACACGTCCAAAGATTGAGATTTCTCATGAATTAGATATAGGTAGCCATAACGTGAATAGTCGTCTGTGAATGTAATGAAATATTGTTGACCATTCCAAGATGCTGAAGGGAATGGCCCACAAATATCAGTATGAATTAATTCTAAGACGTCTGTAGTTCTGTTGGCACCTAATCTTTTAATTTTGGTCTGTTTTCCCTTTATGCAATCTACACAGACATTAAAGTCTGTGAAGTCAAGCGATTCCAAAATGCCATCATGCACAAGACGTTCAACTCTACCTCTTGAGATATGACCTAAACGTTTGTGCCATAATGATGCAGAATTTTCTTTATTTAATTTACGTTTAGTACCACGTGATTCCACGTGCAAGGTTTCATTATATGATGCAATTGTTCCCAACAAATAAAGGTTGTCATAAGCACTTAAATAACCAGTTCCAACAACATTTGAATTCAAAGACAAAGTAAACTGATTGTTTCCAAATGAACAACAATATCCTGATTTGTCCAATAAACAAACAGAAATCAAATTCCGTCTAAAAGACGGTACAACAAATGTGTCTTTCAAATCCAAATAAAAACCAGTTTCTAATAACAACCTAAAATGTCCAATTGCTTCCACTTCCACCGAATTTCCATCGCCCATAAAGATGTGTCTTTCATCATCACTCGGCTTTCGGTAGCTCAGACAACCCTGCATAGAAATACTTATGTGAGTAGTAGCACCAGTATCTATCCACCAAGTATTTCTAGGTACTGAAGTTAAATTAACCTCAGAACAGACCAAAGCAAGAATGTCACCTTTCTTTGCACGCCAAGCGCGATATTTGGGACATTCTTTCTTCATGTGGTCAGACTTGTTACAAAAGAAACAAGCTTTTTTAGCTTGTTGCTGTGTCTTTTGAGTCGGACCCTTAGCAGCTTCATTCGTATACTTTCTTTTCTTGCCCTTATCTTTGGAGGTACTAGTGTAGTGAGCACTCTCGGTCTTATCACGCTTCAACCTTTCTTCCTCTTGCACACAATGAGAAATGAGCTCATTTAGAGACCATTTCTCCTTTTGACAGTTGTAACTAATTTTAAATTGGTTAAACTGTGGTGGAAGCGAAACCAAGACCATAAGAACGAGCAATTCCTCAGAAAGCTCAATCTTAAGTGCCTTGAGTTTTGAACCAAGATGAAACATCTCCATAATGTACTCCCTTACATTTCCTTGACCCTTATACTTCATAGACATCAAAGAAGTCAGAAGTGATGTCATTTCAACCTTATCGTTTTTCGCAAAACGTTGTTCAATTTCGTCAAGGAAATCTTTAGCACTAGTAATCTCCTCAGAATCTGGACCCCTAAAGGCATCCGGAATGCGTGTTTCATGATCATTAGACTCATGCGGTTTGAACGGTCCCACCTCTCAAAATCCCTTTTATCATCAGGGGCGCTGTCTGCAGTGAGAGGTGCGGGTTGTTCCGCCCTAAGTGCAAGGTCTAATTCCATACAGCCAAGCACTATCATCAAGTGCCTTTTCCATTCCTTGAAATTAGTCCCATTAAGCATGGGCACAGAATTGATGTTAGAAGATATTGTGGCAGCGGAAGACGAAGTAGCTGAATATAAAACAAAAGAAATAAAAACAAGTTCACATCAATATCCATAATTGGATAATAAATTCAAAATAATGGTTAATCCCATCTCAAGATACCAAACACAACATTAATATCATATCTTTGGATAGTAATATTAATTGTAAACGGTACTCTTGTTGCAGTAATCAAACATTGACAATAAGGTATGTCGAACAACAAATCAATCTTTGGATTAACATGTTGCCCACATATAAAACATATAACTATCACACATTTATTACCACAAGTGTGTATATAATTCTGCCAAGCATCAATTAACCTTTGGGTCAATTTATAAACGCATGAATTATAAACTCACAACCATACCAAATGTATTAAATAAATTGATCTACATAAAAGAGGTCACTTTGGCGACATTTTACTTCAATCAATTTATTTAATGTACAACAAACAATAGATATTATTATTGGGAGACGATCCTCAAGACGTATTAAAATCTATCTCATAGGGAGAAGATCCTTAAGAAATTAATACATCTATCGCAACAAATAAAATCTCCTCAATAATCAAAATCATATTATCAAATAAAACTTAGGTTTCTCCGCAAATACAGAAGATACAAACATATGCAGAATATAAAACTCGGGTTTCTTCCAAAATTTGATTACAACCAAATTTTGCTTTTAGAAAAAACTAGTTGCGTAACCACTTTTGAGCCATATATACTCCATAATGATTACAACCAATTTAACTATACAATTTGTTAAAAACAAATTTCAAAACTCACAGAAACAACTTTAGGAATTTCGAAGTGATCAGTGGGTTAAAAAATAATCATCACTTTTCAACCAAATTTTCGAAACACATGTTTTCGGAAATCACAAAAATTTGTGCGGCGCTTTGATTATTGAATTCAATTCAAGCGGCGAATTTTCCAGAGTATCAATTCTTTTATTCAAAATCACAAAATTTCGTGAACCATCACTGCGCATCAGTTCGTCAATTCACAAGAATCAAAATACCAAATTTCGTTATCCCAGTCCCAAGAAACTAAATTCTGAAAGAATTCTTCACTTATACGAAATTTTTTTAAATTTTCGTTACATATTCAAATTTCAGAAAATCATCAATAGAGTGGCTCTGATACCACTTGCTAGAAGTAATTCATGTAATTACCACAAAGTCTATGATGATAAACTGAAATTAATTAAACCATAATCACTAACCTGAAGCCATGATGTTTTCTGTATGAAGATTTGATCTTCCAGGAATACAGTATCTTCTTTTAGCGTATTTCTTTTGATGGGAAAAGAATACAGAACGGTACTATTTCCTGGGGACCAGACCCCATATTTATAACTTCTCTAGTTATCTATATTTATTATTTGGTCCCTCAACAAATAATAAATATAACATTTAATATATACATAATATAATAGTATTTATTTACATAAATTATATATATATATATTTGTCCACTAATTTGGATTGATTAATAATTTAATCCAACATTCCCTACTCTGCACATATCACTCCTCATCAGGGTTAATAGTCGAAAAATACATGAACTAATTCCGAATTTGCATTTTGCACATCACCTTCAAAAATAGCTCCAGAATACATCACTTTTTAATTTAGTTGTAATTTGCACATGCGTTGACCACCACCTTAATCGGTGTTGACGTGGCGCTCGGAATTTTCAGACGTGGACTTAACGGCATTCAAAACGACGCCGTTTTGAGTGAATATAAATAAAAATAAAAATAAAAACCAAAAAAAGAGGGAAAGTTTTTCCAGTTCTTCGTCACCAGCCTTTTCTGCTTTCTCTCTGTACGCGAATGGCCTCACAACGGTGCCCCCCGTTCTTCCTCACCGGCGTTGATGTTGAGCACCACCGCCACCTTTTCCAGACGCACCACCGCCACCTTCTTTCCGCACAACATCAACGTCACCCCCCTCCACCCCAAAAAAAAACCTAATTATTTGGAAATCTGGAAATCTGCAAAAAAAAAAAAGAAAAAAAAAGCCTAGATCTGTGGCGGTGGTTATGGTGGAGGTGAGGCGGCGCGAACTGGGTGGAGGCGGCGCGAACCTAGATCTGTGGCGGTGACAGAAAGGAGAGGAGATTTCACAGAGATTTAGGGATTTAAGCAGAAGAGTTTCTGAAATGGGGAGAATTTTTGGTTTTTTGAGTCGGAATGAGAGACGAGGGGCGGCGTTGACGTCGGAGTAGCAGGGGGGATGGAGGCTGAGGTGGGCGCCGATCTGCTGCCGGCGTCGGTGTTGCAGGCAGGGGGGTGGGTAGGGTTTCTTTGATTTCTTTGATGTTTGATTTCTTCCGATGGAAAGGTAGATGCTCAAAGGGGCGATGGAGATTTCTTTGATCTCTCTGATGTTTGATTTCTTTGATTTTGATGTTTGATTTCTTCGATTCAAAGGCTGGGCTGAGCGGATTTTGGTGTTTGATTTCTTTGATTTTTGTGGTGGAGAGATTTTTGTGCTAGTGGTTATGGTGGAGGTGAGGGAAAGCGATGGCTCGCCGGATTCTGGAATGGCTCGCCGAAAAAGCAAGGATTTTTTTTTAATTTTTTTTATTCTTCAAAATATCAAAACGACGTCGTTTTGCCCACGTGGTTTGCCAGCGTATAAAAAAAACCACGTGGCTGTCCATGTCATCGTCATTCAAACTTAAGAGTTGCCGGAATTTTCGCCGTGTGCAATTTACAACTAAATTAAAAGGTGATGTATTCTGGATCTAATTTTAAAGCTGATGTGCAATATGCAAATTTGAAAATAGTTCGTGTATTTTCCGGCTATTAACCCTTCTTTTATTAAGGAAGTAATTAAGTTAATTATAACCAATTTTCATTAGATGATTCTTTTTTCTATTTCTTTTTTTGAAAATTTTCATTAGATGATTCACAAAAAGTAACTTTACATATATGCTGGGAACCAAATTTGCATGTTTTAGTCTATACTCGCTGATAAAACCCTAAAAAGAAGCTCGTAATTGTCATTTACCATACTTTTGAGTCTTGATATGTATTGATGTAATAAAACGTAAATGAAGATATTTTTGTCCAACAGATTTCAAAGTGTTCTTAAACGAGTATAACGAACCGAGCACTTATTCATATCGGCATTCCATTCGAACATTAACAATTAATTTTTTTTTATTTAATATTATTAATTTATTAAAAAAAATACATAAGAATAAATTACGACGGGGCGCTTGACAACCCGATCCACCCTCCATTTCACACGCGCGCGTGCAAATAGAGGGTGGATCTCATCTTTACATCAAAAGTGCCTCTTTTTTTTCAACTATCTATGCTTGCTTCCACTTCTACTTCTACTTCTACTCTCCACCACTACCAATTGCTTCACAACATCTCTCATGGAAGGCCTTCTCCCAGCCTCCATATCAGTGCACCTCAAAGCCAACAACACCACTTCTTCCACTTGCTCCCTTATGCTCGAATCCAACAACTCGCCCACAACATCCGGATCGACCATCTCCCCGCCCTCGTCCCACACGCCCCTCGCCCACCCAACGACGTCCACCCCCTCACCAAACGACACGTCCAGCACCCTCCTCCTCGTCACCAGCTCCAGCAGCACCACGCCATACGCGTACACATCCGACTCCCTACTACTCCTGGTCGAGAACGCCTTCTCTGCAAACAATTTTACACTCTTAGCAAAAAAAAAAAGATCAAGAATTCAAGAATGCATATCACCATCATAACAACCTGGAGCAATGTAGCCAATGGTGCCCTGCACTGCAGCTTGTGTCGAGGAAACCGACTCGTCCAAGAGCTTGGCAATGCCAAAATCGGAGATGTGAGGCTCCATATCGGAGTCGAGCAAGATGTTCATTGGCTTGATGTCGCGGTGTATGATGGGAGGATTGCAGTCGAAATGAAGGTACATCAGGCCTTGAGCTGCTCCGAGAGCTATCCTATAACGAACCTCCCACTTTAGGGGCGGCCGGGGAAGGATCTCGTGCAGGACGTCGTGCAGGCTGCCGTTTTCCATGTAAGTGTACAAGATCAGACCGTAGTCCTTCCTCAACCAGAAGTCTTCGAGCCTAACTAGGTTACGGTGCCTCACGCTGCCAATGGTCTGAATCTCGCGCACCATGCTCGCGTTCCCTCCCTTTGATCCGGCAAAGGACAGCTTCTTCAAAGCATACGTCTTCGTTGGACTCAACGCCACCTTGTACACTGTCCCGTGTGCTCCCCTCCCGACAATGTATTTCTTGTGTAGATTCTCGGTAGCTTCCATAACTTGATGGAGTAGAGACGAAGCGCCTTCCTCTGCATCGCCTAAAGGGTTCCTCTCACGGCCCTTGTGCCTCAAAAACGCGTAAGAAACTCCAAGAACGAGGATGACAACGAAAAGGGACGATCCAGAGACGATCATTGCAATGTCAATGCGTTTGAGGCCTCCTTTTCTCGACTGCGTACGACATATCTTGAAGGTGGTGTTGCTGTTACTGCCCTCACAGCTCCCTCCGCCCTCCGATTGGCAATCAACACACAAATCTTGATTGCCAACGAACGATGAGGGCGAGGAGATCAGAAACTTCATCACTGCAGGCTGAATCGGGCCAGCAAACAAGTTATACGAGACATTGACCTCTGTTAAAGAACGGAGCTCACCAAGAGTTTCCAAGCTGCCAGAGAGATTGTTGCAGCAGATATCCAACTGCTCCAGCATTTTCAGCTTCCCAAATTCCACGGGGAGACGGCCTATCAGCCCGTTGCTGCTGAGATTCAACGATCTCAGGCTCTGTGCTTCAACTTCAAGCCCTATGGAAGGAGGAATCGGCCCTCCTAATTGATTTCCACCGAGCTGCAAAGACGAAAGCTTCCCTAGCTGAAACAAGGAGGTCGGAACGCCCCCTCCAAGACGGTTTTCACTAAGATCCAAAATGGATAACTCCCTCAAGCTTCTCAACCCGGAAGGAATCGTGCCATTTAACAGATTGTTTCTCAGATCAAGCTCCGACAGCTTGTGACAGCCCGACAACCGTGATGGCAGCAGGCCTTCCAGACGATTGTCAGAGATACTTAGACGCTCAAGATTCACAAGACTTCCCATCTCAAGAGGTATACCACCAATGAGCTTATTGTGAGACAAGTCTATAAAAGTAACATTACCAAGATTGCCTAAACTCGAGGGAATCGAACCACTAATGCTATTGTTACTAACATCCATATATTCAAGACCCGAACGCTTCACAAAATCCGGTATTCCACCTTCCAAATTGTTCTGCTTGAGGATCAGCCTCGTCAGTGAAGAACACCTCCCAACATCCGAAGGAATACTTCCATTGAAGCGATTCTGGCCCAAGATGAGCCTTCTCAGCTTCCTCCCAAAGCAAAGATTTGGCGGTATAGGGCCGGTGAACTTGTTTCTCGAGAGATCCACCTGAGTTAAGCTGCCATTGATGCCCAACCCTTGAGGGAGGACACCCGAGAACTGATTGTCGAACAAGGAAATGTAACTCAGCGCCTTCAGCTCTGTGATCTCATTTGGTATCTCACCAACAAAATTATTCTCATAAACTATAAGTTCTTGAAGGCTACGAACCCTCCAAATGCTGCTCGGGATCTCTCCACCCAAATTGTTCCTAAAAAGCATGATTATCTGCAGCTGATCAAGCCTACCTAGCTCACTTGGAATAGCACCACTGAGCTTGTTTCCATACAGCTGCAAATCAGTCAATGCCTCACAATTCCCCAACTCGGGCGGGATCAATCCAGACAATCGATTTTCAGACAAATAAAGTAGGCTAAGCTTAGTTAATCTACCTAGTGAAGAAGGGATAGTGCCAGTCAATCCACAACCAACAGCTGCAAGATTGATTAAGCTACTGCAATTACCTAATCCTGCCGGAATCCCTCCACTAAATCTGTTGCTCGACAGCACTAGACTCTCCAACTCCTTACAAGAATCCAAACTTGGAATCCTGTCCTCAAGCTTGTTATTCTCCACATACAAAACTTGCAAACGCCCTACATTGTTCAAACTATCCGGTAATGCACCTTCAAACAAGTTATCATTCAGGTAGAGCTCTTGTAACGCGCTGCAGTTGCCTATAGACGAAGGGATAGTCCCCAACAACAAATTATTGTTCAAATACAAAGATTCAACTGAACTTAGGTTTCCTAAACCAGAAGGGATTGCACCGGTGAGCTTGTTGTTGTTGAGGTAAATCAATGTCAATGAAGGAATCTTGAATAAAGATTCCGGAATCTTGCCACCGAGACTATTAGACCACAAGCTCAAAAACCTTAATCTCACCAAATTTCCAAGATTTTCCGGAATTTCACCATGAAAGAAGTTGTTAGACAAGTCTAAAGACTCAAGATAGCTACAATTGCCTAGCACTGATGGAATTCTACCGGAAAAACTGTTATAGCTTAAATCAATAGACTCCAAATGCTTCAAATACGCAATTTCTGGCCCTAATGGGCCTGAAATCGAGAAACCAGACATGTTCAACTCAACAACGATGTTGCTAGGGCTGCATTTCACACCAAGCCATGAACAGGGCGTGGAATCAGAAGCATTCCAGCTGAACTTGATGGGTGGAGGTAAAACTCTCCAATGCGTAACAAGTGACAGCAGAGTCGTACCTTCTAAATTCACAGCATTAACAGCAGACAGCAAGAAAATCAGGCAAAAACAGCTCCAGCAAATTTTCATGTTAAATAAAAAAAAGGGGGCTCGTAAATTTCGCCAAAAACTCAATCTTGAGCTATAACTGAGAATCCCACATGAAGTTTTCGCAAGAAATGTTGTAAAAGGAACAGAAAAGGCAAACGGTGTGCGAATTTCCAGCTCAAAACTCAATCTTTTGGTTAAAAATGCTAAGCATAAGAAGAAGAAGAAACAGAAATTTTAGAAGAAATTGTTCGACCTCTTTCACGATATGGATTTCATATCGAGTGTGAACGCTGACAGAGGTTTGAAAAGATAAATACTGCCGCGAAAACAAACGTAAATGTGATAGTTGGCGCAGCAGTGACTAATTGTTGACTGCTGTCATGTCAGTGAAGACCTTGTTTCAACTCTCAACGCGTTTTCACTTTTCTTTCAGTTTAATTTAGAGACATTCTCTCATATTTTGTTGAACTTTTACTGAATATGCCGACTCGCATCTTCACTCTCATTGGTCTTATTTTTATTGTTTTCTAATTTTTGAATCTGCTCCACAAAAATTATAGTGACAATACATAGTAGTAGCATTTTTGATAAAATAAATAAGTTTTGTATCACACCCCATAAATAAATAAGTTTTGTAGCACATTTGACCTAAAGTACATAAGTACAAGTCAATAAAGTGAATGATAGTGACATATTACTTATTTTTGTTTTAAAAATAACCAAATAAAACCAAAATCTGATTCTCTCTCTCTATTCACGTTAAAATTAAAACCGAGTATTAAAACCATATCTTATGGCATTATGGCGTGATTTTATGTGATCAAAATCTGATTCTCTCTCTGATTTAAAAATAACCAAAATCACGTTAAAATGTGATTTAAAAATAACCAAAATCTGATTCTCTCTCTCTATTCACGTTTATGGCGTGATTTTATGTGATCTTATGGTTGTTGGGTGCATTTACACCAACTCAAACACTTGTTAAGGAAACAACCTTAAATTCACGAAATTAAATGCTCCGTACACGGTTGTTGTAGGTAGTTAATGAAGGATACCAACCAAATGTTCATTCATCAGACATTTGAACAAGAAAGAAGAAGAAAATCCTCTCAATACACATACACGACTCATACACGGTTGCTCAAAAATTCAAAAAAAAATCATCTAAAGGCTTGTATTACATAAGGTATGTGAAATACATATTTTTTTTAAAATTTCGACTGTACACGGTTGGTGTTCTAGAGTACACGGTTGTACACGGTTTGAGTTTTAGTGATTTTTTGTTATTTATTTCAATAATTATGTTATATATATGACTTATTACATGTTTTGGACTAAAAAACGGCATAAAAAAACACTCTGTACGCAAATTACCTTATTTTTGAACCCTTAGTGTTCTGCTGTACACGGTTAGGGTTTCCGTGTACACGGTTGTGTACACGGTTGTACACGGTGGTCGAATTTGCTGTACACGGTTGGGTTGAATATGATTTTGATGTTATTTTTAGCATGTTTGTATATTCAGTTGATGTATTGGGGTACACGGTTTCCTGTTTGTGTATTTAAATGTTGTATTTTTGTCGTTTTGAAGCAGATGTCGTTTCAAGCAATCGTTATACGGCACAGTGGTCAGTGGAAATTAACCGAGTATGAAGGAGGCGATGAGGTTGTCGTGTACATGTCTAAGGAAGACCTTTGTCATGCGAAGTTGATGCAAGAGGTGCACGATGCTTTTCTACACATCAACCACGGACGAAGGGCGAAAAATAAAAGTGGCTTTGAAGACTGATTCGGATTTGAACCGGCTGATTTCCGAGCATAAGAAATATCCCGTTGTTTACGTGATTGACAAACATGGTTTTCGTACCTCAATTCCACATGTTTTGTTGTCATTTCCCTTCATGTTTTGCTTGTGAATGCTTGTTTGTGCCCGAATATTTAGTATTTATGAAGTTTTGATTGCTTGGTATAGTTTTTGAGTATTTTCAGGGCAAATCAAGAGTTGATTGGAGAATTGTGAGAGCATAGGATTGAAGTACGTCTCGAGAGGAATCCATGAGCGTGAACGGCGCCCGAATCGGAGCTCGGACGAGGGAGAACGGGGCCGACAAAGTCAGCCGCGCACAGAGGCCGCGGCCGCGGTCACGCGTCGTGGGGAATGTATCGCCCGCGGTCACCACCCGCGGCCGCGGGGTGGGACCGCGGGCTAAGTGCTCAAGTCCAGGGATGTCCCGCGGTCACCACCCGCGGCCGCGGTCTGGGACCGCGGGTCCCCCCACGGTCACCACCCGCGGCCGCGGGGCGGGACCGCGGGTTTCCTGAGTTTCGCCCACGTTTGAGCACCACGGGCGCGGGCCGTGACCGCGGGAAAAGAGCGGAGTCGCGTTTTTCAGCCCTTAAACCCCATTTTTCCCCTTTTTCTCTCATTCTTCTTCTTCTTCTCCATCACTCATCTTCCCCAACACTCCACACACTAAACCCTAGCCTCCAACAATACACCCATCTACCATTGAAGACCATTGAAGAGAAGAGAAGGAAGAAGAAGCTCATAAATAGGATTTGTCATTTCTTACTCTCTCTTTCATTATGTACACCTTTAACTTTGATTTATTGTGTTTGAACATGTTAGGCTAAATTTCTCTTTGATTTGGGGATTAGGCTAGATGATTATTGTAATGGATTGATTATTTATGCTCAATATAAATCTTGTTTGTTCATTTGCACATTATCTTTCCAAACCCTTGTTTTATTCTTGTATGGATTGTTGGCCACATTCTATGCATTTCTAATTTGCACTTTGAATCGGGAGAGGATAATTGCAATAGATAAGGTGTTTGAAACATATCAATTCGATAACCGGGAGGTTGAGAGTTGGGTGAGAGTATGTCGATCTTTGTGTGCTTTTGGGAGTTATAGGTTAGAAGTTGACCGGGGACGGTAACTATGACCCGTAATCTACCGTTTTAGTCGTCCGGGAGGGGGCTAGAACTAGTTGGGAGATCACTCTAGATAATTAGGTTCGTCAAGATTAGTATTGAGTTATAATTGAAGTCCTTTGCTTAATCATCGATGCCTAGTCCCTAAATCGCCTTAATCATCTTATTTATCCACTTTGCTTATTTGATTTTTATTTGTCTTTGCACTTGTTAAGTATTTAGTTAGATAATCAAACCAATCACTCCATCGTTTAGTCTAAATAGTCGAGTAAAATGAATTAGGATAATCACTAGATTGAACTACTAATCCTTGTGGGATACGACCTTGCTTCCATATATTGCAACTACCCGTATACTTGCGGCGTGGTGAAAATAATAGCGAACAAGTTTTTGGCGCCGTTGCCGGGGATTAGTTTAGTTTCTTTGCTTGTGATATTTTGCTTCATTGTGCTTAACTACTTTAGACATTTTACTTGCTTTAATTTTTGTTTTCTATTTTAAGATTGCGTTTTGACTTCTTGTTCTTGTTGGTTGATAGGTAGTGTATGAACACAAGATCTAAGGGTGCACCTCTTATACCTATAAACCTTGAGGTTGAAGCTTTTTGTCGACACAACAAAGCAAGAACAAGAAGAGATAGAGAATTGGAGGAAGCTATGGCGGAAAATCACGACTTAATCCGTCAACTTCAAATGCAATTAGAAGCCATGCAAGGGAAAATCAATGAGCAAGAAGCTCTAAGAAACACACCTCCACCACCACCTATTAGCAATATGTTCCAACCCATTGTCCAACAAGGAGGAGTGAATGCCCCGAGAATCAACGCCACAAATTTTGAGCTCAAGCCGGCACTCATAAATATGGTACAACAAAACCAATTCGCCGGTCTTTCCCAAGATGACCCGAATGGACATCTTGGAAACTTCTTGGAGATATGCGGCACCATCAAGATGAATGGAGTCCCGGAGGATGCCATTCGACTTCGACTCTTCCCCTTTTCGCTAAGGGGCATGGCCAAGACATGGTACCAATCTTTAGAGGGTGGTTCTATCACTACATGGGAGAACATGGCTCAAAAGTTTCTCAACAAGTTCTACCCTCCGGGTAGAACCATGAAGATGAAGAAGGACATAGTCCAATTTCACCAATTTGATGGAGAATCCTTCTACGAAGCTTGGGAGAGATTCAAAGAGATGCTAAGGAAGTGCCCTAACCATGGTTTAGATCAAAACACAATCATTTGTGTATTCTACACCGGGTGTAGTGGTGAGATGCAAAGAGACATGAATGCATCGGCCAATGGAGCATTGTTGGAGAAAAGCCACGCGGAGGCCGCTCACATCATAGAGAACTTGGCCACCAATTGCCATCAATTCCCAACGGAGAGGATCATCTTGAAGAAGGTGGCGGCTACAACAAGCTCGGATCCGATAGCTCTTTTGACGGCTCAATTGACCGCCATGAATAGCAAGATTGATGCTATATCAATGTCAAGGGTAGAGCCCGTGGTTGAAGAACAAACTAGCTTCGAGGATGTGAACTACATCAACAACAACAACAACCGAGGCTATGCGAACTTCCGGCCCCAACAACAAGGTGGCTACCAAGGGCAAGGGCAATACACTCAAGGATTCCAACCTAACCGCCACCCTAACCTCTCCTATAGCAATCCAAACAATTTCTTGCAACCACCGCCCGGATTTGCGGTGAGCCATGGCATGATCAAGGAAGAGAAGAAGCTCAACCTTGAAGAAATATTGATGAAGTTCATGACCACGACTCAAGCTCACATGACAAGAACGGATGAGAAGTTAGAGGCTCAAGCCAAGCAATTGAAAATGCTTGAGATACAAGTGGGACAAATTGCCGAGTCTATAAACAATCAACACCAACAAGGGCAATTCCCAAGCAACACAATCGTGAATCCCAAGGAGCATTGCAAAGCCATTGCTCTAAGGAGTGGGACAACATATGAAGAGCCCAAGATGCCCGACGAAGAAGATAGAAGTGGTGTTGTGGTTGAAGTTGGAGATGGCAACCCTTCAAAGGAACAAGGAGATAGAGGAAAGAAGAAGGAGGTGTACGTGGCTCCACCACCTTATTGCCCACCAATCCCTTTTCCTCAAAGACATCAAAAGAAGAATGTGGAGAATGAATTCTCCAAGTTTCTTGAGATTTTTCGAAAGGTGCACATCAACATTCCACTTATTGAAGCTTTGAAACAAATGCCCTCCTATGCAAAGTTCCTAAAGGAGGTCATATCAAACAAGAGGAAGATGGGAGAGAATGAGACGGTCAATCTAACCGAAGAATGTAGTGCCGTTCTCCAAAGAAAAATCCCCACCAAGATCAAGGACCCCGGGAGCTTCACAATCCCTTGTGATATTGGGAATGATCGTTTTGGGAAAGCTTTGTGTGATTTGGGAGCAAGTATAAATTTGATGCCGCTCTCAATCTTCAACAAGCTAGAGATTGGCACCATCAAGCCAACCACAATTGCCCTTCAAATGGCGGATCGTTCCGTTTCTTATCCAAAGGGGATAGTAGAAGATGTCCTCGTGAAAGTCAACAATTTCATCTTCCCGGTGGACTTTGTTGTTTTGGACATGGTGGAAGACAAAGATGTACCTTTAATTCTTGGGCGCCCCTTCTTGGCAACGGGGAGAGCCCTCATTGATGTTGCTAAGGGCGAACTCACCCTTAGAGTGAATGAAGAGAGCTTCACATTTTCAATCCACAAGGCTCTCAAGTACAAGGAGGAAGAAGAAGAGAGGGTCGGTGAATGCAAGATGATGCAAGTGATAGAGTCTTGCATCAACATGGAGGAGTACCACATCTACAACAATCCAATGGACACTTGCCTCCTAAACCCTCTATTCTCTTTTGTTGATAATGATGAGTTTAATGCTTCTAACTTATTTATTGAGGCTAATGAAATGAACTTTGTGCAGAAAATTTCACAAGGAGAGGCATGTTTCTTGGACTTGAGAAATGGAGAGTCGAAAGATGAAGGAGTGGAGAAGAAGACTCCCAGCTTGGAGTTAAAACCTCTCCCCGAACACTTGAAATACGCCTTCCTTGGTGAGGATGAGGCGTATCCGGTAATTGTATCATCCTACCTTTCTCCTCATGAGCTTGATCAATTGCTAAATGTTTTGAGGAAGTATAGGTCCGCTATAGGATGGTCAATTTCCGATTTAAAAGGGATTAGCCCATCCATTTGCATGCATAGAATTTTGATGGAAGATGATTTTAAACCTAGGAGGCAAGGCCAAAGACGGTTAAACCCTATTATGCAAGAAGTAGTAAGAAAAGAAGTTCTCAAATTGCTTGATGCGGGAATTATTTTTGCTATTTCGGATAGTGAGTGGGTTAGTCCCACTCAAGTTGTTGCTAAAAAGGGGGGGATAACCGTTATAAAAGATGAGCATAATGAGCTAATTGCAACTAGGTTAGTAAATGGATGGAGGATGTGTATTGACTATAGGATGTTGAACACAGCTACTCGAAAAGATCACTTTCCTCTTCCTTTTATTGACCAAATGCTTGATAGGTTGGCGGGGTATGAATTTTATTGTTTTCTTGATGGGTACTCCGGGTATAATCAAATCATGATTGCCCCGGAGGACCAAGAAAAGACCGCTTTCACTTGTCCTTATGGCATTTTTGCTTATAGACGCATTCCATTTGGTCTTTGCAATGCCCCCGCTACTTTTCAACGATGCATGATGGCCATTTTCCATGATTTAATTGAAAATGTAATGGAAGTTTTTATGGATGACTTTTCTATCTTTGGCAATTCTTTTGATCATTGTCTCCATAATCTATCTATTGTGTTGCAAAGGTGTGAGGAAACTAACCTTGTATTGAATTGGGAAAAATGTCATTTTATGGTTAGGGATGGAATTGTGCTTGGACACAAGGTCTCCAAAGCCGGATTGGAGGTGGATCGAGCAAAGATAGTGGCCATTGAGAAGCTTCCACCACCATCCAATGAGAAAGCCGTGAGAAGCTTCCTTGGACATGCCGGGTTTTATCGAAGATTCATCCAAAATTTCTCAAAGATCACCAAACCCTTATGTCACCTTCTTGAAAAAGATGCAAAGTTCAACTTTGATGAAGATTGTTTGGTGGCCTTTGAGAAACTCAAAAAGGCTTTAGTGAGTGCTCCCATCTTGATCACACCGGATTGGTCACAACCGTTTGAGCTCATGTGTGACGCAAGCGACATCGCCGTCGGGGCCGTGTTGGGGCAAAAGAAAGACAAGCTATTTAGAGTCATCTACTACGCTAGTAGGACTCTAGATAAGGCTCAATCAAACTACACCGTCACTGAAAAGGAACTTTTGGCGGTTGTGTATGCCTTCGACAAATTCCGCTCCTACCTCATTGGCACAAAATCTATTGTTCACACCGACCATGCGGCCATCCGTTATTTATTTGAGAAGAAAGATGCCAAGCCGAGGTTGATAAGGTGGATCCTCCTCCTTCAAGAGTTTAATATTGAAATCCGAGATAGGAGAGGATGTGAAAATGTTGTGGCGGATCACCTTTCAAGACTTGAGAATCCCGTGGAAGGGGAAAATGCCGATGTGCCCATCAATGAGAATTTTCCCGATGAGCAAATCTTGCAAGTCAAGACCCACACCCCATGGTATGCGGACTACGTCAACTATCTTGCATCCGGCATTCATCCACCACCCGAGTTGAATCGTTACCAAAGAAAAAAATTCTTTCATGATGTGAAATTCTTCTTATGGGATGAGCCGTTCTTGTATCGACGATGTGCCGACACCATCATCCGGCAGTGTGTACCCGAAGAGGAATGGGGAGCTATTATGAGGGAGTGTCATTCTTCTCCTAGTGGAGGGCACTTTGGCACCAACCGAACCGCTTTTAAGGTGCTTCAAAGTGGCTTCTATTGGCCAACTATTTTCAAGGATTGCCACTCATTTATTTTGAGTTGTGATCAATGCCAAAGAATGGGAGGAATATCAAAGAAGCACGAGATGCCCCTTAACAATGTGATTGAAGTTGAGCTCTTTGACGTATGGGGCATAGACTTTATGGGCCCATTCCCAATGTCTTTCGGCTTCCAATACATTTTGTTGGCCGTGGAGTATGTTTCAAGATGGGTGGAAGCAATTCCTACTCAAACCAATGACTCCAAAGTGGTGATCAAGTTCCTTCAAAAGAATATTTTGACAAGGCATGGAATTCCAAGGGCCTTGATAAGCGATTGAGGATCCCACTTTTGCAACAAGTGGATGGAAGGACTTCTCAAAAAGTACGGGGTGAAGCATAGAGTGACAACGGCTTATCATCCCCAAGCCAATGGTCAAACCGAGTTGGCAAACCGGGAGATTAAACAAGTGCTTGAGAAGACGGTGAATGGGAGCCGGAAGGATTGGTCTCTCTTGCTTGATGACGCACTTTGGGCATATCGAACGGCGTACAAGACACCGCTTGGCATGTCACCATACCAACTTGTATACGGGAAGTCATGTCATCTCCCCGTAGAGTTAGAGCACAGGGCATATTGGGCGGTCAAGAAGCTCAATTTTGATTTCAAGAAGGCTGGCCAAGCTAGAGTCTTTCAACTCAATGAGTTGGATGAATTTCGAAGTGAGGCATTTGCAAGCTCAAGCCTCTACAAAGAGAGGACCAAGAAGTTTCATGATAGGATGATCCACAAACGGGAATTTGCACCCGGGGATGAGGTCCTTCTCTTCAATTCCCGCCTTTCACTCTTTCCGGGAAAGCTCAAGTCCAAATGGTCGGGCCCATTCCTCATCAACAAGGTCTCCCCCAATGGAGCTATTGAATTGAAGGGCAACGATGGACGCACTTTTGTGGTGAATGGCCAACGCATTAAGGCATACTTTCGAGCCGAGCCACGAGAGAAAGTGTCCGTCATCATTCTCGCCGAACCAAAGACATGACACCATCATGAAGACGTCGAGCTCACGACGTTAAACTAAGCGCTAGTTGGGAGGCACCCCAACAAGGTATCTTTAATTTTTGCAAGTTCAATAAACACACATATACATAGGTATTATATATTCATCTATGTATATATTTTTTATATGTGTGTGATTTCTTTTGTTTGTGAGTTTAATTCCCTTTATCTTAAAAAAAAAAAAAAAAAAAAACGCCAAAAATTGAATTTTTCAAAGGTGAAGACTCCCAGGGTGCCCGCGGCCGCGGGGTGGGACCGCGGGCGAAACGCGCATTCCAGGGATGTCCCGCGGTCACCACCCGCGGCCGCGGGCGGGACCGCGGGCCTCCTGGCCCCGCGTTGACTTGCGTTGACTCGGGTTTTTAACCCATTTTTCACCCTTCTTCCTCACTTTTCACTCTCATTTCACACCACCCACGAAATTACACACTCTTCCTCTCTACTTTCACTTCCAAATCCAACTACAAGGTATGTTTTACTTGCTTTCATTCCTTCATTTTTACATTCTAAGCATGATTTAGAAGATTTTTACCGATTATTTTGTGATATTTTGCATTCTACATGTTTATATGCAATTAGGGCTCAAAATTAGGATTTTTCCTACATTGTGCTACATTGTTGAATTGATGCATTTAATTGCTTCTATACATGTCTAGGATGATGGGTCTTTCATTTAATTGCAATTTAATCGGTGAATTTATGCTTAATTGACATTATTGCTTAAGAATTTGCTTGTGTTGGGTGTAGATAAATGTCTAAGTTTGGGAGGGAGATTTTGGTGATTGTGGGCTTAATATTGATGATATGTGTTGTTGTGAGATGCATTGTGATAGTGTGATTAATTTATGTGCTTTTAGAATAAGAATTCGCCCGTTTCCCGGGCTAATTTGCTTAGTTAAGTTGTTTTCTAGTATCTTGTTGTTGTCGTTTGTTGTGTCAAATAAAGACTCACACTTGGTTTTGTAGGCACATTTTGCTATGGCACCACGTGTAACAAAGGGCAAAGGAAAGGGGAAGGCCAGTACCTCCCGTGCCGATGAGGTGACTATCACTCGGCACACTCCTCAATTCTATGGGATTCGACTTCCTACTCCGGACTCCCGCGAACGTTGGGAGCAACTTTGTGCCATTCCTCACCGGCAATGCCGGTATATTTGCTCGGAAACTATCGAAGCCATGGGAATAGCCGAAGACATTTGGTCTTTGGCGGATAGAGGCGGATGGCGGCGAGTAATCACTGGGGGCTGGTTAGCATACCGAGGGCTCACTCTTGAGTTCCTCTCCACATTCCAGCTCATCAAGTCCAACGGAGCTCCATCAAGAATCTCTTTCCAACTCGGGAATGAGCCCCGAGAGCTAACTATTGATGAGTTGGACGAGATTTTGGGTTGCCCCCAAGGAGGAGCATACGCCGGTGGGTTAGAGTTCAATCCCACCCGTATGTGGGAACGATGTCATTTTCGAGGCATGGAGGAGATTGCAGGCTATGACTCCCGGCGATCAAAGGCAGCGTCATTGCGCAACCCGGTTATCCGCCTTACCCAACGGGCCTTCGGGTTCACTTTCCTTGGTCGGGAGAATGTGGGCTTTTGTCGGTCGAATGAGCTCTTACTCATTCAAGGCGCCCTCACCAACATCTCCTTATCTCTTGGGTGTCTTTTGGCCGACCAATTCGAATCTCAAGCTCACACAAGAGGGGGCAAAATATGCATTGGAGGCATGATCACCCCTATAGCGACACATCTTGGGGTGGCTATTCAAGAAGACCCCATCTCCCGTGACATCCTCCTCGACCGACGTTGCCTAGTGCAACAACACTTTCTCGCCTCCGGGAGACAGCTTTTGTGGATCCTCAAGGGCGACAACGGCAATGTGTACTTCCCATTGCCCAATCCGGCCCTTACCACCATCATGGGCCCCGGGGAGGCCGCTAACCTAGGCATGCGTCAGCCCGCCCACTTTGCCGCCACCATTGCTCACCTCCAAGACGCACATGCACAACAACACGCCCCCGAGGGCGAGGAGGAAGAGCAAGCATATGAACCAGGTGGTGAGATGCCTCAACCACCCCCGGCGTATCCAGGAGGGGGTGTCGGATTTGAGGATAGGATGATGGGCCGCTTTGACTCCTTCCAAGCCGCAAACATGGCCCGCTTTGATGCAATCCAAGAAGAGCAAAGAAGGCAATATGAAGCCTTTATGCAATACCAAGAGGATGAGCGGCGCCGCTACGAAGAGCACATGCGCCACTTCCATGCCTTCCATGGCCCCTTCCCGCCACCGTAGTCGTGCCCGTACCATTGTGAGTCCGAGCCAACTTATCCTTCTCTTTTCCTCCAACCTTATTTCCACTTTGTGTGAAATAAGTTTGGGGGGGAGGGGGAAGATGGATTAGTTGTCTCGCTTATCTTGTGTTTTTGCATGTTTTGTTTTTGTTATGTTTTGAATAATTGAAAGACTTTTTGATGTTTTGATTTTTGTTGGGATAATTGTAACAAATTTTGTGAGGATGATTTGTTTGTTATTGGGCTTATGATATGATTGTGTTTTTGAAAAGAAATTGTTATGTATCACTTGTAGATTTTGCATGAAGAGTTTGAACTTGTGATGATGAGCTAAATGTTGCACCTCCAAGAACTTGAAAAAGAAATGAGCTTGTGAGAATTGAGCCTTTGATTGTCATACATTTACAATCTCATTTTGTTCTTGAGTGTAAATCATTTGAGCATGTGTGTTGATCTCTAGAACTTGCCATGAGTCCTCTCTTGAAAATAAAAGTAGATGTGTTGTTAATATTGAAGTGATTTAAGGCCATCTTTGTTAGCCACTTAACTCAAATTGTGTCCAAATTCTCATATGATCCTAGTTTACCCCTTTTGTGCCTTGTAGCCTTTCTTTAAATAACCAATAATAAAGGGGTAGAACCTAGAGTGTTGGTGGTTGCTTTGATGAAGAAAAGTTTGGGAAATGATTGAAAGTGCTTATCAAGCTTTGATTAAGTGAAAATCACTAGTCTCCTATGAGCTCAAAAAGAAAAAGAAATGAAAATGAATGTGAATAAAAGAGCATAAAGGGGAGTGATTTGCCTTTTGAATCATGGCCATGATAGATATCACTAAGGATGAAATGCAGGGATTGTGGTTTATGTTTGATAAGAGAAATAGTGAAGTCGATTTGTTCATTATGATTATTTGATCGTGGGATGAGTCACTTTGCCTAAAAATTACTCACCTTACCAAAGAACCCTCATTACAACCCAAGGAAAGCCCTTTTTGATCTTTATTTATAACACATTGAAGTATAAAGAGTTAGGATAAATGGCAAGCTTATGGTAGATTGCATGCATTGTTTCAAGTTGAGTGCAAACACGTCCATTCTAAACACTTGAGAGTTGAGTGCACCATTGAAACATCCACCTTTGTGAGGATTCAAGCTTGGAGGCTCTAATGTTGAACTCTTTGACACTTGTGATTTCTTGAAATGCACATCTACTTGTGATACTCATTTGAAAAAAAAAAAAAATTGTTGAAGCCTTTGAAATGACACCAATTCATGCTTACATGTTTGTTTACTTTTATTTCTCTTCTCTTCGTCGTTTGGGGACAAACAACACTTTAAGTTTGGGGGGTTGACAAACATGGTTTTCGTACCTCAATTCCACATGTTTTGTTGTCATTTCCCTTCATGTTTTGCTTGTGAATGCTTGTTTGTGCCCGAATATTTAGTATTTATGAAGTTTTGATTGCTTGGTATAGTTTTTGAGTATTTTCAGGGCAAATCAAGAGTTGATTGGAGAATTGTGAGAGCATAGGATTGAAGTACGTCTCGAGAGGAATCCATGAGCGTGAACGGCGCCCGAATCGGAGCTCGGACGAGGGAGAACGGGGCCGACAAAGTCAGCCGCGCACAGAGGCCGCGGCCGCGGTCACGCGTCGTGGGGAATGTATCGCCCGCGGTCACCACCCGCGGCCGCGGGGTGGGACCGCGGGCTAAGTGCTCAAGTCCAGGGATGTCCCGCGGTCACCACCCGCGGCCGCGGTCTGGGACCGCGGGTCCCCCCACGGTCACCACCCGCGGCCGCGGGGCGGGACCGCGGGTTTCCTGAGTTTCGCCCACGTTTGAGCACCACGGGCGCGGGCCGTGACCGCGGGAAAAGAGCGGAGTCGCGTTTTTCAGCCCTTAAACCCCATTTTTCCCCTTTTTCTCTCATTCTTCTTCTTCTTCTCCATCACTCATCTTCCCCAACACTCCACACACTAAACCCTAGCCTCCAACAATACACCCATCTACCATTGAAGACCATTGAAGAGAAGAGAAGGAAGAAGAAGCTCATAAATAGGATTTGTCATTTCTTACTCTCTCTTTCATTATGTACACCTTTAACTTTGATTTATTGTGTTTGAACATGTTAGGCTAAATTTCTCTTTGATTTGGGGATTAGGCTAGATGATTATTGTAATGGATTGATTATTTATGCTCAATATAAATCTTGTTTGTTCATTTGCACATTATCTTTCCAAACCCTTGTTTTATTCTTGTATGGATTGTTGGCCACATTCTATGCATTTCTAATTTGCACTTTGAATCGGGAGAGGATAATTGCAATAGATAAGGTGTTTGAAACATATCAATTCGATAACCGGGAGGTTGAGAGTTGGGTGAGAGTATGTCGATCTTTGTGTGCTTTTGGGAGTTATAGGTTAGAAGTTGACCGGGGACGGTAACTATGACCCGTAATCTACCGTTTTAGTCGTCCGGGAGGGGGCTAGAACTAGTTGGGAGATCACTCTAGATAATTAGGTTCGTCAAGATTAGTATTGAGTTATAATTGAAGTCCTTTGCTTAATCATCGATGCCTAGTCCCTAAATCGCCTTAATCATCTTATTTATCCACTTTGCTTATTTGATTTTTATTTGTCTTTGCACTTGTTAAGTATTTAGTTAGATAATCAAACCAATCACTCCATCGTTTAGTCTAAATAGTCGAGTAAAATGAATTAGGATAATCACTAGATTGAACTACTAATCCTTGTGGGATACGACCTTGCTTCCATATATTGCAACTACCCGTATACTTGCGGCGTGGTGAAAATAATAGCGAACAGTGATCGAGAAGGGCAAACAATCTGCGGCTCCGGTTCCTCAAGAGCGGGTATATTATGAGGGACATCGGTCTACTATGTTTCCTATTGAGACGGACATTGGAAGAAGTATCCCTACACACGATGATAGTAGGGACGATTCATCGTCGCAGGAGGAGGAAGACGAGTCCGAGTCTTCAGATGAGGAAGAAGAGGCGATACGACGCAGAGAGATATTGGATTCAGTGTCGACTGAACAGGAAGCGTGGAGACAGACAGGGCCTCAGAATTTCACATCGGATGATCAGCCCGATGTCGAGCCTCGTGTTGGAGTTCAGCAGCTTGAGGCACGTGACTGGGGGATTCCAGTCCTCGATTTTGACGATGCGCCGGCATTAGGTTGGGAGGATTCTAACGTATTGGAGAGCGGGATATTATCAGTGGGGGCTCTATTCCGGTCGAAGGATGATTTGGCAATCGCTGTTGGCCTGTACCATATGGAGAATCACGTGGAGTACGCCGTGCATCGTTCCAGTACGACCCGTTTGTGGTTTGTTTGCAAGCATGGCAACGGTTGTCCGTTCATGCTGCGAGCCGTTCAGAGTGCATCGATCTGGAGAGTGATCAAGGTGGTGATGGATCATACCTGCCACACGGATTTGAATCGCACTGCCCCGAGACAGATTCCAGCGAGGGTTGTTGGAAGATATTTTGCACGGAAATTGGTAGGCAAGGGGGTCGTTTTGAAGCCGAAGGAGATGATGTCAGAGATGCAGCGCTTATTCGGTATTGAGATCAATTACAGCTTCGCTCTCCGTGCAAGAAACATCGCGATTGAGATGACGTATGGTGATTTTGGGAACTCGTATCAGATGCTCCCATCGTATTTGTATATGCTGAGAATGAGTAATCCCGGCACATTATACGACCTTGAGATGAAGGATGATGGCAAGTTCCATCATATGTTTGTTGCACTTGGACAGAGCGTGGCTGCCTTTGAGAAGGGTTACTTGAGGCCGGTCATCGTCGTAGACGGGACCTATCTGAAGGGAAGGAACGGCGACATTTTGTTCGTCGCTGTTACAAAGGATGGGAACGAAGCAATATTTTCTCTCGCAGTTGGGCTTGGTCCTATCGAGAACGACGAGTCTTGGACTTGGTTCTTCCACCGACTGCGGACTTGCTTTGGTCAGCCGGATGATCTCTTGATTGTGTCTGATCAGCACAAGAGCATCAGAAATGCTGTGGAGTGTGTCTACCCGAACGTCCCTCACGGGTTGTGCTATTACCATATCCAGAAGAATCTCGCGCATTATGGGCAGCATGTAGCTACAGTCTTCAAAGCAGCGGCATATTCCTATCGATCAGACGATTTTCAAAGGAATTTTTCTGCGCTTCAATTACTGAAAGTCAACGCGCACACACGCCTCGACACTATTGGTGTGGAGAGATGGGCCAGGTCCAAGTGCCCTGTACGACGCACGAGCTTCATGACGTCGAATGCTGCTGAGACGATGAACAGTAGACTTTTGTGGGCACGACGACTCCCGGTTGCTTCATTGATCGAGACCTATCGAGCCATTATGGAGAAATGGTTCGATAGGCGACGCATCTCAGTTGCATCGAGGTCACATGAGTTGACTGAGGTAGTAGAGGGAAAGTTGCATGTGGCTGTCGAAGCGGGTCGGCAATTGGCTGTTCGAGGGACAACGACGCACATGTTTAGTGTTGAGGATGATCATGCATTCTACATTGTCGATCTCGAGAATCGGACTTGTAGTTGTGCTCAGTTCGACCTGGATGACATTCCGTGTCGTCATGCTTGTGCCGCTATTAGGTATCTCATTTATTACAAATTTTGCATATTGAAGTAATTTTTTGTAAATTTATCTTTTTATCTTTGCATTTTATTAGGCGTGCAGGACTGCAAGTCACGGATTTTGTTGGAGGATATTTCAAACAATCCGTGTTGTTGGCCACATATATGGAGCGTATTGTTCCCGTTCCACATCCTACGTATTGGAATGTGCCCGATGAGATATCAGCCTATGTTGTGAAACCCCCGGATATCACAGTCCATGCGGGACGACCGAAGTTGAGTAGGGCTCGTTCAGCAGTTGAGGGTCCTCCTAATTCGGGTCCTCCTAATTCGGGTACTCCTAATTCTCGACCTCAAGTATGCTCACGTTGCAAGGGTGGAGGTCACAATGCCCGGAGATGCAAAGCGCAAGTGGGACCATTGGACTTGAACGTGCCGGTGGAGGGTGTCGAGCAACCACCCGATGCACGAAGGCGACGAAAGAAGAAATGCGGAATTTGTAGGAGTGGAACACACACTAGGAATGCATGTCCTCAAAATGTTGGGTTGTGAGTGATTCTGGATACAGTGAGAGATTTGGTTTTGATTAAGTGGAACTCACACTAGGAATGCATGTCCTCGATTTGATCTTGAAAATGAATTTGGTTGTTTGATTGTTGTTTGAACATTGAATTTGTTGTTGCTACATGTTGATTTGGCTTTAAAATTCAAAAAACAGGTGTTTTTGGGCTGAAAATCGGTGGCCTACCCTCTGTACACGGTTAGACCCTAACCGTGTACACCTTGGGACCAATCGTGTACGCAACCGTGTACCGATGAACACGCAGCCATGCACGGTGACACGATTCAGTGTTTGGCCGTGTGCTGTACACGGTTTTGAGTTCTTCCGTGCACGGTTGCGTACACGGTTTCGAGAAACTGTACACGGTTAGGGTCTAACCGTGTACAAAGGCCATTCAGCCCTCATTCACCCCAAAAACACCAACAAGTCATAAAATCAACCGTATTTTAACAACCAACAACCATGCCAAACACAAAAACAGCAAACCACCAAACATAAGCACAAATCAAACCACAAAACAACAGCAAATCAAGTGTATTTTAACAGACATTCGTTTTAAACACAAAAAAATTGTTCATCAGCTGAACTGAATAGGGGGAGGATCCATACACAACTCCCATATCCTAACAGCTATAATCTGTCGATACTTTTGTATCTGTGCGGGTGTCCTCAGCTGCTCACGTGTTGGTGCGCCACAAATCAAACGATCCAGATAAGCACATGCAAACACACCACAACTTACACTATCTTCTTGGAGGAATTGCTCTTTGATTGGCATCATGACGATCTTCATAGCCACATCTGGAGCGTGCACAAACCTCACGTCATTGTGTGCATAATAACCCACAGTGTGCAGCAATTTAGGCATCAGGCGAGTGATTGGCTTCAATGCACTTGGTCGACGCTTTCGTGCACCTTCCACATGTGACAGTGAGTCATACACTCTCACCTCCCATGCGGAGATAGATATAACCACAGTACACCAATGACTCTTATCGACATTGCAAATAGCAAAAATCTGCAACACAATATGAAACGTTACGTATTTCAGTTAGAAAATTCCAAAATATGTTTATATTATACTTACCTCTTTCGCTTCAAACCAAGGCCATGTATGCCCTGAATCAGTTCCATGAAACATGGCGATCAGCTTGTCGGGCACCACCCACTCCTCGTATCCGTGTCGACCCCGAATGTTGTCCCAATCTGGCTCATTCGGATGCAACGACTTGAACTCTCTCCAAAGGGTCTCCTACAATCACAGATTCATGATTAATTTATAGGTAGTTGTATATACATAAACAGAAATTATTCTATCAAAAACTTACATAAAAATCCAAAAAAGCTATCGGCGTTCTAGCCCGTGTCACGCCTGCAACGAGCCTCGTATGCCCCCGATCTATCCACTGCTGATTATGACGGAGCCGTCGGAGAGCCTTCAGTATCCAGAGGTCTAATATCTGCTTAAAAAATTCATGATTAATTATGTACAATGCAAATCTTAAGAAACACAGTAAAATCAAATTATTATACCTCCCCGTCCAACTCCTCGCGAGGATTCATAATCTTGTGGAATAGCTCCTGGGACATCACCCAACCCGTCTCCATCACTGTGACATAAGTACCCGGCGGCGATCTCATAAACTCCTTGAAGCCCCGCTTTTTCGCCTTCAGCAGCCCCTTACCATACGGCAAGGCCGGGTCAACAACCAATTGAGGCCTCTCTCTAGCACCCGCCTCCTCCTCTGACGAAGTCCAGGAAAAATTCAGATCATCATCTACATCCCCCGCCTTAGGCGCAGGGGTCTCTGGACTATGGTGTCCAGCCGATGGCCCTGGGCGATCACTGTGACGTGAGGCGGATCGCCTCAAAGATGTCTGCCTCTCACCATGATGTGAGGCTGATCGCCTCATAGATGTCTCCCTCTCACTGTGACGTGAGGCAGATCGCCGCTGACTCGCAGGGGGTGGATCCTCTCCACGCTCTGAGCGTCTCTGACTGCCACGAGGAGGATCCATGTCTCCAACTGAGTGCCTATGGCTCATATGAGGCGGATCCTCACGCTCTGATCGCCTAAGACTAGGAATGTGAGATGTAGACCGTCTCTGACTGGGTCTCGGCTGGTTGAACTCCTCACTCCCATGTCTATGACGACTGGCATGGCTGGATGATGATCTATACCTCCTCGAAGAAGAGCGTCTCCCAAAGATGTCCTTCACAGCGGCTATGACCTTCTTCGTAATCTTGGCGACCAGTCCATGCTCAGAGTCGTCATCTACAAGCTCGCGCCGTATCTCGCGCCGCATCTCAGGGACCACGGTCCGGATCTGCTCCTGTGTGATACGGGCAATCAGGTCATCATCGCGTCGCCTCTAATAATCCTCATCTCGGTCTGCCTGAGGCTCGCGATCATCAAACTCCTCTGACCTGCGCCGCTTCGACGGGCTGCCAACCGGGTCCTCATACGTCTGTCTAATACGCTCGACATGGACAGGGATAGGCTGCTTCTCACGAGCCCTCTCTGCTCGTGAGCTACTTCTCGGGACAGGGACAGGCTGCTTCTCACGAGCCCTCTCTGCTCGTGAGCTACTCCTCGGCACAGAGGGAGGCCTAACAGGAGGAGGCGGCTCCGGTACAAGTGGCTCTGTCAAGCCAGCATATTTCCCTCCAGGATAGTATCGTACAGAAAAAGGCTCTGGGTGCCTCAGGGTCTGCAAATACCATGAATCATTCTCCTCCTCGACCGGTTCGAGTGTCCGGTGACAGTCGTCCTGCACAAAGATGAATCGATCATTTCTCATTATTCGTTAATCATAACATAATAAAAGGATTGAAACTGTAAAAAAACAACAATAATTACCTCATCAGCATCAAAAAAGTGGGTGAAGTCAGAAGCCGACTTCCAAGTCGTCCAGTTCACCAATCGTGGCATCTGCAAGCTCGTGTCACGAGCCCCACACGCGATGCCCAACCTCGGAATGGCCTCGTACGACCAAATCTGTAATGCCCATATGGGCCCATAGAAGTGGTACGTCCTCCTATTACCGCTAATCTCGTCGGGATGCTTCTTCAACACACTCATCCCATGACACAAAATCTGGAATGAGTAAGAGCCCCACGGGAAGTCGATCCATTTCTGATAGTCCTCTACCAGTGCCCACACCCACTCGTGCACGTGTTTATAATCCCGACAGAAGACGAGATCATACGCCACGAGAATATTGCCCACCCTCAAATAATCCTCGGCAATATTGCCCATACTGCGGTTAACGAACCGCTTTCGCAGATCCTTCACTTCCATCTTCTTGCCTTTAAAAACTCGGTGCCATAGACTCTGCTTCCCAACACGGTGATCCACATTAGGATCAAAATGCTTCGGGGATGTCCCGAAGCACAACCCCGTCACCAGACAATACTCCATAGCACCAAATCGAATGTCGTGTCCACCAATGTGGAACCACTTCTCCCACGGTCCGAATGCTTGGTCATACAACACCCGTGCAAGAAGATGGTGCAGTGCGGCATTCGCACTATCCTGCCTCTTCAACTGAAGTAAATGCCCAAACGGACCTTTCTTAAATTGTTCAAGACACCCGTAATGCGTCAGACATGTCTCCACTTCCTTCAGTGTCTTGTCCTTGATGTAGTGATTGATACGTGCGGCATAACCTTGCATGCACGGACGTAACCAAACATGCCTCGGAGGCTGCAATTAATTCAAAATGATGATCAGTATCAAAAAATATCAACCGTGTACAGATTCTAGACCAACCGTGTACAACCGTGTATAACCGTGTACGGATACCCTAACCGTGTATGGTTGTACACGGTTGTACACGATTAAATCGTGTACAAAAAATACCTCTATACGTCTAAAATACACAATTAGGGCATATTACATGATTTAAAATCAACCGTGTACGATTTTAGAGAAACCGTGTACAACCGTGTATGGATGAGCAAATCGTGTACGGCTGTACACGGTTAAATCGTGTACGACAAATACCTTTATACGTTAAAAATACACAATTAAGGCATATTACATCAATTAATCCTAACCGTGTAACATAATTGTCTAACCGTGTACAACCGTGTACTGAAGAACCGTACACGGTTGTACACGGTTGTTCAAAATAATTTTCAGATTCCAAATTTCGCAAATTACCAACATAATTGTCTAAAAAATGCTAAAACCGTGTACCTAATAAACAAATTTAACAATACAAAACACAGAAACTCAAATTTTGACAAATATAGGCCACGGTTACTTACCGGATTCGGCGTCGGGTATTTTTCGCTCCTCCTTGATGTACTCGGGCGACTTCCTCGTTGTGCCTCTTTCCCATCGTAATCTGATTCCGTTGAACTCATAGTGGCTGGAGTTTCTTAGAGAGATAGGCGTGTATGGAGTGCACGGTGGGCGTGAGTTTGTTAGAGAAAGAGAGAGGCGTGCACGATGGGCGTGTATGGTTAGAGAAAGAGAGAGGCGTGTATGGTGAGTTTTTTAGGGTTTTTGTCTCTTTGTTTTTTGAATTTGGAAGATGCAAAATCAAATAATAATACAAGAGAGAGAGAGGCGTGTATAGTGCACGGTCTTCTCAAGGCGTGCATGAGATTCTTTTTTTTTTGGGAATGATTTGAAACAAGATTCCCAACTTTTGACCACTTTTGGGCTGAATCAGCCGATCCTCACGATTCATGCAAGAAAATAAACCCTAAACCCTAAAAGATATATCAAATCACGATTTTGAAGAGAGAGAGAGAGACATAATAAGACAAAAAATAATATGTTGAGAAGATTCTGTGGACACGTTTTTTATTGTTTAAAGAAAACAATTTTTTTTAAATAAGTCAAAGATTTGGTGGGGACCATTAAGAATGTGCTACAAAACTTATTTATTTATGGGGTGTGATAGTTAACTTATTTATTTTATTCAAAGGGCTACATAAAAATCTCACCCTAAATTATACTCCCTCCCACCGTCACAAAAATTATACTAGTGAAATCTGAAATATGAATTTTAATAAATGTGTTAAAAAAAATCCATTAAAATTAATCTATTGAAAGATTAAATTTTTTATAAATATGGAGTATAAAATATAAATAAAATTTAAAATATAAAAGTAATATTTAAAAAGGGAAAGGCTATAATTTTCGCCTCACAAATATTATACATAAATAGAGTTTAAGTAAAACTATTGAAAATTTTCTCGTGATCAAAATTTGAAGCTCAAAATATGAACTAAATTTGGAACACTATTCCAATTGTATTCATGTTGTTTAGTATTTTAAAGCATCATTTAAGTTGTAAATCATATTTATGACATCTTCACCAACTATTCCAACTTTAAAAAAAATGAGTGGCAGTCGGTTTGTCTACTTTTTACTTTCCATAAATCATAACAAATTTTCCAAGGAGGTTATTCCGTTTATTTCATTTTATTATGGTAGTCGGCTTGTCTCTGTATGTGCAAACAACATTCATATGCTTTTGATCTTAGTTGCATTTACATTATATGTAGAGCCCAACCATCAAGAAACTAAGTATTATACAAGTGGTGGATATAATTAATAAAGAAGTATGGTTTTATTTCTGTTACATAGGAAAATTACATCGAAAATAGGAGATGAGTATTAGAAGACAAATTGAGAACTCTAATTACATAAGAGTAACAAAAAACACCCACAAAAATAGAAGGAAAAAACAAGACAAAAATCAAATCATTGCTCAATCGTCGAACATAAATTAGAAACAATTTGGCAGAAAAATGAAGGATTCTTGATTTGCACACTGAAGCAGATGGCTCCATAACAATCAAAAGGATAGCGCAAAATAGGTAGAGACAAACGGCACACATTCAGCGTAAATAAAGGCCAAGAAACTATCTAAAGGGATTCTACCTTGGTGCAGCTCATCAAGTTCTGTTCTGCAGATTAGGAAGAACTCAGCCATCTTTGTCAACCTGCATAATACCATTAGATTTTCCAACAGACGGCAATGCTATGTTGGTAGATCATGGATGTCGAGGTTCATGGGTTCAAATTCCAAATGATGGATGCCTGATGAGGAATGTGATGGTTTTACTAAGTTGAATGGAGTGGAGCTATCTACTACTTGTGAGGGTTCCTGGGATCTCGAATGATGAATAAAGATGATCATGACATACACCACTTTGCTTCAATGGATTAAAAATGCATCAGATTTCAGACAAAACGCACGTAGATTTCACATGTTCGCAAAACCATGCAATCCTGGATAACATGTAATAGATCACAACAGGTCAACATATAACTTCAGAGATAGCACAGCCTCGAATGCATGTCCTGCGTATCTAGATTATAAATGGACCGACAAAATGTTTTCCACGGAGTGCATTCACATATATATGTATATATATATATATGAAGGGATGCTGATGTTGATGAGATGATGAATGGGATGCGTGCAACAGCTTCATGATGCATCCTATTCGTGCAGTGCTTTCATTTGTCAGGGCTTAAGAAACGAGATACATCCCCTTCAAGCTACTGGTAGGTAATTGCAGGAGGAACTCCGTTCACATTTTGGGGCGGACCTTGGTAGACCGAGTCCTTCCTTCTCCCAAATGGGTTTTTCGAATATGTATCTCAAGGTCAAGAGAAAAACACCAAAATATTACTAGTAATGTTTGCTCAAGTGAGTGGGAGTGCATAGGATTGAAAGGAAAATTCAATTGCATTGATATATGCTACCAACTTCTGAAAAAATTTGAAAATTGAAGGATATTGAATACGCATGCCAACAGCACCAGAACTGGGTATAACAGCACCCTGCAAGGTGTGGTGCACATTGGTGGCACTGTTTACATCCTGCATGATGCAGCGTGATTATATAAATACCATAAAGCAGAAAATAGAGGTTGATTCGACAAACGAATGAGCATAAGAACTACCAAACCAGTTAAGGAGATAAACTCTTACTTCAAATTCAATGAAGCACACAGTATGCCTTTCTTGTCGTAATACTTTCATCTGCTTGTAACCAGGTTGGCTGCAAGGAAAAGGAATACAGTAATACACTAAATCAGAGTAACTATATATAAAGACCAATCGTATCTGTAATAGTCCAAAACAGTAACATATTCACGACGTACACGCTAAAGAGGCCACGGAGCTCCTCTTCATTAATACTCTCACCAAGATTGCCAATGAAAAGGGTATTGCAAGGAGGGTTGTCTTTGTTATTCTACAAGAAAGTTATTGTACGCTGTCAAAGAAACAACTATGTATTTGGCAAAGAAATAGTAGGTGTCACAGAACAAAATTGTAATCAGCATCATCAGAGAGCATATCATCGACAGACCACAGAAGTGAACATTGAATTACTTAAAGAATTCATTATCTACATTCCTGGCTAACAAGATAGCGGTCAACGAAAGCAGTAAAAATACAAAGGCACAAGACCAAGGAAAGCAGTAAAAATACCTAGACTTCCTAAAAGCAACGAAAATTTCATACAAATAAATAGAACAGCAGGAAGCATAAAATGGAATATTGTTTCACCTGGACAGGTACATAACTGCTAGGTGCAGGTACCGGAGCTGGAGCAGGCATTGGCACGGGAGGAACAGCATAACCTGCATATGGATCATAATGGGGCGGAGCTGGGGACATATACCTGAGACCAATCTTGATCTGACATTAGTAAATTTTACTAAAGCAACAGTAGTTTCAATAAGAATTGATGTCAAACATACCCATGTGGTCCCCAAACAGCTGCCGGGGGAGGATGAAAAGGAGACGTTGAATAAGCAGTGTGTGTATAATCACCACCTATTCGCATGCGTTTACTCTGGTCATAAACATTGGAATCCGCCACTATCCCTGTACACCAACAAAATTCACAGAAGGGATAGAGACGATTAGAAGAGGATAGCACACAACCAATCTATAGACATTAAACTAGCCCCACTCAAAACTAACTTCCAAATTCAGTATTGCGATTTGTTTAAGTAAAAGGAGTCTAAGCTGCTAATATGATCTTCATTTCCACCACTACTGACTATAGATCTGAAAAGTGTTTATTACATGTATATGCACGTGAAAGAATAAACCTTTTAGACAACCATATATACAGGATACCATGAACGCCATGACCAACCAGCCTACGAAATGGTAGAAAATTTCTAGCACACCCCAAGGATCATATTCGTAAAAGGAGTTGTCTCACCAACCGTATAAATAGTGTTGTGTACTTGTACGCATCACGGTGTTTAACATACCACAGTAATTGTGGTCAAATGAAGTGATCTTGCCTTGTGAATCAGAACCCGAAGAAAAGATTTGAGGGAAAAAGAAGAAATAAATCAATTCCTAAAGTTAACAATTTGTTTATCCTTACAAATTTGTATCCATAAAGATATTGCATCATTATCCAGATAGTCAATATAACACTGAGCTTTTTGACGAGTATATGTAAAAAAAGCTCACCCCTTTTCACAAAGAGATTCTTCTTTGCCATCTCAGTGTGCAAGAGAGACTTCGACTCCGCATCAAACACCATATCCTAAATCCCCAAAAACATTCAAATTATATGACAATCATAAAAAGCACATGAACCGAGATTGTTGAAAAGCATTGCAAATGACCTGAAGTGCATCCTTGGCAGCAATGGCGTGCTGCGCGGTGGCGAACAGCGCGAAGCCCATCGGATGCTCGCCTTTGAAGTTCACCTGCGACGCCTCGTACCCCGGCAGCCACCGCAGCAAATTCTGCAGCTCCCTCTCCTTCACATCCTCTGGCAAACCCGAAATAAATATCGTACGCACCTACGAGAAGCTCAAAAATTAAGAGAGGGAGAGATTCCCCCAAATGCAAATTACTAATTAAAAGAAAAGGACTAAATCTGTGGAAATATAAAATTGTGAGCGTTTACCTCGTCGTTAGAAGGGCGGGAGGCGGAATTGTCTATAGGAACCGGCGGCTGGTGAGGGTGCGGGTGCGGATGGGGGTGGGGATGGGGAGGAGGGGGCGGCGGCGCGGTGGCGGAGGCCGGAGGAGGGGCGGGAACGGGCGGCCATTGCTGGTGGTAGGGGTGAATTCCGGTACCCGCCATTTCGGCAGATCGATTTGATTGTGGAATTCTTTTGTTGTTCTCAGATTCTTGCTAGGATTTGCACAAATTTGAAGATTTGGAGTTGCAAATATTTGCAAGATTGAAATTTTTAGGGAGGAAAGGAATTAAATGGGTAAGAACTGTAGAAGGGTTTCTGTTTCTCGATTGAAAAGGAGCAAAATTATTTCTCAATTTCTTTTTAATATAGAATATACTCCTATAATTCATATAGTCAAAATTTTCTAAATTAATATATTTAAATAAATAAAAATTCAATCCACGCGATTATTATCTCTTCGTTTATTTAAATAGGAAGCGAAAAAACATAGATTGAACAAAATTTAGGTCGAGCTACTCAAATTCGGTATGTAATTAAATGTTATGAATAAATAAATAAAATTCTTCATATTTATGACGTATTTATATAAAATAAATGTTGCCAGAAAAGATTGGGCCTAGTAAAAAAGTAGCTAGTGAAATTATGAAAAGAACAAATTCGTCCCAACTTCATGGAATTTAATTTTATTAGTTTGAATCTAGTATTTGATTATATTCAATTTCAAACCAACTATAATTACCTGGAATGCAAATATGCAATCGTGTTTGATAAAAGTTTGCAAGTCCTTTTTTCTCTAGTTAACGAGCAAATATTTAGATCATTTTTTTTTTACTTTTGTCATGATTTTAACAATTAGGTGCAAATTTGAGTAATTTGTAAATTCAGTCAACATTAAATAACGCAATTATCATATACTCCTTTTCATCCCTCAATATTTATACATTTGGTTCCTCAAATTTATGTATATCTTATTTTTAGAACTATCCTACATACAATTTTCATAATTTTACTCTGGTAACTTATTTACTCACAATTTACCTAATATTTTCCGTCCCATTACAAATATTCTACTTTTCATAATGGAATGTCACATTGCAAATATATCATTTTCTATTTGGCAAATAATTTTACTCTCTCTACTTACTTTTACAAATTTCAATATATTTTTTTCTCTCTACCAACTCACTTTATCTACTAATTACATTACATATTCCTTATTTTCTATGCTCAAAAGTAATAATAAAATATTTGTAATGGAACTGAGGAGGAAGTAATACATTAATGTAGGATCCTTCTTTCACTATCAGTATTATAATTTTTTTATTAAAATTCATATTGAAAACATTTTGTTAGGAGTATTAGACAAAGATGAAATTTTGTTTACTACTTCACTTTTTGACTGTTCAGATAGGAGAGGATCGGGATACCTAAGTATCTAATGAATTTCTCTTTCTTTTATTTCTTTCCGAAAAATAACGAATACACTTCGAAATTAGCAGTTTATGCCAATAAAAATGCAATAACACTGAAGCATATTCAAAAAACATTAGCATACCAAAAATTAAAACAAAAAAAGAAGAAACAAAAATAGATTCAAGAGTGTGCTATCACACACACCAGATACAAATTCTAACCTGACACTACTAATGAAAATTGTAAGAAAATACTGATTATTGGATGCGACGAGTCGACCCGCACCCCAAACCCACCCTCCTGATCTGGAACCCCGACCCGCGTGGGTTTGACCCATTCTCTTAATTATTACATTTGTTTATAATAATTATTACTTTTAATGAACATAATATATACATTTGTTCATATAAATGTATATTTATGTTAATATAAGTAGTTAACATCAATATTGTGAAGAAATATAATATTTAAAAACATTACCTTTCTTTATAATAATAATAATAATAATAATAATAATTTTTATTATAATAATAATTAATTTTTATTACAGTAATAAGTACAATTAATATAATATTTCTGAAACATTACATTTCTCCATATCAAATATTACTTTTTATTATAACAATGATTACTTTTAATAAGCATAAATAATTACATTATTATTTGATCAAATCATTATTATCGTAAGAAAAAGTAATTATTGATATGTATAATGTTTTATATTGAATGAAAGTAAATATTTATATTAACATAAGTATACATTTGTGCGACCAAATGTATATCTTATGCTTATTAAAAGTAAATAATTCTATTAGGGTTTAGCGTTCATATTTAGGGTTTAACTTACAGGGTTTAGGGTTTAGTTTACAGAATTTAAAGTTTAGAAAATATAATACTTTATATTAAATGAAGGTAAATACTTATATTTATATAAGTATACATTTATGCAAACAAATGTATATCTCATTATTATTAAAAGTAACAATTACTCCCTCCGTCCCGTTATTAATGGCTCGTTTCTTTTCGGCACGGGTATTAAGGAGAGTTGTATTAGGAGAAGGAGAGTTGTATTAGGAGAAAAATTGCAAGGCCCACACATGAGTTAATTGATTTAAGTTAATAAACCAACACACTTCTGCTGCCGACACTGTTCACTACCGACCAGCCGACGCCGGCGCTGGCGCCGCGTTCCCTTCGCCTCGTCTCCCTCTACTCTCCATATACCATCATTGAAACAACCAACAAATGTATTTCCCCCAAATCCAATAGTGTAATGAAATTCAAGAAATTTAAGAAATCTCCATCTGCAATTAAAACCCTAGGCCTAAAATCGTGGTTGCATTCCTCTGCGGCGGGAGGCGGCCGCTGCATCGGCGAGAGGTCGTCGCCCCCCACCTAGTCTATTCTTTCAAGATCTGGAGAGGAAAGAGCCGTGTCGCCGCGCCCTCGCCTTCGCCTCGTCTTCCTCAGCACCGACGACACAACAGATCTGCCCTCACCTTCGTCTCTTCTTCTTCAGCACCCTAGGCTTCAAATCGCGGTCGCATTCTGCAACATAAGGCCTCCACCGCCGAAGATTTCAGATCCCCAACTCAAGCGACACACCAGATCTCCGGCGACACAACAGAACTTCGACGACATTGCAGATGGAAGGCGGTGGGGGACAGGGAAGGAAGAGAGACGAGAGGCAGAGGGTGCTCTCCGCCGCCGTTGCAAGGAGTCTGGCGAGCGGAGAAGTGGTGGCGAGGGTGGGGAAGGCTGAGACAGAGAAAGCCGAGAGCTTCTTGTTGGAGACGTCTTTTAGAGCACTCCCAGCAGATCACCTAAATACATCACTAACTCTAAATTTAGGCTAAAACAATTGAAAATGAGATAAAAAATGCATTCAGCAGATCCCCTAAATTGGATGGGGCCCACAAAAAAATTTACACCTACCTAAATTCAATCTTAAATTTACACCCACCCTAAATTTATTTTAAGCTTATAATTAGTAGGGCCCACACATAATTATTATTTTTATGTAGAAAATAGGAGATTTGGTGTATGCATTTATAAAATCGAGATCCTAAAATTAAATAGGGAAGCTTTAGGGAGGATTATAGGAGCATAATTTTGGGATTTCTGCTGGGAGTGCTCTTAGTTTTTAGAGTTAGGAGTATTTTTAACTTTTTATGTTATAATTAGTGATTATTAGTGATAGTTAATTGATCCCTAATTATACTAAAATAGGAAACGTGCCATCAATAATGGGACAACCCAAAAAGGAAAACGTGCCATTATTAACGGGACGGAGGGAGTATTATAAATAAATATAATAATTTAGGATTCAAGGTTTCGGGTCTGAAACACGGGCCGAGTTGGGGCAGACCCGTCGCACTTGAGTGCGACCGTCGCACCAGAGACCGACCCTTAACAAAATGCTTCCAACACAACTACTGTAGTAAAAATTCATGGCAATCCCTTTTTCTAGTACAACAGGTAGGATTTTCAATCATATACCAAAACTAATCTAAAATCACAACAAACAACAACACCACCATAGCAACACAAGTGTAGAGAAAGAGGCTGCCTAGCTGCAGATTTCAGCATCAACTGCCTACACTTTTTTTTTATTTTATAAAAGTGAAAAACACAAGTTTTTCTCCCAGAAAAATTCCATAAGCCATAGAAACAAGTAGGTCAGAGATCAAGGAAGACAAACTCTTCGACAGCAGGCACCTCGCCTATCTTCTTGAGGGTCTCCTTGTTGGGCGCTTCATCTACCCCGATGGCCATGATGGCCTTCACCCTCTTCACAGTCCGGCTCACGCTCATGAAGCTCACGTTCACATTGCTCTCCCCGAGGATGCTCCCAACTGTCCCGATCATGCCAGGCTGGTCAACCTGACGGCATAGTATCAGGTTCCCTTCGAGGCTGACATCCACGCTGAATGCCCCCACACGTGTGAGGTGAGGCATGCCGTCCTTCACCCTCCCCTCGATGCTTATGTTTCCATTGTCCAGCAATGCACTCTCAAACTTTGACCCAACGTTGCTTATCTGGACCTGAATCGAGTCAATAGGGTTCTCAGGGGAAGAGTCGACTGCTAGCTTTTCCTCGCTGATCCTTATGCCTTTCTGTTTGGCTATGAAGTCTGCATTGACAAGGTTGATATGGGCATCCGAGATAGGCTCGATGATGCCCTTTATGATCATTGCTCGGAGGAGTCTCGTGTCCAAGTTGTCAGAGTCGCGGGATGAGCCATAAACCACCTTCACGGATTGTATTCCACTTCCTCCAGCAACTAACTGCACGCCTAGTTTACCGAGCTTCTCAGCCAGAGTAACATAGGGAGCCAACTCAGACAAGACCTGACGGTAGAAATCAAATTTTATCCATCATTGATGAGAATATGCAAGGAAATGCTCGAGGTGAGGCAAGCATGAGTAAATGAAGAATTTTTACCTCTGGAGGAACCATTGGAGCATTTACTGCAGTTGCAGAAAGTTCCCCTCTCAGTGCACCAACAACAGCCTCTGCTATTTCGACTGCAACTCCTTCCTGTAACGCAGGTAAAGAACACATGTTAACGAGATACATTAAGGCAAAGATGCTAAATTATTGGCAAAATACATACCTGTGCTTCCTTTGTGCTAGCACCAAGATGTGGTGTAACTGTGACATTCTCATGTTGCACTAGTTTGCTATCTTTCGATGGGGGCTCCTCTGTAAAAACATCGAGGGCGGCCTACAAAAACAAGAATGGAAAAAACTAATTAGGTTCCACAATGAGATACCAGTAGTAATCATGCTATGGGCTTCATTTGTACAACACATGAAATCCAGCAATATTCTCAACATAATGAAGAAACATTCAACCTGTGCAACTATTCCTTCATCAAGGGCTCTCACTAGAGCGTCTTCATCTATGACACCACCACGGGCAACATTTATTATGCGCACTCCCTTCTTCATCTTTGCAAAAGTTGCATCATTGAATATCTTGTTAGTAGTGGGAGTGAGAGGCATGTGGAGAGAGACAAAATCCGCCGTGGAGATGGCTTGGTCGAATGACACCAACTCCACACCAAGAGCACGTGCTCTATCAGCAGGGGCATATGGGTCGTGCGCAATAACATGCATCCCGAGGCCCTTTGCACGCCTTGCAACCTCAGAACCAACTTTGCCAAATCCCATGATAGCCAATGTCTTCCCAACCAGCGAGACACCAACATACTTGTTACGTTGCCATTTTCCTGTCAGCAGCATCACATTACACAAGTAAGGTTTTGAAGCCAAGAAATAGGTATTCATTTATTCAATATTTTCAAAGTATGAAGCAAGCAAAATCAAATTGAAGTAATTGAAGAATTTATGATCATAGAGCAAGTCAACAGGATTTATGATCCTAAATAAGCCCTCTAATATGCAGAGAAAATACACCAGCAAAAGTTTACTAGAATAACGAATAAATCGATAAATTTTACGAATAAAGCAATATAACTCGTGAACAAATGTATCTATTTAATATGGTGAAAATCTCATCCCTCCAAAATTTGAACCAATGCAAAAATTCTTATTCATACGGAAAGTTGATTTATTCGGAGAAATTATTAACTTATTCGACTTGCACGCATTCTTCATTCTTTAAATATATAGATTCTCCATGGAACTTTTCTCATATGTTATGTGTATATAATATATATACATATATATATGTATATATATAATGTGTTTTTGAGGGAGTATTATATTAAAGTACTTTTGAATTATACGTACACTTTTATGTTCACATTATGCATTTATTTGTTTAATAATATGCACTATAAAAGTATCTCCGACCTCGGTACTATTAAAGTTAGGAGAACTATATGAAGGGGGAGAAACTCAAGAATCTCTTCTCCTCAAAATCTACACCACTGCACATCATAAACGTTTCTAGCCACCAACAAAGTGGCGGTTTTCCCGGTCTCGCTCATTTACTATGGAATAAAGTCGTGCAATACGAGTGAAATATTTTATTCATCTACCACATAGATATTTCAAATGTCCAGTAACACAAATTATTAGGTGGCAAATGGCAATAAATATTAAAGCAGATCCTATTGTGATAATCGATCGATGTCCAGAATCTAATTCGTGGAAATTATATTTTATTCTTTCGACGTGCATATGAGTAAAAAACTTTATAGATTTGATAGTATTTGTTAATTGCTACACGTTAGCATTCAGATCTGTATAAAGCATCAATTCGTTTAACTATTTAACAATTAGTATTTTACTGCGTGGAAAAAACAATTTATACGCACGCTTAATTAGTTAATTTTGTCGTGAAAGGAAAAGGACAGAACATGAAACTCAACACTGAATTATAGATCCACCGTCAAAAACAAGAAAAAATCGCATCATACCAGCCTTCATAGAAGCGTCAGCCTGAGCAACATTTCTCGCCATGGCGGCGAGCAGCGCGATCCCATGCTCCGCCGCCGCGATGGTGTTCGCCGTCGGCGCATTCACCACCAAGCAGCCAAGCTCCGTCGCCGCCTGCAGATCCACATTATCAATCCCGACGCCGGCGCGTCCGACCACCTTCAGCTTCCCCTTCGCCGCCTCGAACACCTGGCGCGTCACCTTCGTGCCGCTCCGCACGATCAGCGCATCAAACTCCCCAATCCTCGCGCACAGATCCTCCGGCGACAGATTGTACAGACACTCAACCTCCCCGTAGCTCCTCAGCAAGTCGAGCCCGGCCTCTCCGAGTTTCTCGGAGACAAGAATCGTCGGCTTCGGCGATTTAACCGCCGGATCTGAATTCCGCGGCTTCGACGCCTGCTCCGACTCCCGCGCCGTCTTCAGAACGCTAACCGCCGCCGCGGCGGAGACGCCCGATCTCAGATTTCTGGAATTGGCGGAGATAGCGAGCTTTTGGAGCGAGATGGATGAATTGGAGAATGATAGGCGGGTGGCGGGAGGGCCTGCGGCTGTGGCGTGAAGCGGAATAGGCAGCGATTGGTCTGTCAGCTTGTTTGTCGCCGAGGAAATGGAGGTGGCAGCCATTTTTTTCGTGTGTGTGTTTTTCTCTCTCTAGGGGAGTGTGTGTACTGTGTAGTGTGTGAGATTTGGTGCGTCAAAATTTGTTGGAGAGAGGGAGACTTTGGTAGAAGAGAACGAACGAGAGAAGAGGCAAAGGGGCACAGAATTTTGCGGAAAATAGGAAGGGAAACTGTGAATATATAGGAAAATTTTATTTAGTGGTCAAACATTTTTAGATCTATGTCTAGGAAAGTAGGGGTGTTATTTAAATATTTCACTATTTTTAATAAAGTTTTGCCCAAAAAACATCTACATGGGATGTGATGTGATTTTGATTCAGTAAATCTTAATAGTTGAAAGTCATAATTTTTTAGATAATGCGCAATAGTATGTAAATTATATAGAAAAATCTACATGATAAATTTATTTGTGGAAAAGACACATTTAGCCAAACTCACATAGTTAGAGACTTATATGGCCACAAGGTTTAAAGTGAGACTTTAGTAACCAAAAGCCAATCAAATGACCAAACAGTCCCTTCGTCTACAATCATGCTTAATTAATACATGCAAACCACGATTAAACCAAATTTTATTAAACTGTTTTTTGCTTAAAGGTACGTGGCGTTGTCTCACAGTCCAGACCCAGATCACAAAGTAATCTATCGGGCACGAGGAAAGTTTCCAGCCGATATACCATTCAAGCTCAATTAGCAAATTATTTTAACAGTTTAACATTTAATCAGGCCCAACATGCTTCCGTAACACTTCAAAATAATTCAAATCATAAATCAACAGTATACCTTTCGTCGACTGGTCACCTTCAGGAGCTTTTATCGCGTTTTACGGACTTCTTGCCTCCTCGGCCTTCGTCCAACCACACACTCGCAAGTGATGGTTGCAACCTTCTCCCTTCACTGTGTTCCGGCTTTCGCCGAATGGTCACCTTCAGGAATCAGTTTCCCTCCTTCACTGTGTCTCGACGTCAAATATTTTTGTTGAAAAATGAAAAGAAAATATTTTTACTCAACCCGGAATAGTTGGACAAAAACAAAGTGTTTATAGAGGAATTATATAATAATTAATTTATTTCATAAAATACTCCCCAAGGGAGGAGACTAACTTGTTTAGCTACTCATAGTAGCTAATCCTTGTGTACATAAAAATAAAAAGAAACTAAAACTAAAATTGAAAAACTTTGAAAACAAGAATTTAAAAATTACAAAGATAATTCTAGAGAGAGGAAGTGGTGTTGTGAAAATGTTGTGAATTTTCGGATGATCTTCTTCTCTCCAGCACTTGTGATTTTATAGAGGTCTGATACCCTCTATTATTGCTTGGTGGTTGGCCTCAGATGCTATCTTCGTGGCCAGCTTGCTTGAAGTTGACAGCCACCTTCTTTTGTTGGCCATTATTGCCGACACTTGTTGGTGTTGTCACATGTGCTGGGCCCTTTGCTTTATCGTTTTGTGATAATGCTGGTAGGGGCCGGCTGCTTTTCTTCCCACTCACTTTTGTCCTGGTGCGTTTGGTGAGTGGTCCTCCTGTTCTTTCACCCACTTTTTGTCGTTTCTTTTGTGGGTGCGATCCTTGCTGTGAATCACATGATTCACTTAATTCTGTTGGCCACCTTACTTTTTTGGTGCCCGCGGGGTCCTCCCCTTTGGAGTCTGATGTTTGTCGTGTTCATCAGACCGGAACCTCCTTCTGTCTGGTTTCGGGAAGAAACCTTTGCCGAATTCTGGTTCCTTCTGCGACGAACATTGGTCGCAGATTTTCTCGATCCACTGGCCCAAATGAGCCATGTTGCAGAATTTGCGACGAGTCTCTTTGCTCCCCGCAATCTTGTTGTCCCATATCGTTTGCCTCTTTTTCTCGAAAGATTTTTCGGCAAACTCGGTTGTTGTCCCTGTCATTGTGTTTACCAAGAACATTCCCAGATCAGAACTTTGAAAGAACTTGAATCTGGACTTCATTTTGTCCATCTCTGTAAGACAGACCCATAGCCCCCATGCTCGTCTCGTGGAGATTTGATCCTCCGTGAATGTTGAGGCGATTGGGACTTGAAAATCAGGAACTTTGATCCGGTTCAAGGCTCCTGTATCTGGTCTCCGAAGCTTGATGAAATGGAAAGCTTCATAGACTCCTTTTCCGACAGGTTCTGGTGCTGCGCTGAAGAAGTACAGTTCCAGAACGTCTCCCCGTTTAAGGGACTCGTTGTTCTCCCAGGCTTCAAACACCGTTCTCTGGATCCACTTGGGTAGACCCTTGATTTCGTTGAAGGCTGGAGCAGTGGTATAAACTGAGGCCAAAGCCCCAAACTCATACCATTCCTTGATGTGATTTGGATTGGCTCCCGGAGTTGTCCAAATACTAGGGTATCTCCCTGCAACATCAACCCGGCAATTTCCCGGATTAATGCCCTTTCTCGTGATGAGTTCTCCCACCGGTCTTGATACATCTGCCAGGAAGGAGAAATATCAATAAAATTAGTATCAACCTTAAGTTGGCCAGTCATCGGCCTAAGATTGATCTCTCCCTCTTTTTCCCCAGAGGTGGAGGGTTGACATGTTGATTCAGGGTGTGACCCCTTAACAACATCTTTTCCTCGAGCGTCCGGCTGTAAGGCCATTCTCTCAGGACTTGTGCTAGGGGTACTTGAATCCCCTGCTACAGGTAATCCGCCCTGTACGGAAAGTATTGCTTTAGCCCGATTTTCACGGACAACGCGCAAGAGCGGCTTGCTGAGTACTTCCTGAAGATTGAACATCCTCATGAAGCAATCATCAATTCGGTTGGATACTTGGGCTTCGTCAGCCGCTTGTATCTTTTCAGCTTGTTTAGTGTGTAGTACACACTTCTGCCATTCTTGTTGTAGCAGCTCTAGACTAGCAAAGAGCTGCCCCTGTATTGCCTCGATGGCCTCCACTATAGGAAGCTCCATCCCTTGTAAGGAAATCTGCAAGAACATTCTGATCAGATTTCAAAACAACAATATCATAATCATAATATTGACATTCGGCTTGCCATCTAAGCAATCTAGATTTTTCAGGCTTAGATTCAATCTTTTTTGTTAAGAAAGCTTTAACGTTAGTGTTATCTACTTTCAAAACAAATTTCTTAGCAAGTAAGAAAAGCGGCCATTTTTTAAACGCTTTTCGCACTGCAAAGAATTCATTCTCGTTGATGTGCCATCGCACAGCTTCGTCGTCGGAGAAAAGACCGCTACAATATCTGCAAGGTTCTTCTCCATAAGGGGTGATCTTTGTAAGCACTGCTGCCCACCAGAAATCACTCGCGTCAGTGTAGAGGACCAAGTCATCCTCGTCTTGTGGTATTGAAAGTTTCGGGAGATTTTTGCAAATCTCTTTCAACTTCTTCATTCCTTCCCGATGTTCCTTCTTCCATATAAATGGAACATCTTTCTTCAGTAGTGGACTGAAGATCTTTCTGTGTTCTGCAAGGTTTTTGATAAACATCCCTGCAAAGTTGACAACTCCGAGAAAGCTTTGGAGCTGTTTTTTCTCCTTGAGATCTTCCGGGAATCCCTGGACTTTTTCTACAATATGATCTTGTAGAATAATTCCAGATTCATCGATCTCGATCCCCAGAAACTCCATCTTCTGGGTGGCTATGACTGCCTTCTTTTCTGACAGCACTAGTCCTTCTTGTTGGCAGACATCCGCAAAGATCTCCAGATGTCTGACATGTTCATGAATGTTTTTTGATGCTGAATGTCATCAATGTAAACAAACATAAACGAAGAATAATCTTTGAAGAGATTATCCATCTTTCTTTGGAATATCTGAGGCGCGTTGGCCAGCCCCATTGGCATGACATTCCAGACATAATGTCCTTGTGGAGTAGAGAAGGCTGTGAACTTCTTACTCCCTTCCTCCATGCGAATCTGGTAGAAACCTGATTTGCAATCAAACTTCGAGAATACCTTTGCACTTCTGATGCAGTTGATGAGGTGTTCTCTGCTTGGGATAAAGTATCCGTCAAACTCAAGAATGTCATTAATCCCTTTATAATTAATGACCAATCTTGGCTTTCCTCGCTTGATCTCCCCATGATTTCTCACCAGAAATCCCGGACTGCTGTAGGGTGATCTTCCTCCTTCGATAAGCTTTAAATCAAGGTGTTCCTTGATAATACTCATCATATCCTGTTGATCTTGAGGATTCATCAGGATAGGTTTGAACCTTACGAACTCATACTCCTTTCCAGTTTTAACTTTCAAGGTTGCTCTGAGTTGGTTCTTGTCCCACCATGCCAAAGGATCCTCGTGGTAACACTCCTGGATTCTCCTTTTGACGTCGGCAATGGACACCTGTTCTTCTTCCTTGATATCTTTGTGTGATATCAAGGATGCTTTGAGGATTTGAGTTTCTTCCTCAGAGAGATTTGGAAATCCCTCAGTTCTGCATTTGAGCAAAACTTCTCCGAATCTCCTTTGATCCTTCATTTGGGGTCTCCGGAGTCTGCCATCATCACCACGCTTGCTGCGAAAGTTGATTGGCATTGAACGATGAAAAGCTCCTTTGAGCCTTTGCACAATGATCTTGTGGTCACAGTTGGTTGTGAACACCAGCCTCCTGGCTTCATTGTCTTGAATATACCGCTTGAAGCTTTGCAGAAAATTATTTCCAAATAATATATCTGCGCCGGTATCATGGAAATAAATTGGTGGAGTCTTGACCTTGTACCAAGGTGTCTGACCTACTCCGCCGATCAATATTTCCGCTTGTTTTACTCCCTTTGATAGGAGCAAAATCTTTTTGGAGAAATCCCTTCCTGCAATTTGAGGTAGATCTTCTTCCACTTCTGTTGGAAAGACTCCTCGCTTTGCTGTACAGATTCCTGCTCCTGAATCCACATAAGCAGCAAAATATTCTGCTTTGTATTTCTCGTATAACATCCCTACCGAGATGTATATCGAAAATGGGCTGGTCATTGGATCGTCACTCTTTGGCGTCCAATGGTGATCTCCATTCCTCCTGATTTCCATGACCATGGTTTATATTTGTCAAGGAAATTGCGTCCTAAGATCAGGACGTCTGCTTCTTGTCCGGCTTGGCCTTCGGTCTGAATTTCAAAACCTCCAACCTCCAGAGTTCCGATGTATCGGTTGTCGCCTGGATTTTCCAGATAATACAACATACTGCAAGGAAACTTGTTTTCCATGCTTGTTGTATCGAACCTTGTGGAAACCTGTCTCCATCCTTTAGGACATTTGAACTTGACCCTCATGTCTGGGACTGGCGTTTCCTGAATTGTCCTTCTCTCGTATGACTGAGAGAAGCTTCTTGTAATAGGCCCTGAAGTTAGCCTATTACCTTGGAATGATAGCCTTGGTGCTCCCAGTCTGAGACTCTGGGTATGGCTAAGCACCGGTTTATCTCCAACATCGATGTCGATTTCCCTGTTCCGGGGAATTTCCACTCGGTTTGGAGAGGCTGCCTTGGCAACTTCTTTGAATATTTCTGGAATTTCAACAAATTCTTTTCCCAGAAATAACTCCGTATGATGGGAATTTGATAGGGCATACGAGACTTGATAAGTCAATGAGTATGGCCTGTTTCCATCTATCATGTACTCCTTCTTTTTGTAGTCCTGATAGAGAGTCAGGGCTCGGCTGAAGGATGAATCCTGTAGATTATAAGCGATCTGTGGATAAAACTCGGTTATAATCTTCTTGGCATAGAGATTGCCTGAAAAAGCTCCAATAACTGATTCTTTGGCATCTCTGACCCTTTTGTCGCAAAGTGCGACGTCAATTGGCTGATCTGTCCCTGGGAGAAGGGAAGATTTGAGCACCAATTGAATTGCTCCAATATGAATCCATTTCATCGTACTTGCGACTTCTGGCTTCATTTTCCTGAGGTCCTTCCTAATATCTTCGGCCGGAACCAGCTGGATTTCCACCTGGTTGCTTGTGATCTCAATTGGAAGCGCCGTTTCTTGGCTTGTGACGCTAAAATAGACATGATGCTTCCTCTTGGTTGGAATCAAGCTATTTAAAACTCGATTCAATCTTCCATTAGAAAACCCTTGGTAGGTTTGAACCTCATCGGTTTCCTTCTTGAGTTTTTTCACGAGCTGCTTCACCACTTCTTTTTGTGGAATCAGGAAATGGCTAGTAAATCCATTCTGATCCTCCTGCTGGGTGTGGTGAACCTCGTGCTCTTCTTTAGTCTGACTCGGCTCCGGTTGATCCATCGGACATCTCCGAATCTTCAGAACTAAAGATTTCCTCTTGCTCATATATACTCTCATCAGAGGATATATTTTCGAATTGATACACGGGTATCAACTCCTGGTGGTAGATGGCGTCCTCGATATCCGGTGTGGATTCGAATTTCCTCATCTTGTTGTCTGGGCAATTTGTAGAGATATGCCCCTTTGCACCGCACGTCCAGCAGTTGCAATCCTTGAAACTTTCATTTGCTTTGGCCTGAGTACGCCTGAAAGTTTTCCTTGCCGGGATTCTCTTTTGATTTGAGAATCGGTTTCTTGATGGTCCGCTCCGCTGGCCTGACTTGTAGGAGCGTGCCTTCTGTCTGGTCCACATAGTTCTTGGCTTCCAAGAACTTCTTCTGGACTTTCTTTCATAGGGTTGATACCTATGTTTCTTTCGGCTCCTCTTTTGATATAGCAACTCAGCACCAATCTCTGTTGGAAGATCAATGTTGTCGCACATCAATGGGGATTTCTTGTTGAGTCTCCTCAGTCTCTTGAGATTCCTCTGATCCGCCGCCTTCTGGCACCATTCGGACAGCTTCTTGTGGACATAAGACATCCTCCTTGAAGCACTATCAAGGGGATATGTTCCGGGTGAAACATACTCCTTGATTAGCATCTCCCTCCATGGACTTGGAAATTTTGGAAAAAATAGGTCCATGGCTGTCTGATCTTCAACTTCCCCCATATGAACATATAGGGTATATAGGCGCAGAAATTCATCGAGAGCTTTTGGCTCCAGCACCATCAATCTTAGATTGTGAAGTGCCTGTTGATATTTCTTGCGCTTCTCCTCTGCGGCTCCTTCGAAAAAACCCATTCCCAAGAAACGGATTTTAATCTGTTTAGTAATCTCCTTGATGATGTCATACATGGATGTGCTACTAAACAATTCTTCCCTTACTGGAACCTCAAGTTCCTTTGCCATGCCTGCCAAACTGGCTTCGAAGACTCTGGCAAATTCCTTTTTGTCGTAATCAATTGTGGCAATTACGACTTTCAATGATGAAGCCCATTCGTCGATGAGACCCTCCCATTCTTTGAAGCTGGCTTCGTCAAGGTTGAGAATCAATCCATATGGATGGACTGGTTCCAGTGTGGCCTTTCCAACCGGAGTATTCTGCATCTGAGGCCTCCGTCGTCGGGTTCGCTGGAACTGGCTTGCCTCGTCTTGGGCTGACCCTTTTCCTGACGATTCTTCTCCTTGGGGCTCAATTTTGGGGCCCTCATCTCCTTGGTTCATCTTTAGATCAACCATATTGAGGTTAGCAAAAGATTCTGCTAACTCTTGTAGATCTTCTAATCCGATTCTGTCAAGGCTTTCCATGATATTTGCCTTTCATGATTCGGATTATGTCCTCCGGCTGCAACTCCTTAGGTTTTGCATCGAATAGAGATGTAGACGTCGGGTCTTTGGACCATTGATTCCAAATTTTTCCGGAACATGGTTTTCGCCTTTCGATTTCCTCCATTCTTTTCTGGATATCACTCAAGAGGGTTAATATTTCCTCTTGTTTGAGTGATATTCTGCTTAGCTCCATCGGTAGATCGTACAGCTTGACGCCATAATATTCCACCGTCTTCTGGATCTCCCGTAGGTTGACGTTGTCGGAAGAACTTGGCTCGATCTTTTGGTAGCTTGGATAAGCTACTCCCGCCTTGTCTTTTTGTTCCATCAATCGTGTGACTGATGGGCCTCGTCCATGCGTTGTTCAATCCTTGTCCTGGCTGCCACCATTCTCATGAGGTGCTCATGATAGAATTGAATACTCGCAATAATATTGCGAATTAGCTCGATATCTCCTCCTCGTCGTATGTTGGAAACGAGGACTCGATTGTTCCATCTGAGGTCGCTTAAAAAATGACCTGTTTCAATCTCCAAATTCTGGAGAGAATTCCTGTAGTGTACACATCTCGGACACTCGTCCGGATCCATAAACTTTAATTGGAGTCTCCTCCCACATGGGTTAATAATAAAATAAACTAAAAATTATATAATTCCTCTATAAAAACCCGCTCTGATACCATTTTGAGAAGCGGGGGATCAGCACTATAATTAAGCCATTTTTCATTGATTGTACACAGTTGAATTACACCGTGCACAGTTGACCTAGGGGCGCAGTTGTCTTTTAAGGGGATTTTGGCTAGAAAAGTCATTCTTTAAAAGAGGTGGCCAAAAAAGTCATAAACTATGTGCTTTAGGCTACAAATGTTAATTCTCTCAATTTATTTTGTGAAAGTTGATATCATTTTTAAATCGTATTTGGCCATTAACTTACTTATTTTGTACCCTCTTTAGGGGGTGATTTTAATTGAATTTGAGTTTAATTGTTTATAATGATTATATCACACCTAGATTAGGGTGGGACGGTACGGTATACCTTAATAAATTATTCATACATTATATCTTATATTTACCTTCGGTATGAAGAAATTTCATACATTTACCTTACATTTATTTACGGTATACCTTAAATTACGGTATGAAAAAATCTCATACATTTATCGTACATTTGTTTTGGCATACCCTATCGTATTTCGGTATACTGCGATTTCGATATACCGTATCATGTTTCGGTATACCGCACTTACACGGTATATTAAAATTGATAAATTTCAATACAATAATATCGATAATTTTGTTTTAAACTTACTTACATGATAAACAACATCTAACAAATATAATGTCAACAATAAAAATCAAACGCAATAAAATAAATAAAGTACAAAATTTGTTCTTGTCTCAACAATTTCACAAGTCTACAATATAACAACATTAACAATACTAACTTAAATAAGGTGAATCTTATATTATAACTATGCTATAAGCCTATAATATATATATAAACAATATTATAATTCAATTATATTAAATTTTATAGCCTATATATTATACTATATATGTTCATTTTTGTATCGATGATATTTATATTCTCATACTTGTATATATATTCATGTAAATATAGATGTTATAAATTAGATATAATTTATTGTAGAACAATAATCTTAGTTATATACTATAATATATAACTATATAAACGATATTTTGTCCATTTTTTATCATTTGATGATATTTATAAATTCATATACTTGTATATATTCATAATAATATAGATTATATACATCATTTATAAAGTTTATCAATATTTTTAAAAATATAAACATAAACATATATATTATATATTTTAAAACTATAGATTTTGATACGGTATATACTGCGATTTTTGATATACCGATATATACGGACAACTGCGATATATCAGAACAAGGTATTATACTTTAATATCGGTATACCGTTAATAAGGTATCATACCTTATTCCGATATATGCCTTTATTATGGTATTTATTGATTTTTTCGGTATATACCTCGGTATCGGTATATGCCTGTATACCTCGGTATCTGGAAAATACATACATTTACCTTATCGTAAATCTTCGGTACGGTATCATACCTTACCAAAAAAATTCGGTATACATTAAGTTTGGTATTTTACGGTCTTTTTCGGTACGATATGATCGGTATATTTCCCAAGCCCTAATGTAGATCATATTGTTAGATAAAATATGCATATAGCCCTAATGTAGATCATATTGTTAGATAAAATATGCATATAACTTAGCTATGGTGACTTGTGGATTAATTATTAAAAATAACCTTAATCAATATTTGATTGAGTATAACGCTAAAGAGTTCGTATAACATAATGTGTACTTTTGACAGGAAAATCCAAATTGTAGATAAAACTATTTGATAAAGTATGAATGTAAAATAATGACACATTAATTGTATTTGAATAAAAACAAAGTGAAAATCTTCCAAGTTCCACCTAACTTATAGTTGACCAAATGACATTTTTATCCATCCGAAATTCATTATATATGTATATGATGTCAATTTGTACTCCAAATCCAACAAGCTTGCACCCATTTCCTCCTAATAAATTGGAAGTGACTATTTTGACCCTTAGCCAAGGGGTAGGTGAGGGATTGTGACAATTGTATAATTGCACACTAACATGATTAAGCAAGTTGGAATTTGAGTGTAATCTTGGCATGTGGTTGATAGATTATTGACAATTTTGGCTTTGTTGCTTCATGAAATATGTTGGTTAGTATACAAATCTACATGTTTAATTTATACAAAGGAGTTTTATATATTACTTTTCATATATTGCAAATGTTTCGACTGTGGAATTCATTTTAAAAATCTATATATTATATAAAAGAGCAGTTTAACGGTAATATTTTTCCGGCAATTTCTTTTGACAGTTTTCTTCCCAAAATTTTACGAATTTTTGAACGAACGTGGGTAGAATTTTCAAGGATTAAAATTATCATCTTCATAAATCTATTTTTTTAATAAAGATACAACAATAAATTTCGATCTTCATAAATTTCTCATTTCTGCATCACAAAATGAGCAGCACACCAAACAAAGTGTAGAATTTTCAAGGATTAAAATTATCATCTTCATAAATCTATTTTTTTAATAAAGATACAACAATAAATTTCGATCTTCATAAATTTCTCATTTCTGCATCACAAAATGAGCAGCACACCAAACAAAGTGTATCTTATAAAAAAGAAAAATGAGATTCGGTATAACATAAATGTTGGGAAATCAGTTCCCCATCCAAACTTGATAGAAGCAAGAAATAAGAATAAAAATAGACACAATTTAACAACACAAGAATTTAACGTGGAAACTCCAAATCCGGAGAAAAACCACGACACTCTGAAAAATTACTATATGATAAATTTCTACAATCACACAGTATTTCTCACCCTCTCGACTCACAACCACTACACTCTTACAAGCCTTTGAAAACCTCTCACCCCTCTAAAACAAAGAGCAAGGAATTTCAAACTAGAAGTAATCACAAGACTAAAAGTAGTGATTGGTGCACTTGTATCAAAGACCTTGGAACTCCTTAAATAGCCTAAGGGTCTCCACCTACTTTGATAGCAAAACCAATGTGGGACAAAAATCCCCACTTTCATTTTTAACACAATTCCAACAATCTCCACCTTGTTAAAAATGAAAGAAAAAACGTCATTGTCTTCACCGACAATTATGATTCTTATCACAAAGAACCATCATCCTCAAAAGAGAATAAACCTACTCCACCAAATGAGTAGAACACTTAGAATAAACCATTCTAAGAATTTTACTTCGGCACATGTCGAAAAAACCTTGCTGAAATTTTTGGTGCAACCTTCTAGCTTTTGGCCCTCCTAGAAGTCATCAGCCATCGACATACTTTTCACCACACACCTGCATCCATGCCAAAAAACCATGCACATGTGGTCCAACTAACATCGTCACATCCTCTATCATGGCCATTGGACATGCCATAAGGATATTCATGTCCTCAAAGGACATCATCAAACACGATGTTAGCTGCTTGTTCGGAGCTTTCTGCCGAATCCGCTCCACCTTGACAAGCTCCACCTGGACAGTTTCGCTTCGTATGGCCGGGTTTTCCGCACCTCCAACAAACAACGCCCTTGGAGTCTTTCTTCCTCCCTCTGCTAAAGGCCACCATTGCTGAATTTTCCGATGAAGGACGTCCTTCACTCATCAGCCTTCTTTCTTCCAAAAGAAGTTTGCCCGTGACTTCAGCAAAGACCAGAGTTTCCTTCCCATAAACTAATATTGGCTTCATGTGTTCATAGGAACGTGGAAGAGACAAGATGAGTCTCAACGCCTTATCCTCATCTTCAATTTTCGCTCCAATACTCTCCAGTTCAGAGATAATGCCATTGAGAATACTCAAGTGATCTGAAATCTTCACACCTTCATCCATCCGTAAGGTATGAAATTGTTCCTTCAAATACAACCGATTCGAGATGCCTTTTGCTTGGTACAGAGCTTCCAGCTTTTCCCAAAGCTCCTTCGCACTCGAAATCCCATGTACATTTGCAAGTACATTCTTGGCCAAGCAGAGACGAATTGTGCTTGCCGCCTTCAGATCTAGATCCTCCCAATCTTCATCACTCATACCGGACTTGTTGTTTGCGTCATCATCTGCACCGGGCTTTCCTTTCAGGGCCTTGTGTAACCCAGATTGTATCAGCACATCCTTGACTTGCACTTGCCACAAGCCAAAATTCATTATTCCATCGAATTTCTCCACGTCGAACTTCATTTGGACTTGAAGTTGACTTGACGTACCGCTTCTCCACCAAAATGAACAGCCGTCTCGCAAGAGACACCCCCGCCCGGATCTTTCTCAAGAAATCCTTTCTGATGTGGAAGATCAGACAATGCTGCAACCACAGAGCATACTTGGAATATCAAGAGACCTCAGCCAGGCTCTGATACCAATTGTTGGGAAATCAGTTCCCCATCCAAACTTGGTAGAAGCAAGAAATAAGAATAAAAATAGACACAATTTAACAACACAAGAATTTAACGTGGAAACTCCAAATCCGGAGAAAAACCACGACACTCTGAAAAATTACTATATGATAAATTTCTACAATCACACAGTATTTCTCACCCTCTCGACTCACAACCACTACACTCTTACAAGCCTTTGAAAACCTCTCACCCCTCTAAAACAAAGAGCAAGGAATTTCAAACTAGAAGTAATCACAAGACTAAAGGTAGTGATTGATGCACTTGTATCAAAGACCTTGGAACTCCTTAAATAGCCTAAGGGTCTCCACCTACTTTGATAGCAAAACCAATGTGGGACAAAAATCCCCACTTTCATTTTTAACACAATTCCAACAATAAAAATATTTTCTTGAATGTGCTTCTTAATATACAATAAGAATAAGATGTGCTTAAATAAGCATATTTAACTTTTGATTTTTCTAATGAAGGAGAAAGGAAGACGAAACATAACAGTAAAAAACATGCAAAAAATGATAAACTTTCAGTAAAGCCTGAACCGATTAAGGGTTATTTTCCTAACAGGTAACCGATTTTTTATTAAAAAAATTGAAATTTGTATAATGTGTGCAATAGGATTTGAACTATTGACCTTTCAAAGAAAGAATAAAGTCTTATCCACTGCACCAATTTAGAACTTATGATAATTTAGAACACAATTTTTTTATAGATACTTGAAATATTAATGTATTATTTAAATTAAAATATTTAAATATAAATTAATTAATTTAATATAAAATAAACCGGTTAATCGGTTTAACCGGATAACCGACCGATTAAATCGATTAACCGGTTAATGATGAATACACTAACCGATAACCGAACCGAACCGGTAAAAACCGATTATCGGTTAACCGAAAATCAGTTTTTTCGGTTCGGTTACGGTTAAAATCGATTAACCGGAACCGTTTTTTACCACCCCTAGGGATAGACCTTCCCATAAAAAATATCTTTTCTTTGGGTGTCACGCGTTCCTTTCCGCGGAATACAAGGAGAAATTTCTTTCTCATGGCCACCAAAATTCATGTTCACTGAATTTCATTCTCTACACCCTCTTGAATTAATTGGACTTTCTGGCTTGCTCTTCCATAACACCTCCGAGAAAAAGAAGCGAATGAGAACAAAAAATTAGGGAGAAGAAGATGTTGAAGGAAAGGAAAAATAAAGCATAAAACTGGAAAGAGAAAGTGCATCGATCTGAATGAAGCGGCATTCTATGTTTATCAGCAACCATTCAACCATCCAACCATTCAATCATCTTCAATATTTAATTAATTTCTCTCTCTTCCACATCACTAATATTCATCTCAATCCAACCACCTATATTTTTGTTGATTTATCAATGACCACCCCAACCACTCAACCACAACATTATATATAATTATTTTATTATTATTTTTAATCGTAATAATTTTAGTAATATTAAACCTAAATTAAAATATTACAAAAAAAATTAAAATGAAAAAAATAATAAACTAATAAAATTAAATTACGACAAACTAAAAATATAAATTACAACAATCCCAAACTCCAAATAGAAAAAAATTATTGTCTCTATCCATTGAAAAATAGAGAAAAAAAATCTATGTGTTATATGTAGAGAGGAAAAATTGAAGAATTTCAAGGTGTATTGAAATATGGCAAGAGTGGTCTCTATTTATAGAGAATGAAAAAACATAAATTTTGGTATTTTTATTTTTATTTTTAAATATTTTATATAAAAAATATACTCCCTCCGTCCACGAATTAAAGCCCCGTTTGAGGGTGGGCACGGAGACTAAGAAAGCTAAAAAAGGTGTTGTAAATGAAATATAAGGGTAGTTGACTAAAGTGATAAAGTAGTTGACTAAAGTGTTAAAGGTGTTGTGTGGTGGGTCCACTAGTGATAAAGTGTAATAAATATAGAATATAAAAATGATAAAGTTGTTGTAAGGTGGGTCCATTAGTGGCAAAGGGTAGTAAATATAGGAAAAGAAGAAGAGTAAAAAGGTACATAAAGCACAATAGGGCTTTAATTGGTGGACAAAAATTTAAGTGCAAGTAGGGCTTTAATTCGTGGACGGAGGGAGTAATAGTTTTATCTATTTATCTAAGTAAAATTTTTAAATCAATACAACATAGACAAGTGGCAAAGTACAATTGGTGTAGAGTGGAGGAAAGAGACAGACCATGGTGGTCTCTTATTTTGGGTGGTCGACCGCATGCAATTCCAAGCATTTCATTTTTTATTTATTTTTAATTGTCTATCCTACATGGAGGTCGACCATGTCGCCCCATTTAGCACCGATAAAGGCAGTTAGAGAAATGATAAAAAGAAACTAGGGTTTCTTGATTGCATGGGCAATAGTTTGGGCATTTGGAATATGAGAAAAAATGATTTTGTATATTTTCAATTTGGCCGGTTAAGAAACTTTACGGTGAAGGATTTTAAATTTATTTTTATTTTTATTTTCATCCTTGAATGTTTTGAAGAAATTTTATTTTTAAAATTTATATTTAAACAAAATGATTGGATAAGTATGGTTTGAATATGCATTCAAAATAATATATTCAACATATAATAATTAAATAGATTATTTTGTACATTTTAGAATATTCAACTAGATAATAATTAAATAGATGATTTTGTACATTTTAGAATACTTGATAATACTCACTATCATTTATATTTGCTTTTGATTTTTTGATGAATTTATATAATTATGCACATTATCAATTAATTGATGTTTTAATTATTCTAAATATAAAACTGAAAATTAATAAGTTTTCATATTCAGGTTCTTGATTGAATAATTGGTATTTTCAAAATTTATTCATATTTACACAAATTTAATTATAATTAATATATATTAATTTATTTAAAATACAATTTAATTTCGATTCTCGCCGCACGGACGGGCGTACTAGTTATATTGAATATAAAGTTAAAGCAGTAGTCTATTAATCTAAAAATTAAAATATCGGTTACATTATAAAATTGCACGAACATAAATTTTATATTATGCATTTTTCATTCATCTTAAACAAAATATTAAGGGTATATTAATTTTGAAAAATAAAGATTTAATAAAAGCATATAATTATGATTTTGGCACATACAAAGTAATAAAAATGATGGGGTAGATGCTTATTTAGTGACAAAATGATTTATTTGTAATGTGATGTGACAAATATGCACGGCATTAAAACTCAAGTTGCAGTTGGTCAAATGTAAGTTTGATAGTAGAATACTAATAAAAGTTGAACTTTTCATTTTATTATACTCCTATATATTTGTCCCCACAATACTCTTCGAAGCAAAATGCCATTTGCCCAACTACATCAAATTCGTTGTTTATCGCGAAAGTTTCTTTTTTGTTTTCCAGTATACTTTATTGTTTTAAAGTGTGAATACTTTAATGATAACATGCATGTATAATGATTGTGATTCAAACAAATTAAGTAATTAAATTTATAAAAGAATATTAAAATTTACTGTACCCATTATTAACTTCGCTTTGAAATAATTCTTTCATATGAACTTGGACTTGTTATATGACTTGAATACATAAAGTCTGTCCGTCAACCTTAATACTAACTTTTTTGACATTGCTTTATTATTATTTTTCCGTTTTCTACTATTTCCATTTTTTTTCTGGTGGACCCCTAATCAATAGATGTATCTAGGGTTATTATTATTATTTTTTTTGAGAAAATATAGGGTTATTATTTAATAGAGTCCTAAAATTGCATTTTTTTTCTTCTTCTTTATAACAAGTGTCCTTTAATTATACTTCCTTCGTTATAATTATTGTTATTAAATATATTATTTGGTATTTATTTGTTGGCACATTAAAATCTCCCCAACATCGGGATATTAATCATATTCTGCTAGCTTTATACTCATGTCTTTAATTGTGATGGTTGAATATTTGGTAAGGAATTAAAGTCATGTGACCAATCACAATTATGAATATTAAACTCAGCTATTAGATTCTTCCTAATAAATTATTACTAAAACCCATAAAAAAAAATTGATTGTCTTTAGAAGCATCCACATTCTCGAGAGCCCCTTAGATGAGCAAGCAGTCTCCACTCTCCACACCTAAAGAATCTCTTTTTCACTTTGTAGCTTTCTCAAATTGGGCTCCCTAATTTTTTATTTATTTATTTAACTAAAATTTTAAATTCAATTAAATATTGAATTGAACAACAAAAACTCCACTAAAATTAAAATTAGACCTTACATTAATTACAAATAAAATTACAATAATGATAAAAATTTACAAATTCTATCCTCGCCGACGGTAAATTTTCGCAATCAATTGTTGTGAAATGCCAAATCTTGCGGATTCATTATCGATGTATCATTGCTAATGATGATGAAGTCGGCGAGGTCCCATTGCGACGGGCTAAAAACATCCATGACTTTAACCATATTTTTCATGGTCGCGATATATTTATCATCTTTATCTATTTTCGTCGATGACTCAGTCTTTTTCCCTCTATCATATTGTCTCTTTTCGCCGCCTTTTAGCCTATAGGCATTGTTGTGATGCTCGGCTCAGATGAAGTCATTGTGTAGCCCTCATTGAGCCCTTCGAATGCTTGGAGATGTGGGCGTCGTTGCCGGTGAATGCTAATATTTGAGATTCACGTTGAATACGCCAAGCGTGGGGATATTTTAAAAAAGACATGTGTTTGGATTGATACATATTTTGTGCTGTCGTCGTGATTTGGTCATCACTCATGCCGCTCTCCCAATTGGCTCAACATTTTTCGTAAATGGACTCCCAAACCTCGATGTCCTTTTAGACTCCTTGGAAGTGTGACTTAATATGTTTGATGCCGCATTTAATTGTGTTGTTAGGTTGTTGCTCATTGTATTTCTTTGTAATTTCCCCTTAATAGATGAGAAATCTTTTGATCGGCTCTCTTGACGACGTGTAGCGTCGCTCGGCCCATAAGGTGCATATGAGCTCCTTCTCTGCGCTGGAATGTAGCTGCCGCATTGCTTGACCGCCTTCGGCATGGCAGGTATCTCGTCGACGTCATCATCTTGAACACAATCTTTGTTTAGGTTGATCCCCTCAAGACCCGCCAAAGTGAAAGTATTTGATTCTTGAGAGAATGGCAAAAAAATACCGCCGGAAGAATTTGAGAGCCCCGACAGCAAACATGATTTTATAGGTTGTTCCATCAATTTCCAAATTAACGCTTCATTTTTTTTAAAACAAAAACGAGAGAAATAATATGAATGGAAGATGAAATAAAAGATGAAAATGAATAAGATGAATTTGAGAGTGGTGTAAAATGGATGAGGCAAAATAGGGTATTTATAGGACAAAATAGATTAAAAAACAAAAAACGACTTTTCAAACAACTCTTTTGATTTTTTTTAAATGACTTGATCAGAATGACCATTGAATGCAATTTTTTTTTTAATTGACCCGTCGACCACACACGTTTCTCTCTCCTTTTTCACGCTGCATCCCGAGCCCTATTGGACATCGGTCTGGAGCTCATCCGAGCTGCGTTACACATTTATAGAACACAAAAAAAATGGGGGAAAAAGTTACCAATGTTACTACAAAATTTCCACAATCTGAAAAGAATAATAAAAAAAGTTAAACAAACAACTTCTTTAGTGGAATTTGGAACAATGATTATGAACCTCTCTAGTCTCTACCCATCGGTGCTCTTTTGGCCACTTTTATTTTTAAATTTGTCCATCCTTTTTCCTTCAAGGGCCAATAATACTTCATTAGTCTGCTAAATAATATTCTAGGAAGGAGGAACACAAATTTTAAGATAAAATTATATATTAAAAATATTATACTCCCTCCGTCTCACGAATCTTAACACGTTTGATTTTGGCACGAGAATTAAGAAATTGTAAATTAGTGTTTTAAGTGTGTATGTAATAAAGTATAAAAATGATAAAGTATGAGAGAGAAGGTAATAAAGTGATAAAGTAGGAAAAGAATGTAATTAAAACCCCTTATTTTTGAACTAATTATTACTTTATTTAAAAATGTGTCAAGATTCGTGGAACGGAGGGAGTAACTAATATTAAAAATAATAATAAAAAAATATTATAATAAATATTGAGAGCGATGAAAAAATAGAAAACAAGAATAAGTATGGTGTTATTAATAGTGAGTAATAATAAAAATAATAATGGGTTAAATTCCATAATTAATTTAATTTTAAAAGGCAAATATACCCAAACACGCACCGGCCCCCGCATAAAATTTGTGAATATTCTTCTACTTCTTTGTACTTTAAATCGTTTATCTACCTCTTTCCTCGAAATAATTGTTGTGGGATCCACTTTCTTGAAAATTAAAGTATCTCTATTTAATTTGTTAATATTTTCTTTCAGCCATTATAGCAACTGTACTTCATTGTAGATTTTTCAAGGAACGATTGCAGTAATTAATACTCCCTCCGTCCCAAGAAAGTTGGCCACATTCTTTTCGGCACGGAGATTAAGAAATGTATTGTTATGAGTTAATTAAGTGGTCCATATTTTTAAATGACTTTTGTTTATCTTAATGGTTTAATTAGTAAATCTGCCAACAACCACCACCACCACCATCGCCAGCAACTCGCCGGCGCCGGCGCCGGCGCCGGAGCACCACCACCACCACGCCATCCTCCACCATCACTTGCACCACCAAAAATCTTCTAACCGGAGCACCACCACCACCACCACCACCCCAAATCTTGCAAAAATTTCAAGAAATGAAAAGGAGAGAAACCAGCAAATCGCCAAATCGCCAACAAACCAACAACCACCATCTCCAAACCAGCAAACCAACAACCACCACCAAATCTCCAAACCAGCAAACCAACAACCACCACCACCACCACCATCGCCAGCAAATCTCCAAATCGCCATTCAAAATTTCCCCTCAATCTCCAAATCTGAAGGAAGCGGCGCTGCCTAAAGAGGCAAATCGGCGGCGGCGGCAAAGCCCTAGCCCCAAATCGGAGAGGCAGGCGACTGGAAAGGCGGAGCGGCAAAGCCCTAGCCCCAAATCGAAGAGGCAGCGCCGACAGGAGAGGCGGAGCCCTAGCCCTAAATCGGAGAGGCAGCGTCGACTGGAGAGGCGGAGCAGCGCTGGGGGAGGGAGATAGTTGAGACGACGACGACGGCCGGAGGGGCGAGAGGAGGCAGCGGCGACCATGCGGGTGGCACCCGCCGGAGAAGAAGAGAGAAGGGGGTGGGGCGAGAGGGAGAGAGCAGAGGCCAGGGAGAGGGAAAGGGTCGGCGGTGGTCGCGGCGAAGACCACGACGACGGCGGCCGGAGGGGCGAGAGGAGGCGGCGGCGACCATGGGGGTGGCACCCGCCGGAGAAGAAGAGAGAAGGGGGTGGGGCGCTGGGGGAGGTGGGGTGGCTGTGTGCGTGTGTTAGTGTGTGTTTTGTGTGTGTTTTTAAATAAAGGTGATTTAGATTAGTTGATTAATTAGTAGGGTTTAATTTGGTGTAATTTTTACCCAAAAAGAAAAGTAGCCAACTTTAGTGGGACGCCCAAAAAAGAAATGTGGCCAACTTTCTTGGAACGGAGGGAGTAGATAGGGCCCAAATACTATGACCAGTTGAAGTCTTAAAGTCGCCAGCGATATTGAGGGTGTATTGAATGATTTAAAGGACTTTAAAGTTCATGGATTTTAAAGAACTTGAGAAATTCATAGATTTCGCGTGGAGCTTAGAAGAATCCATAGAAATTTTAAGTCTGAAGTTTGGATTTCGTCATTTGTATTTTTTTTGGACAAATCCATCAGAATACATGGATTGTTAAAATCCATAAAATGTTGAATATCACTTGATTTTAAAAGACTTTAAAAAGTCTAGTCTGAATACATCTGAATTTTAAAAGGCTTTAAAAAATCTGAATTGAATACATCTGGACTTTAAAGGACTTTTAAGAATCTGGATTGAATACACCCAAACTTTCGAAATTCTTTAAAATCCTACGTAATTGGATTGAATTCATATGTGAGATATTATGTTTATATTTTAATTTTTAAATAAAAGAAAGAAAAAAATTATTGCAAACCACATCGAAGAGTCAAGAAGCCCATATTCGCCATTTTGGATATGAGCCCATAAGAATATTGGTCTGAGTAAGCATTGTATGCAAAATTGAAAATTTTGAAATATTTCTTGGTGGCTTGCTCAATAAGAAAATCCTATTGGCCACACGTTTTCAATATTTAAATGGAGCAAAATCGATAGTTTATAGACAATTTATCTGAGAGTTCGCGGCGGAATCCAGCGCTGTTTTTGCATTATATTTCTGTGTTTTCCAGTCGTGATTTTCAGGTATTTCCAGTCGGGAAGCTTCTCTTTCTTCAATTATCTGCTGACATGTAGAGATTTTGTTTGTATCATCTGATTATATTATGAACTACGATCGCAAAGACATGTTTGTGTTATGTTTTAATTCGGATAGAAGTTCACAGAATATGTTTATTGGGGGGGGGGGGGGGGAATGAACAAAGAGTGGAAGCTTAAGCTGAGCTAGTGATAATTCTTTTTACTGTTGAGCACAGTAATCTAATGGGTGATCCTTTGTGCATCTGAAGCAAACCATGTTTCAATATGGTATGATGATGAAGAAAAAGAGACCAAATTTTGTTAGGAAAATTGGATGTGTTGAATATGTAGTGAAAAGTTGTGTGGATTTGGGAATGTTCATTTTAGTATCCAAGGGGGTGTTTGACTAAGCTTATTTTAGAGAGCTTATAATATGTAATGTTTGAAGAGTTTATAAGTTGTCAAAATGTTTGGATAATTGAGTTTATTAGCTAGAGAAAGAAAATTATAGGAGGGTTGTTTTCGAAAAATGATGGCTTATAAGATTATAAAAAAGTAAGTTTTGAGGAACTTATTTTCAGGGAGGTTATAAGTTGTTGAAGCTTATTTTGCCAAACACTTTTTAAGTGCTTATAAGCTCCTTCACACAGCTTATAAGCTGGATGGGCTCAGCCAAACACCCCCTAAATTTATTATCTGAAGTTCTGAACATAAAAATGAAGAATTACTATTTCTGCTTCAAAATGTTGATTGTAGACCCAAAACTTACATTTGCTATGAATTTCTGGAATTTTGTATGAGGGCATTTTGTGAATAGTGATGCTGCTAAGTGAATTTGGTATTTAAGGTGAATTTCATGCTTGATACATGCTTGCTATAAGGCCATTTTGGGCTTATTTGCAAATAGTTTGGAGTGTATAGTTAGCAACAAACCATTTTCGTTAACTTTCTGGTATTCACCTTTGATCACCTTAGTTGCGAATTCATGCTATCCACATGGACTTGAACGATCTTAACAAAGTATGGGAAATCAAACCTCTAAAGAAGGTTCGTGAAGATGAAGCAAGGGAAATTCTTGAAAGAGTAGCAAAGCAAGTGCAACCTATCATGCGGAAGAGAAAATGGAAAGTGAAGGTCCTCTCTGAATTTTGGTGGGGATGAAGTTTCCTTTATGGATTTGGATGTCTTTTTTCACCTGCGTCATGCTAATACGTATTCTTGATTTGCAGCCCGCCTAATCCATCTCTTTTAGGGCTAAATATAGGAGGAGGAGCCGAGGTCAAGTTGAGACTACGTAGGCCAAACAATGAGTGGGATTTTTTCCCTTATGATCACATTCTTGACACAATGCTGCACGAGCTCTGTCACAATGAACATGGCCCTCACAATGCAGATTTCTACAATCTTTTGGATGAATTAAGAAAGGTTGTTGTGCTGTTTATCTCATTTTTTGGTTATCTTGATATAACCACTGAATGTTCTGAAGCATCAATTTTGTTTCTTCTTGGTTCATATGTTTTCTTTGATCAATAATTCTCATTATAAAATGTCAGTAGTAAATCTCTTTTGCATTGCTTCTCAGTGCGAGAATATCTCAGCTGATCTGACTCAAGTCGAGCATATTCCTTTTACTTATTCTTATCGATTATATATGTAGTATGCTCATCGGTTTCAAGTTCACCGTTTTTGTAGGAATGTGAAGAACTCATGGCCAAAGGCATTACTGGAACTGGGCAAGGATTTGATCTCCCGGGAAAAAGACTGGGTGGATATTCTCGTCAACCTCCTCTATCTTCCCTACGCCAGCAAGCTCTGGTGGCTGCTGAAAAGAGGTCTCGACGTGAAACTCTGTTACCCCACGGTCCTATACGCCTTGGTGGTGATAGTAGCATTAAAGCCGTGCTAAGTCCAGTTCAAGCAGCTGCAATGGCTGCAGAAAGGAGACTACATGACGATTTATGGTGTGGATCCAAATCATCAGAGCACGAGGGGACTTCTGATGATGCAAGAACTACCGGAACATCGGTCGTTGATCCAATATCAATCCAGGACCAGAAAGACGACCCGTCGTGGCAGTGTGACATGTGCACCTTGTTAAATCAGGTAAACCTTGCTTACTATCTCAACGTGAACCTTAGATGTTGTTTGGCTAAGCTTATTTTAGGGAGCTTATGAGATATTTCGAGAGCTTATATGAGTTGTCAAAACATTTGGATACTTGAGCTTATAGGCTGGAGAGAGAAAATTGATGAACATGAACTTATTTATTGGGGAACTTATAAGTTGTTGGAGCTTATTTTTGCAACTTATAAACTGTTTTAAGGCGTATATAAGCTCAGGCAAACACCCCCTTAGTTCCTTCTTTGTTGTGAATATGAACATCACTTTCTTATCATATATAGAATTGCTACATAACTTGCTTCAATAAAAATTCCAATTAGTTATGAACATAAATTTTGTATACAAATTCTTCAAGTGTCTTTTACGGGCATGTATTTAATGCAGCAACGAGCTCTTATATGCGAAGCCTGCGGAACACCAAAGAGCAAAGGCAATGGAGATAAAAAGCTTAAAGTGTGGTCTTGCAAATTTTGCACTCTACACAACAGCACTGAGATCGAAAGATGCATGGCTTGCGGAGAGTGGAGATACTCGTATGGTCCTCCTACGTCGACTCTGGGACCATATCAAGGTACCTGAAGCCAGGAATCATTATAAATCAGTGAGATATAAACAATCTTGATATAATGATATGCAAGTTGTTTGCATACAAACTTAGCTGAATATTATGCAAATCGTGTTAATTCCCACCCGTATAAAATATATATACATGAAAAGAGCCTAGTAGTAGTACATCATGTATTCTGTCAATAGTTGTGGATTTAAATTTAACCAAAGATAAAAGGGTGTTTAAGCTCAGGCAAACAACTTATATGATATTTAGGAGCTTATAAGCTTTACAAGCTCTTAAAATAAGCTCCTAAACAACTCATAAGCTGTTAAAATAAGCTTCTTCAACTTATAAGTTCTCCAAAAAAAAAGGTTTTTCAACAAGATTTTGACAACTCAAAAGTTTTTGAGACATTACATCTTATAATTCAGCTCTTGAAAAATCTTATAATATGTTGGAACCACCTAACTGAAGTTGATGATGATGCCATGCTTACAAATGCTTGCTTGTTAAGGCTCTAATCTTGTGCTAGTTTTGCCACTGTGTGAAAGCTGACTATTAATATTATCTATTAGTTTAAGTGCTAAGCGTCCTATTCTAGAAGATCTTGTCTGGATTTTGTTGTCATTAGTGATAAAAATCTTGCTTGTTGTAGGTCTTAGGTATCATCTAATTCATTAGTTTAATGTTGTTGGATTAACTGACGCCAGATTATATCTGCCCTGCCTCCTAATCCACATCTCTTGTTTATGCGTCAGTTCTTTCGGTTTAAACGTGTCGGCTAATTACCTAAACTTGTTTTAATCTATATTTAACCTTTGTACATATACTCAAAGAGTAAAGTTCGACACAAAGGTAGTCTTGCCGCTGGGCCAGGAACCGCCAGTTCTGGGTCGGAAATTTTTTGAACCGTAACCGGCCCGACTGTTCTACTGAAGGGCTGATTTTTGGGCCCGAAACCGCCGGTTCCAGGCCGGGCCGAAACCGCCGGTTTCCAATTTTCTTCCTTTTTTTAATTTTTTTTTGTATTCTTTTTTATGAAATTAAATGATTTGTGTTGAAATTTTGAAATTTTTTTACTTTATAAGTGTTGAATTTTTTTGAAATTACTCAACTTAAATAATATAATAACTTATAAATATATGTTGTGTTTTTGAAATTTTGAAATTACTCAACTTAAATAATTTTAAAATTAATCAACTTAAAATTTTAAATAATATAATAACTTACAAGTGTTAAAAATTCCCGATATGAAAAATAACTATTTAAAATCTAAATACTCCCTTCGTCCACGAAATGAGTACCCATATTTCCTTTTTCGTCCGTCCACGAAATGAGTACCCATTTTCCTTTTTGGCAAGTGTGCCCCACACATCTCTTTAATTAATACACTCAAAAAGTGGGACCCTTAAACTATTCACACTACACTTCATACGTTTCTTAAAACTCGTGCCGTCCACAAATGGGTACTCATTTCGTGGACGGAGGGAGTATTATAAAATGTATAAAATTCTTTGAGCTGCCCACTATTTTATTTATTATTTTAATATATTTTTTTAAAATATAAAATTTAGAAATGTAATATTATGAATTATAATTTAACTTTTATTCAAACAATTATATATCCTAATAACGAATGATAAATTAATAAAAGTAAAATTAAATGATAAAAAATAATTAAGTACCTTATTTGGATGGAATAAATTTTAATCAATAATTACATATAAAATTAAATTGAAAAAAAATGAAAAATGAATTGAAATGGAGAATTTAATGATGGAGGCCCGGAATCAGCCCTTGGCTGTAACCGGTTCCGAACCGAAGTCGGAATCGTTGACCCTGGACCAATTACGGGCCGAAACCACCGGTCAGCCCATGGCAACACTATCCAAAGGTCGAGTCCCAATAATGACTCGAATTTTAAGGGGGTGTTTAGATTGGTGGATTAGACGAAACTTGATTCGGTATTTGGACTGAAAATAACAATAATCGATTATCGATCGTCCATGTAGGATTTTAGCAATTTAAAAAAGAAAAAGAGAAAATGTTGCTAACTATTACTCCCTCCGTCTTGGGATGTCTCACTCGAATAGGCTCATTTTCTTTTTTGGGTAAAAAAATTGTACTTAATTGGTGTGGATCACACCACTTTACTACCACTTTCCTACTAAAAAGTAAGTTTTCTTAATCTCTGTGCCTAAAAGAATTGAACCTATTAGAGTGGGACGGAGGGGGTACATACCAGCTGACAAGGTCTCCAAGCAATGAAAATGAGACCGTGTGGTCTTTTCACTTGTAGGACACGTGTCCTTATACAATTGGTTGTGTATATTTAGTTTAAATATTAAGATAAAATATTTATATCTTTTATTCCTTATGTCCCAAATAACTTCTTAAGATGAAAGAAGGTGTACTGGTTTTAAAATAAAAAGATCAAAAAGTGAAAAGCAAAGGTAAATGAAGTAGCTAATGAAACGGTAAAACGTAAAGTTACATGAAGTTATGCACTTATAATTCAAAAATAGAAAGAAAAGTTTTTCCAGGCACGAACCGAAAAAGAAAATTAGAAAGTTATTTAGGAATGGAGGAAATATGTACTTTATTAAAAAAATTATCAAAATTCATATTTTTAATTTATCTATAAATAGAAACTATACTTGTTATATTTTTGTACATATTAAAATTTCTAAAATCTCATCTTTTTCCATTATGCAATGGATCTCAAAAAATTTCCTCGAAATTATAAAAAATTCTCGAACTTCCAAGATTGTTATCCTAATTTTGTATTATTATGTTATTAATTTAGTTTTGTGATTTCCTTGTAATGATATAATCACTTTGTCCCGTTAGTAATGTCTCATTACTTTTGGATACAAACATTAAAAAAATGCAGTTAATGTATAAAATGAGTTGGTGAGAGATATTTAATGATTACTTTAAGTGAGTTGATATATAAAGTGGGTTGTGCCTATCATTAATAATATAATTAATTAATTTTTTACTAAAAAAAGGTATGGGATATTGCTAGTGGGATGTTCCAATATAGTAACTGAGATATTACTAATGTGACGGTGAAAGTATTTTCTATTTATTGCTCAATTTTGCTTTTTGACATTTTAGTATTTTTTTATTACTTCCCCTGTCCCATAAAAATATGCATAATTTCTTCTTTCGTCCCATAAAAATAGGCATATTCCATTTATAATAATAATTCACTCACTAAACTTCACAATAAATGTGAGACACTTTTTCCATTCACACTATACTTTACATGATTTCTTAAAACTCATGTCGTCCTAGATTATACATGTTTTTATGGGACTGAGAGAGTATAATATAATCATGTACTTCCTCCATCCACGAAAAGTCGAAAAGTATGACATTTTTAACATTTTGGGTGTCTACTAAAACTATGACATTTTCTATTTTAAGACATGATCTCACCACCTTTTCTAATCTTTTGTCCTTACAAATACCCCTTATTTTGAAAAAAAACATCATTAATTTAGTTTCAATCACTCATTTCAAATTTTGGTGGAACTCTTTCTCTATTACATAAAAATCACCACAATTTTTATTAAATTCTGTGCCCACCAAACGTACCATAATTTTAGTGGACGGAGGGATTTTTATTATATGTAATTCTTATGTTAAAAAAAATTACATAAAATGTTGTAATTGAGTGGTCGAGGTGGTTATGGATAAATCTTTCAAAATGTGGGTTGGGATGAATATTGATGATGTGGAAGAAAAAGAAATCAATTAAATATTGAAATTGTTGGATGGTTTAATGGTTGGAATGGTTGCTGATAAGGCTACCTTTATGAGTTATGACAAAATTAATGTTGGATAATCTTAAACTAATTTTAAATTTATTTTTTATAATATTTAGATCAAATTAATGGTTTTTTCGTAATCATTAAATTTGGCATTCATATTGAACATTTTAACGATTTTTTAGAAAATAATTAAAATACAAAAAAAAAAACAAAGAGAACAATTGGAGGGGAAGAAATGAGAGAAGAGAGAAATTTTGAAGGTAAAAGAACTCCCCCTTTATACTCCCTCCGTCAAAATCAAAAAAACATCTAGAAAAGAGTGACACAAGTTTTTTCAAAAAAAAAAAGTTATTGAGTGTATTAAAATAGTGAAAATGTGTTGTAATTATAATTCAAAAAATAAGTAGGAAGTATTTTGAGGATGTCCAAAAAAATGTAGGACATGAAGTATTATTTATAGATTGTATTTTATTTTTGAGTTACCCCGACCTCGATTTAGAAGAACTTGGTAGGAATCCAACTCTCATTCTTCACCACTCCATTATACTCCCTTCGTCCACAAAGATTATGTGTTTTCCTTTTTTAGAAATTTCTTTTATACCTTAAATTTCATTCACATTCAATATTTACAAAATACTCATCATTTATTTTTATAATTTGATGAGCCTAATACTAACACTAAAATCACATCTTCTAACTTTTTTATTAAAATTTGTGCTCTCCACTCCATCACATGCTATCTGTGGACGAAGGAAGTATTTTGTGGAAGGAGTTGACTTAACGAAATTTAGAAGACAATTTTCCCTAAGTCAACTGTCTCTCATTTTTATTTTCTTTGTAAAAATTGGAATTGCGTTAGGTTTTTTCCTTTTCGCCCAACTTTAGCTTTCAATGAAGATTGAAATTAATGATCTAATTCTTACCTACTGAAATGGGTTGGGACAAATATGTACGATAATACAGAAATTTGTAATAATTAATTGAAATTGCAATTTTTGTATGACTTTGTTTGGAGGTCCGCATCTTCCACTTAGAAGTCAACGGGTGTTATGGCTTTGCACTTTAGTTTGGTTTTAGTTAGTTCTCTAATGAAAATTAATTAACTACAGTTATAGAAACTACTATTTAGGGATTTGACTTATTTGTCAATATCTCTTTCAGAGATACATAAACTTTTATAACTCAGATAGCAATTCTTTTTTTTCATTGTTGTTGTCAAAGGCTGTATGTAAATACATATATATTTTTGGATAATTGCACGTAAATGCAGAGAATTCATTTTTAACACGAATTTTGAAGAATTCAATAAATTACACGAATTTTAGTTCTCGTTCAAATTTGACTCCATTGAATTCTAGAATGTTCAAAACTGCCTCCTCTTTAAAAATAAATTACACAGAAGTTCACTTTCAAAATTATGTGTACAAAAAAGTCTACTTTCGAATTTATGTGTAAAATTTTAATAAACTATCTTGGTAATATGTTTTCATATAATTATAAATCACACTCTCTCTCCCGCTCTCGTAAAAAATGGTATCGAAATTGAGAATTTATAAAATATTTAAATTATGGATCCAGATAACTTTTCGAGATGGATACTTGCTTGGATTCGCCTTATTATCTCGTAGACTATCTTTGTTACCATCCATCTCTTGGAGAATAATCATGTATGCATTGCATCTTTGACAGTTGCCCGAATTTATAATTTCTTTGGAGTCTCCTTCCATATAGAGTTAATTACTTAATGTATTAAATATTTTATAAATACTCAATAAAAACTTGGTCCGATATTATTTTTGACGAGAGTGTGAAATTTATACTTATAAGAAAACATGTTCACCAAGGTAATTTATTCAAATTTTACATACAAATTCGAAAGTAGGCTTTTCTGTACACATAAATTTGAAAGTTGACTCTTATACAATTTGTTTTAAAATAGGGGGCAGTTTTGAACATATTAGGATTTAACAGAGTCAAATTTAAACGAAAATATAAATTCATGTATTTTATTAAATTGAAGTGGACAATTCGACGCTGAGATACGACGACGTCGTTTTTGGTTAGAGAAAAATAACTCAAAACTAAAATATGAAAGTGAACGATAAGAATTTGTCTACAAATTTCACAAATTCAGAACGCCAATTTCGTCTTTAAGATTTAAGGATTTCAGAAAGCTAATTTCGTCATTCAGAAAACTAATTTCAAAAATTCAAAATGTAAAAAACGGACCAAAAATTTAACTATGAAAATTAACTTTTATAGCGAGAAATTTTCCACATCAAGATTCGGACATTTCAAAGCAACTTTAATTTTGGAAAAAATGAAAAACGAGTCAAAAATTGAATAAGATTAAAATTCATATATTTATAATAATAGTATTTTAAATTCATACTCCCTCCGTCCCACGAATCTTGACACATTTGGTTTCGGCACGGGAATTAAGAAATTGTGGATTAGTATTTTAAGTGTTTAGGTAATAAAATATAAAAGTGATAAAGTAAGAGAAAAAATGTAATAATTATTATACCTTATTTGGAAATGTGTCAAGATTCGTGGGACGAACCAAAAAGAAATACGTGTCAAGATTCGTGGGACGAAAGGAGTATTAAATACCGAAAATAAATTAAATTCATGTATTTATAATTAAAATTTAAAATTTATGTTAAATATAAAAAAGTAAATAGTAAAATTTATGTATTTATACACTAATTACCCTTTTGAATACAAACGCATATTTTTCCCCCATAACACATAAGTCGTAAATTTCTCAAATCATTGTTCACACTGTACTGCACATACCATTGATTTAATTTTTATAATATTATCTCAATGACAAAAAAGGTCATATTCCAGAATATGTGTATTTTCTCACTGATAAGTCACATTTGACTTTGCTTAGGTTAAATTGAGTGTTAATATGACAAGTCATTTTCATTATTTTACATTGAAAAAAGAAAATATAGTTATGGAGATAACCGTTGAATTGTGGTGTCAATTTTTTCATGTCAAAATTAAGTGACTGGGACTAATCATCAATAATAATTGATATTAACACAGCTATTATCTGGCTGCTAATGCCTACCTAGCATATTTTTCTTCAATAATTTATGATCATATTATAGAAATGAAACCTCTTCAATATTCTATTAATGTGATCAGTATTGTTGAGAAACTAAAACTTACAAACGTCAACAGAGACTAATGAGCTCAAACTCAATACTCAGATAATTTTAAGCTCAAATTCGCCGCAACTAATATTGGTTATGCTCATGATTTTATTGAGAGTATCGTTAAACCTAAGCTCCAATCATCTACTATTTTTTGCGAAATTCAAACTCCAACTCAACAATGAATCGATTATTAATAATTTATATACTAGCGTTTAACTCGTATTCACATCTCGTACAAAAATAATGTATGAGACACATAAATTTCGTTACCTAGCTAATAATAACCAATGTATTATTATACTCATAAAAATGCGGATACTAAATATTTGAGATAGCTTCTCTTACAAAGTTATAAGATAGCATTACTGTTGTAATATATATACTCTTGTAAAAATAGTTTTAATTTATTTTTTGGATGTTCATAAAAAAATAATTATATTTTATTTATAGACACTATCTTATACTTTTTATATCTCACTTTAATAGATTCACTTCTTTTGTACACGGAGATTAATAAACTTAGTTTTTAAGAAAAAAGTGGTGTGGTCTAAACCAATTAAGTACTCCATTCGTCTCACTTCAAGCGTCCTGTTTCTTTTCGGCATGGTAATTTTAAAAAATGGTAATTAGATTATTAAGTGGTGTAAGGTAGAATTGAAAATGTGATGTGGGCTCAAAGATTCTTACTTTTTGAGACTAACTTTTTGTTTCATAAAAAAAAAAAGACATTTAAAGTAGGATAACCCAAAACAGAAAAGACACTTAAAATTTAAAATGGGACATAGGGAGTATATATTTTTTTACTCAAAATGAAAATGAACTTATTCTAGTGGAATGTTTCAAAAAAAAAAATGAGTCTATTAGAATGAGACAGAGAGAATAATAGATTACCTTCCATATATTAATTTATTTATCTATTATACCACGTACTAAATTCTTTCTCCACTATAATATGATTAATTAGTATTTTACTATTACCTTTAAGATTCAACTCATAATATAGATAATTACTTTTATTACTATAATTTATGTCATTCTCTTTTATAACTATCTTTAGGACAGCGAGAAAATATTTGTATTTATCAAAAAGAAAAAGAAATGGGACACGTTGTAAACAAAGATGTGGAAGGTTGCAGAGCAAAACAACCGGGAATGTGGGGCCCAGTAGACCCAAAAGGCGATTTTGCAAATAAATTCTGCGAGAGAGATACCCGATATGTCTATAAATACGCTCACGCGCCTCATTTATCGTTGTCACGCACTATTCGGGGACTATCATGTCAGACCTGACACTGTAGCCAAAGCCTTTCCTATTGGTCCGTGCTTTCCACGCTCCTTTCTCGCGAGTGCTGCGCTTTGAAATAATCCGATTCCCCTTGTTCCGTTGTTTATCAGTTTTGCTACTGCCACGCCGCTCCGTAAGAGAAAATAAAATTCTTAGAGCATCCGTAATGGGCTTACTTGATAGCCTACTTAATAGTGGTTGTGTTATTGAGTAGGTAGTGCTGTATTGGGGTTACTTGATAGCCTACTTGATAACATTAATTTTGATTTTTATGTTTTTCATTTAAATTTAATTGCGCAAATTTAAATAACACAATTTATTTCAAATTTAAATTGCATTAATTATAAAATCCTAAATTTTACATAAAACTTAAATAAAATAAAAACAATTCCTAAAAATTAACTACTCTGGCCCTAGAGGTCCGAAACGTGCCCAAAGGTGCTCCATCAAATCATTTCGGAGCTGAGCATGTAGATGTCTATCTCGGAGAATTGTATCCCTTCGAACATATTCCTCGAAGGACACCGGTGTTTGTCCAGCACTCTCCGTCGAAGCACTGCTAGACGCCCCATCATCATCTCTCCAGTTGACAGCCGCTTCACCTTCGTGCTCCACAATCATGTTGTGGAGAATGATGCAACACAACATGATGTCCTTCAGGTGCTCTACGTACCAATTGCGCGCCGGACTTCGAATGATTCCCCACCGAGCTTGAAGGACTCCGAAGGCGCGTTCGACATCCTTCCGTGCCGATTCTTGCATCTTCTTGAACCTTGCCTCCTTCGGATTGGTTGCCATTGATGGACTCTTGACGAAGCAACACCACTCGGGATATATGCCGTCACACAAATAGTAGCCCATCCGGTATTCACGCTGGTTGGCATGAAAGACCACCGGCGCCGCAGTTCCTCCTAACACGTCGGAGAAGAGAGGCGACTGATTCAGCTAAGAGTGAGCATAATCCGGTTAAATCCGAAAATTCGAACCGAACCTAACCGAAATACTAATTCGGTTCGGTTAATTTGGTTTTCGGTTCGGGTTTGGTTTTGAATTTTGAAATTTTTGATTTTTCGGTTCGGTTATGGTTTTTATGAAAAAATATTTGGTTAACCGAAAACCGAACCGAAATAATAATTAATTTAATAATTTAATAATTTATATATATTATTTAAAAATTAAAATGATTATTATTACTACTATATAAAATAGTCAATAATTACTCTTAATCTCGGTCAATTTAAAAAAAATAAACTTTTCAATAATTACTCTTAATTTATACTCTTAATCTTTGGTTAAGATGTTTTGAAATTTTGGTTATTATTTTTTAAGGATTTCGAATCTTTTATATTGAATATTAATAAGTTATTTAAACTTTAAAAAATATATTGTGTATTTATTTCGGTTATTTGGTTTTAACCGAAAACCGAACCGAAATATTTCGGTTCGGTTTTGTTCGGTTTTAAGCATGTTCGGTTCGGATTTGGATATTAATTATATAATTCGGTTTTAATTTGGTTTTTGTTATTCGGTTCGGTTCGGTGACCGAATAACCGAATGCTCACCCCTAGATTCAGCACATTGATGTCGTTGTTTGAACCAGCGACGCCGAAGAAGGCGTGCCAAATCCACAAATCGAAAGATGCAACGACCTCCAATATCAAGGTGGGCTCTCCCTGATCCCCGCGTGTGTAGGCGCCGTGCCACGCCTTTGGGCAGTTCTTCCACGCCCAATGCATGCAGTCTAAGCTCCATGTCTCGCCTCGTGCATATGAAGTAGGCGTTGCACGTCAGTTGGCGTTGGACGGCGCAGGTAATGGGCTCCAAAAGCCCGTATGACCGCCTTGCAGAACTTCTTTAGACATACACGCCCGGTTGAGTCCGCCACTTTGAGATACTCATCGAAAACATCCGCACTAACCCCGGTGGCTAATTGACGGATAGCCGACGTGCATTTCTGCAAAGGAGAAAGAGAATCTCGACCGAGTGCATCAGTGCTCATATGGAAGAAAATATCTTCACCTTGAACAGCATCGACGATGCGCAAGAACAGCTCCTTCTGCATGCGAAAACGACGCCAGAATAAAGTAGGGCCGTACGTTGGATTGTCGATGAAGTAGTCTTGCATAAGACGTACATGGGCCTCTTCACGATCACGGTGGACGTATGATCGGGGACGTTTGACACGCGTCGGCTCTGGCGCCGGTTGGGGGCAGTATGATTGAAGCAGTTGTTTCTGCAACTCAACCAACTCCATGAACTTTTCAGCGACTTCGTCGGAATCGGGCGAAGAATCATGTTCAGGTGACGACATTTTTGGAAGAACGAAGATGATATTTTGCAAGAAAAATTGTAGGAGGAAGAAGGAGTGAGTTGTGATGAATGAGGAGTGAGTTGTGATGAATGAGGGAGGGAGAAGTATTATTTATAGAGAGAAAAGAAGAGAAGAAAAAAAAAACAAACAAAATTTTGGGCTCAAACGGCTAAAAGAGCTGTTGAAAAAAAAAATTCGAAAATTTTGAAAACAACCGTTGCAAAATAATTTTTTTTTTATTTCAGGCGCGTGCACAGCACGCGCCGCTCGAGTGCTACACGAGCACTCGAGCAATACTCGAGTCGCCCCCCCGCGGCAACGCTCTACTCGAGTAAGCCATCGAGTAGAGCGTTGCCAATGCTCTTATAATGATATGGAGTAAGGTGAATGGCATATAAAAATTTTAATAAAATTTTATTTTAGATATTAATTCTAAAATTTTATGTTAAATATATTTAATAATTAAAATTTTCTCCTTATATATATATATATATATATATATATATTTTACATAATGACATGACATAATATATGTTCGTTAGGTATAAATATAACCGTGTGAAAAAAGTATAACCAACAGTGTATTATATAGTTGGATGTAAACGATGTCGTTTCAAACACAGTTCGATCGGAAAATGAGTGGATATACAAAATGAGAAAAAATTAGTAGTTGAATAATTTTTTTTGAAACTGGGTAGTTGTGTAATTTTAATATAAATTTTAAATTGGTATAATTTATTAAAAATTTAGTAATTTATATACAATTAACTTAATGATTAGTTAGTTAATTAATGGACACCGTTTTATGGTTATGGTAATAGTATTACCATACAAAAAATTAGAGATTAATGATAACACACTGTAGTTAGATTTAAAAAAAAAAACATAATTGAATGATTTTTTATTATAGTTCATTTCTAATTACACATAAACTTAAAGACTTATCTAACTACGTATAGATTTAGTAAAACTATAAACATTATGAATTTAACACTATCAGTTATCACTGCTCAAACTAAGAAGACAAAAGCTAACAGAACAATAGTAGAAGGGATTTATTTTATTCATTAAAAAAGGAAAAAGAACTTTGAAAACAAAGCGCCTGCTGGTGTTGGCCAAAATGATAAAATGTAAATGGGAAAAATTGTTGTCAAATTGCATTGTTCGACTGCTATTAGACTTCAACATTAAATCGTTGTCAAATTGCACTAATAGAATTTAGATTACCCAAAATGTCAAATTGCATGCATCAATCAAAAGAAAAAATTATTTACATTCACATATGTACTCGTTCGTACATCCCTAAATGAAGTATGAAAACTTATAAACCGACTTAGGAATAGTTTGTGCTTGATATGCTCCATTCATAAGTTATAAAATTTTCATACAATTCGAACTAGATATTGTTTGATCATAAGAATACTCACTTCATTAACCGAGCATCTTATTTTGTATTTTGACACTCAAACAATTTAAACAACATAGATGGAAAAAAGACATACTCAACGTATATAGAATTATATTAGTTCGATGTTTATTCATATTTCATATCATATCACTTCCGAGATGAAAAAAACAACCTATCGTACATAATACTAAAACAACAATAATTTGTATATACTCGTATCAATAAATAAAATGAAATAAAAAATGAAATCATAAATTCTAAAAAAAAAAAAAATGAAATCATAAATTGATATTAGGTTGCTCCAAACAATTGGCCCTCTTACATAATTGCATAGCATCTCCATTAATCCCTCATCTCATCTCAAACAACTTTGAAAAATATTAATCTCAAAAACACACATCACGTGTATATTTCTCATGTCAAGTAGTAGTGTAGTACTTGCATAAAAAAAACAAAAAACCATTGCAATTCTCTCAAAATTTCCTCCCACATTTCTCTTTCACAAATCACATCTCCATCTACAAGCCATATTATTTTATTATACCCCCCCCCACCCCCACCCCCCCCCCCCCCCCCACTTCTCTATATTTCTATTTCTTCTTCTCCTTTCCCTCTTCCAAGAACCTTCTCCTCTCCTCTCCTCCCCTCCACTTTTCCATGGATTCATTCATCTCTCTCTCTCCTCAACATTCCCTTCTCTCTCATCCCCATCAACAAACATAACCTCTAATCCCTCAAACCCATGATTTCCTCCTTCATTCCCCACTGAAATAAAATCAATCCATCTCATTCCCATTTCCCACCATCAATTTTTATTTATTTTTTTATTTTTTATTTTAAAAAACTCCCTTTTTTTTCATTTTTCAATTTTCCCACCAATCATGAAGCCCCTCCAAACCCCGCCCTCCTCCGACGCCGCCGGAAAATCCGCCCGCCGCCGCCGCTCCGACCTTACCCTCCCTCTCCCCCACCGAGACCCCTCCCTCGCCGTCCCCCTCCCCCTCCCCCCTCCCTCCGTCCCCCGCCGCCCCCTCCTCCGCCCCCCAGCTCCAATACTCCGACCTCGACCGCCTCAGCCGCATCGGCAGCGGCGCCGGCGGCACCGTCTACAAGGTCCTCCACCGCCCCAGCGGCGGCGTGTACGCCCTCAAGGTCATCTACGGTAACCACGAGGACGCCGTCCGCAACCAGATGTGCCGCGAAATCCAGATCCTCCGCGACGTGGACCACCCCAACGTCGTGAAATGCCACAACCTCTTCGACCACAGCGGAGAGATTCAAGTCCTCCTCGAATTCATGGATAAAGGCTCCCTCGAAGGCACACATATCCCCCACGAAAAAGCCCTCTCCGATCTCGCTCAACAAGTCCTCTCCGGATTGGCCTACCTCCACCGCCGCAAAATCGTCCACCGCGACATCAAACCCTCGAATCTCCTAATTAACTCGCGCCGCCTCGTCAAAATCGCCGATTTCGGCGTCTCTCGCGTCCTCGCGCAGACGATGGACCCCTGCAATTCATCCGTCGGCACAATTGCCTACATGAGCCCGGAGCGGATCAACACCGATTTGAACCACGGCCAGTACGACGGCTACGCCGGCGACATCTGGAGCTTAGGCGTCAGCATTTTGGAATTCTATTTGGGGAAATTCCCCTTCGCCGTGGGCAGGCAGGGGGATTGGGCGAGCCTAATGTGCGCGATCTGTTTGGCGCAGCCGCCGGAGGCGCCGCCCTCCGCCAGCCGCGAATTTAGGGATTTCGTCTCCTGCTGCCTGCAAAGGGACCCGGCGAAGCGGCTCTCGGCGGCGCAGCTGCTCAAGCACCCCTTCATCGTTCAGCACGCCTCCTCGCCCGGGGGCGGCGTGGCACATCACCAGGCGGCGGCGCACCAGCTGCTGCCGCCGCCCCCGCGCCAGCATTACTCCTCGGCTTGATTGGAGGTTTATTTTTGTTTGTTGTTTTTTTTTCTTTCTCGAAAAGCTTAAAAATTTTAGTCTAAAAATGGTAGTTTTTGTGGATTAATTTGATGTTTTAGGAGGGAGAATGATGATATCATGTACAACAAGGAGAAAAGTGAATGAATTCTATCATCAAAAATCACTTGCAACAAAGTTTTTCCTATTTTTTCTTTTGGAAAAAGAAGCCATTTTTCTTTATTTTCTTATTTTGGGATTTAATTGAATGCTATTATCATAATCATTTCCATGTTCTTTCCCTTGCATTTTAAGAAGAAGCATGTTGTCTTTATTTCTTGTTCTGGGATTTATTGAATTGCTATTATCATATACTCATTTCCATGTTCTTGCTTTTGCATTTGCGAAAAGAAGCTATTTTTCCATTATGGCAAATCTTTTCATGGCTAATTGAGTTTATTGCATTCAATAATTTACATTTACATGTCTTTGTATGGATAGATACTAGGGCAAAAGGGAGAAAAATTTGGGTGCATATACTCTTTTTTCTTCACTTGGAATCCTTATCTTTTTTAGTACTAAATCAACATTATCCACGGCCGGAAAAAATCATATATTCCATGTTGTTTTTGCTATATATGCTTTGATGCCACATCTTAAACTGTTGCTAATTTGCTGATTTTAAGGTAAAGTTTATGATGATGAATTTGGGGCAATTTCCTTGCTTTCTTGCAAGGACATGTATCAATAATGAAGCAAAAAAACCCAACTACAAAAATACATTGTTTTTATGCAGGCATGTGAGTGATCATTTGGTTTTTGCTTCTTTTCTTTTTCTCAGTTTTTCATCAGTGGCTGTCTCTTACTTTTCCCATGTTACCTTATCTAGGACAAAGCATCATACATTATACATCAAAGATTTGCTATTATTGATTGTGTTGTTTTAGGGGGCTGTGTTTCTCCTTTTTTGGCTTATTTTTCTATGTTTTGTTTTAACTGTTTTTATTTTCTGGGCTTGACTTTTCTTCTTCTTGTTTGTTGCCCTTCTGAAAAACTCTCTCTCTTTGGCTGATTCAAAGAGAAAGTATTCAAACCGGAGTCAACACCAAAACATAAGTCTTGAAGTGTGTGTTTGAGCAAGAATTACTAGGAAACTAGGTTGTCCAAACAAAGACTGCAGAAAATGAATGAAATAGTTTATAAATCTGTTTTTGTCTTCTTGGATTTGACTTGGTTAAATGTATTTGCATCACACTGGTTTTTGAGTCAAATATTGAACCGAGTGAAAAGTGGAAATGGTCTTATAAATTCATGCTTCCTTTAAAAAAAAAAAACAATTTTCCTTTTCCTATCATAAACAAGAAGAAACATTACTATTTGTACAAGACCATTATCATTATGAGATTAGTCAAGATTTCGTCAAAATCCATATTTCATGTTATATTTTATAATTCACAAAAAAAATTGTGAAGATTGTCTTGTTGTGAAATAGGTCAAGATCCAGATTTAAATTTATATTTAAAGATATATTTCTAACTTATTTGTAATTGTAGTTATAAAATATATTATTCAACACCTCGAGCCTTATAGTTTAATGATATTCATCTCGTTTAAAATGGTGAAAGATTAGAATACAAATATCAATCTTCTCATCTTCTTAACCAATGTATATATATATATATATATATATAGAGAGAGAGAGAGAGAGAGAGAGGATTAGTTCAATTGAGATTTCTAAATATTTTGTAAAATTGCGAAACATTGAACAAATCAATAATTGTGATGAACATGTTAATAATTTGGATGAACACGAGTTTGAATCCTAGAATGAATATATTAAATAAAATATATCGCGTTCATCAAAATTATATATATGTTCATTAAAAAATTTCAGCGAAATTGATAGCCATTAGATTACATAAAATAGATGGATGAGATCTAATCTTAATTCTACAAATATTTAGAAATCTCAATTGAACCTTTGCTATATATATCATTCGATGTTTTGACTGGTGTCACACAAAACTACTCTTTGTAATTTTGAAATTATGAATAGACAATTGAATATATAAGTTCAAATTTGAATCTTAACTCGTCTAAAACAATACTCTCCCAAAAAGAACTCATTTGAGAACACATTTTTGCTGCGCCAAAATTAATAACTTCGTTTTTCAAATGAAAAATAAATGTGATGGCCAACGCAAATTGCTAATTGGGCCTTAATAATGGTTTCCTTAATGGACTGGCAATACTATTAAGCCCATATAATTTTGTCATCTTATTGTAAGGATATTATTGTACATATTGCTTTAGGCCCTTTGTGTTAAGGACACAGAAAGTAAAAATCTTGTGGAATGTTAGGCCCAATTTGACGTTTTTCAATCAAAATTAGTTAAAATAGAAATATCACAAAACCATCCAAGTTTAATTTGTCAATCATCACATCTGTTCATCTATTATTGCTGAAGTTTTATTTAAAACAAACAGTTGTGTGACATCTGATCTAATCTTGACATCCACATTAGTAACTATTTAATATTCATATAATCTAATTATTGGTATTTATGTGGTTTTCCTTCTAGTGGGTCCTCTTCAATGTTTCACCATCACACCATGAGGATATATATTTATTATGTACATAAAATAATTGCATTTCCTTTTTTTCTTTTTGTATTTTAAATTAGTTATCGCACTATTATTTGCACAAGTTGTTGTTTTTTCTTTTTTTACTCAATTTTCATGATCGAATGCAAAATTTAATGGTGCAAATTCATTTATATTTATTGCATATTGAAAAGGTTTTAATATGATATTGTGCTGCTTCAATAAATTAAATAATAATAATAATAATGGCATGGCATCTCATTCACATAACATACTATTTCTACAATTCTTACCATATTTTTATCCACATCTTCATGAAAAAATAAGAAAATAAAAATAAAAAGGAAAGGATCCTTTTGTAAAAGAGGGGAAAAAATCAAATAGAAGATTCAACCTTGAAGCATAAATTATTACACGATTATTATTATTATTATTATTAATTAATTAATATACTAATAAGCACATATATTAAATTACTATTAAAATTATAAAAATATTATAAATTCAGATCGAAATCCAAATCATTTTGAAAATTGCACATTAGGTGCTATTTCTTGGAAACTTCCTGCCGGCCCCTCGAAGACACTATCTCTTATCTCTCCTTCAAGACTGGAAATATCTCACAAATTTGCATAATTTTCTACCGGGAATTTTTCATATTAGATTGGTTTTGGTACACAAGTATAAATATATTTGTATGTAGAATCACAGTTCCTTTTTTTTCCCCCTCCGTTTTGAAGAAAAATATTGGGATATTTTGGCTCAACTGAGACAGTTTCTGAGTTCAAATCCTTTTGCATCAGTAGAAAAAGCAGAAATTAACAATAAAGGTGAAAGCGTCGACCTTTATCACCTGTTTCTCTTCTTTGCCTTTGTTTTCAAGTGGGCTGCTTTAAGGGATCTTGATCTGTGTGTAAATGTGGCTACTTTTTTTTCGGTATTTATCTAATTTCGAGCTCTCTAGTTTAATTTTGGTGCTTTGCGTTTCTCTTTGATCTGGACTGCTTGTTTGTTAGTTTTATTATTTTCTGTTGACTAGGTCTGACTTGATGCAGAATCTGCAGATTTTTACATTTTTAAATACCAGATTATGTTGATTTAGGTTGATTTAATGTTGTTTTTTTATACTGAAATCTTGTTTATTGTAGTAATCCATAGATTGAGCATTCTTCAAATTACATTGCTTGTTTTGCCCCTAATTTCTGATTCATTTTTTATGCAAATTGTTTGAAATATCTTAATACATGAGTTTGATGCTTTACTTGAATGTTAATTTTCTAGGGCGTGTAATTTAGCATCTGACCTGGATTTTTGGGAATTTGGTTTCAAATTGAAGTAGTTTTTATCAGTTTCTGCAGTTGAGTGTTTCTGGAGATTAGGAGATGGGATCTGTTGAAGAAAAGATAGACCTTGATTCTGATGAGGAGATCCCCTTTAGTGTGTCGCAGCCTACGAATAAAATGCATTCGTTGAATTTTGAACCTTCGCGTCATATCTTGGCACACCCACAATTTTCAGCTTCTTGGGTGATAAGGAAGGTGAATCGAGTCAGCATCCTCAGAAGTATATACATTGTCTTGATCAAGGCGAGGATCAACGTGTTGCTTCCATTCGGGCCCTTAGCGATATGTTTACACTATTTCACCAAATTGCATGTAAGTATACTGAAAATGGAAAAGGGGTAGTGCTGAAAATCCCTAGATGATAGTGTTATTTTGTTCCTTTGATGTATAAACGTTACGTTTTGTAGGGATTGGTCTTCTTCTTTAGCTTAATTGGCATTATTCCATTGGCAGAGCGCCTCGGTTATGCTACTGAGTAAGTAACTGCTCCAAAAATGAGATTCAAATATGTCCACTACTCGTAGTTTTATGTTTCGTGGATGACAAACTGATGTCCTATTTACTTTCTTTTCGCAGGCAACTTGCATGTTATACTGGTCCCACTGGTATGATCCGTTTCCCCTTCCCGTTTTATTTGTCCCTTAAAATTACCGATTGCTGCAAATTTCATCTCATAAAATTTCAAATGTGCCTCAGCTTCCGGAAAATGTAGTTTCCCATATAGATTTTGAATGAGCTACCTTTAAATGAATGGCTCCCCATTTGTGGATGCCAGTTATCTCCGGCAATTGATGAACAGGCTTAATGTATTGGTTGAGCTAGTTCGTTTCTACTGATTATTTGCTCAGATGATTGCTGATTAAAGGTGGTATGTGGTACTTGTGTTTGTGGACATGTCCTCGGTTCTTTGAGGAAAGTTTGAATGTAAGAGAATGCTAGATATACTTGGTTCCTTGAAAACGAAGAAAGCCCCAATTTTTTTCCTCACAGATAGGGACGAACAACCTTGTAATATATCCCATGGCTCGGTGATAGAACTCAGTTGACTATATGGCATGTTCACCTTTCAGGAAGGATCATCTAATTATTGTTGAGTTAAGATAGGTAAAATCAGACTTTTCTTCAAAGTTTGGAACACCTTGCTATTATTTGATAGTATAGCGGTTTGTGGTAATGTTTTGTAAATAAGTTTTTATCTTTTTGTGCCCTTTTGTGTTTGACCTTGCTCGAAGGACTCTTAGTTTGAATGATTCTACTGTCTTCTTCACGTTAATCATCCAACTTCTACGTTCCTCTACAGTTGGGGGTCTTCTAAATGCTACATTTGGAAATGCTACTGAGATGATAATTTCAATTTATGCATTGAAAAACGGAATGATAAGGGTTGTTCAGCAATCGCTACTGGGTTCCATCTTGTCAAATATGCTCTTGGTTCTCGGTTGCGCCTTCTTCTGCGGTGGGCTCGTTCATCATCAAAGAGTGCAGCTTTTCAATAAGGTGGTGGTCGAATTGGACGGACTTTTGTTTCGGTTTTCAGTTTGACAACAAAAAAGATGCATTCTAGCCAGAGTAGAAACTAACGCGTGTCGAGATTTTCAGGCCACTGCGCTTGTGAATTCAGGGCTGTTGTTGATGGCGGTTATGTGCATATTGTTCCCGGCCGTTCTGCAATTTACTCATACAGAAGTGCACAAGGGCAAGTCAGAGATGGCTCTTTCGCGAGTCACTAGTTGTGTTATGCTGATTGCTTATGCGAGCTACCTTTTCTTTCAGCTCAAGAGTCAGAATAATCTGTATAGTTCTCTCGATGAGGTTCGTATTCACACACGTATCTTTCATGATAAGACACGAGAATGGCTCTATGGTGATTACAAGATGCAAATTCGAGTATTCTGCACGTGTTTGCAATTTATGCACTATTTGATTAGTAATACGCGTGGCGTTTATGCAGGTTAGGGATAATGATGAACCTGATGATGATGAAGTCCCTGAGATCAACCCATGGGAAGCAATCGGGTGGCTTGCTATGTTGACTCTATGGATATCCCTTCTATCTGGATATCTTGTCGATGCAATACAGGTAACAAAACCGACTACACTTTCTGATTTGAGAAAAGTAAAAATGTGACGACAACATTGATTTTTCTTCAGGGAGCATCCGATTCAATGAACATGCCCGTTGCTTTTATTAGTGTCATTTTGCTTCCAATCGTTGGGAACGCTGCTGAACACGCTAGTGCTATCATGTTCGCGATGAAGGACAAGCTTGTGAGTGTAGGAATATCATAGCAATTTGTTTTTGTTGCATTTCGTATTTTCGATCATTTGACAGTTCCCTTTCCAGGACATAACTATTGGAGTTGCGATCGGATCTTCTACTCAGATATCAATGTTTGTAGTAAGCCTTTACAAACTTACTCGTCATCACCCCTCTTTATCCGTATTGCTGCAGTTAATTTCTGCTCGTGCCAAATTTTGTTTGAGATTTTGAAATTCTACATTGAGGTGCCTAATTCCGTGAAACAAACTTATGATTCTTGAACTTCTGGTTTTTTGTAGATTCCGTTTTGTGTGATTGTTGGTTGGATTATGGGAAAGCCTATGGATTTGAATTTTCAACTCTTTGAGACTGCCACACTATTTATCACGGTATTAGTGGTGGCGTTTATGCTTCAGGTTCGTCTCTTTACAATGCTCCAGTGTGTGTACTTATGGGTGCCTATACAAAACCCTTCTTCGTTACTCGTTAGAGTCCCTCTCAGCTCGATTATGTATTATGTAAATTCATAACTCAGCTATTCTAGAATTGATAATTCACCACTGCCTGACCTCCCCGCCCCCCTTCGAAGAAAGAAAACTGACCGTTTTATATGTGACTTACTATTGTATATTTCAGTTTCACTGTGAAGTTCCTTATCGTTTGCTGCTTCTGTCGATACAGGAAGGTCAATCAAACTATTTTAAGGGTTTGATGCTTATTTTATGTTATATCATCGTCGCAGCCAGTTTCTTTGTGCACATTGATCCAACAAAGGGTTAGTAGTCCTGATCAACTTTTTTTAGAGTTGCCTGTGTTTATTTCTTTTGTTCTCGACATAAATTGTAAATACATTTTACACTATTGTAGTTTTAGTTATCTCTTTATGGTATGGCTAGTTCCGTCTTTATGAGACGAACCAAATGCTACAGCGATCAAACTGTTAGGAAACTGAGTAATGCTTTTCAGGATGGGGTTGTTTGAAGATACTAAAATTATGAAACCTCTAAATTTAGCATGTACGTCGATTAGATAAAATATGCATTCTTAGACTTATAGTCACTTTCATATTGTGTCGCCTAGCATCTCATGATACTTGATTATGATGTAGAATTATATATTTATATTGTTAAGGAATTGAAAAAAAAGGTACGCAGTAGTCATCTATGAAGATAACTAAAGCTCTTATAGATTTTGTGAAGGAAAAATGCATATTTAGGTTCCCACAATTTTAGACTTTTTTTAATTGCTTTTTGGACATCGATTTCTTATCCTTTTATTGTTAAAATCGAGTTCATGTACTTGCGCCTATGGTGAAATTAGGCCATTTTGTAAAAAACTGAGTTCTTATAATTTATTATTATTATTATTATTATTATTATTATTATTATTATTATTATTATTATTATTAAATTAGGTCCTCTGTACTTTGATCTACAGTTATATTAGGTTCTTTTGATACACTAAATTAATGTACTAGAGTTAAATTTTTACAAACGAAATTTTAAGTACTCATATTGAAAACACAAGAATCGAAGCTAGGAAAAAGTGAACGACAGCTTATAAAACCTTGAGGGCACGGTTGTGACCTATATATGCTTTATTCCTTTTCGGAAATATACTTCTTGCCGAAGGATGTGGTGCCGTTGTAACATTGCATCTTTTTCAATATTTTTATCAGCACGAACACCATTGTAGAAACCACGGCTTGTTTGAGCATAAATGTAGCGAGCTAACTTCTAAAAAAACTCAATTGTTTGCAGAGGATGATTGAGTTTGGAGTGGTGAAGCGCGTGGTGCTTGAGAAGATTTCGAGCCCCTTTGTAAGAACACATGTAGCAGCTACTATTCTTTAACTTTTTGTTCATTGGCGAGGGGATGGCGTCGTTGCTGGGATGACGTGTGGAGGGCAGCGCGTGATTTCTGCTCGTGAAGGAGCAGTCCTGCAGCAGGTAAAACCTACTACAGCCACTGCATTCCCCTGCATTAATATGTTGTACTTTGATAGTTTCATCACGTTGCTCGTGTGAAAATCGACTAAATTTTTGGCCAGTTGTAGCGACACAGGTTGTAATTTTTAGTGAATTTAGATTGAATGCAAAAGAATTGGGGCATCTTCTTGAATTGGATCGTCTCAAAATGTATCTTTATTGAAGCAAATGCGTTGTCATCACCCTGATAGTCTCGGGCTAGTGTCAAACTTTATTGGTTGTGTTACTATTGAGTTTGATCCGATAATGCCACAAAATTAGTGTGTCGGGTTCGTGTTGGATAGGTCACGTGTTAATATAAATATATATTCTCTCCATTCTATTTAAGATGATTTTTTTTACACGGAAATTAAGGTGTAAATTGAATAAAAGTAGTATGATCCACAACTTTTCAGGAGTTAAATATTGTCTTTTATGAAAATGAGTTATTTTTAGTGGAACGATTCAAAATAAAAAACAAGTCATCTTTAATGAAATGGAGAAAGTATAATACTCCCTCCGTCCACTAATTGTTGTCCTAGGGGAAGTGTAAAACGGAGGGAGTATATTACTACTCTCTCTATCCCGCCGAACTTGATGTGTTTCTTTTGGGCACAGAAATTAATGAGCTACTCCCTTCGTTCCATGCCAATAGGCTCAGTTGCTTTCGGCACGGAGATTAAGAAATTCACTTTTTAATAGGTAAATGGTGTGGTCTACCAACAATTAAGTAATTAAGTGTTCCCTTATTTTTTTTTTCTTAATCTCTTTTGATTAGTTTGCTCATTTAAACATGCAATATTAAATGTAAAAGAAAATGGGCGTCTGAATTGCAAATTTAAAGGAATTGAAATAAAAAAGGCGGATGTTCATAATGGATTTAAAGGCATTGAATTGGTCCCAAATGTGTAGCAAGGTGCTAGAATTTTACATTTAACTCCAAAACAAAATTTTGGCGGCAGAATTCAAAATGATTTACAGCATTCTATATAAAGCTATATATCCTAACAATACATAAAAACACTTTCTTAAACAAACACTTCACAAAATGGTGCACTTGAAGGATGTTGAAGATGATAAAAAGATGATGGTAGTCCAATTCGCTTCTTCAAAACTTCAAGGATGTCAAACCCAAATATGACAAAATGAAGGAGGCTGGCATTAAATTCAACTTGTGGAGGCGTACGATTACTCGTTTCTGGGCTGAAGCAAAGAAACAAAAGATGCAAGGTCAGCTCATCAATTTAACATCCACAAAAAGGTGTACACCACGTTTCACAAAGCATGTTTAGATTGACATAGAGCAAATTCAATCATTGCAGCTGTGTTGAAGAGGTACAATTAGAAAGCTAGCGTTTAGAATCAAGTGCAGCAAGAGCACAGTGGGAAGGTGGGTGAATCTAGGGCTAATTAGAGCACATACTGGTGCCATTAAGCCTGATCTAACTGCCCCTAATAAACTTCTCAGGTTAAGGTTTTCATTGAAAGCCTTAGAATATGATAGAATTGCTGACATTCTGCGATTTAAGACAATGCACAACACAATACATATAGATGAGAAATGGTTCTACATGACAAAAGCTTCTCATCGATTTTATCCCACTAATGGGTTTAATGGCCAGAATGGCAAGAAAGAATATGATTTCAAATCAATTAGAGCATCACAGATGCGAAAACATCAAATAAAAATCATCATATTAACCAAATCTTCCTCGAGAGGGTAGAAGGAAGGCGGATCAACAGGCTAGGAGGAAGGCGGTTCGACAGGCTAAGAGGAAGGCGGTTCCTGTAACGGATCTACCGGAGACCTTCATCCCGGAGTCCGAGCCACCTGATGCGGTGGTGGCTGAAGAAGATGAAGTGGTGGCACCTGATTTCGTGGAAAATGCGGAGCCTCCGCCCTACCGATTCCAGAAGACTGTAGATCGTTTCACCGAGATCTATTTCCCCATTATCAAACGGGTGAGGACTTTCATTTTTCTTGCTTGGTGTAGCATCTGTGATGCTCTGTTCTCTTCCCTGTGAAACCCTAGTTCATGTTGCCTGTGTGCTGTTGAATAGCATCTGTGGATTTGGGTTCATTTGTATGTGCTGATGATGGGTGTTGCGTTTTTTGGATGTGTGGCAAGAGCATATGTGGATTTGTGGGAGATTTGGCTAATATGATGATTTTTATTTGATGTTTCCGCATCTGTGATGATCTAATTGATTTGAAACCATATTCTTTCTTGCTATCCTGGCCATTAAATCCATTAGTGAGATAAAATCGATGAGAAGCTTTTGTCATGTAGAACTATTTCTCATCTATGTGTACTATGTTGTGCATTGTCTTAAATCGCGGAATGTCAGCAATTCTATCATATTCTAAGGCTTCCAATGAAAACCTTAACCTGAGAAGTTTATTAGGGGCAGTTAGATCAGACTTAATGGCACCAGTATGTGCTCTGATTAGCTCAGATTCACCCACCTTCCCACTGTGCTCTTGCTACACTTGATTCCAAATGCTAGCTTTCTAATTGTACCTCTTCTACACAACTTCAATGACTGAATTTGCTCTATGTCAATCTGAACACGCTTTGTGAAACGTGGTGCACACCTTTTTTGTGGATGTTAAATTAAGCTGACCTTGCATCTTTTGTTTCTTTGCTTCAGCCCAGAAACGAGTGATCGTGCGCCTTCCCAAGTTGAATTTGACGTCGGCCTCCTTCATTTTGTCGTATTTGGGTTTGACATCCTTGGGGTTTTGAAGAAGGAATTGGACTACCATCATCTTTTTATCATCTTCAACATCCTTCAAGTGCACCATTTTGTGAAGTGTTTGTCTTTAGAAAATATTTTTATGTATTGTTAGGATATGTAGCTTTATATAGAATGTTGTAAATCATTTTTTATTTCGCCGCCAGAATTTTGTTTTGGAGTTAAATGTAAAATTCTGGCGCCTTGCTACACATTTGGCACCAATTCAGTGCCTTTAAATTTCCAGTGCCTTTAAATCCATTATGAACAGCCGCCTTTTTTAATTCAGTTCCTTTAAATTTGCAATTCAGTCGCCCATTTCCTTTTACATTTAATATTGCATGTTTAAATGACCAAACTAATCAAAAGAGATTATTTAAAAAATAAGGAAACACTTAATTACTTAATTATTGGTGGACCACACCATTTACCTACCAAAAAGTGAGTTTTTTAATCTCCGTGCCGAAAGCAACTGAGCCTATTGGCATGGGACGAAGAGAGTACTTTTTTAAGAATATTTGTATTTTTTTAGATTTTAAATTAAATTTATTGTGTAAAATTGTAAATTATGTATTATTATTATTATCATATTGTCTTGTCATTAATGTGCGTATAAGTTTAACTTTTAATTGTGTCGTGTTAACACGAAAGATATCGTGTCATGTCAATGCAAAAGATATCACATTTGAATTTGAACAATTCGTGTCGGATTTGTGTTTAGATTGAGTATATCTTTAATCAATTGTGTTTAGGATTGACGTTAACAAATCTTATCATTAGCAGGTTGATACAATATCGATTCAATTCACGTAATTTGCTACCCTAGGCGAGACGGAAATGTGGGTTGAAACACGATATATATGAAAAAGAGGATCTCGTGTGAAATCTTCGTTTCTCCCCTCTTTAAAGATGGACCCTAAAATATGATATTTAAACAAATGAGATTTGGGCACTTAGCTTATTGCAAAGCAAGTGGCACCAATGAGGCTGAAGCAAACAATTTTAAGATACATACGAAACCATCTCTACATAACTCAACAACATCTTTAAATTGTTTTATGATTTTCCTACATTTGTTCACCCAAACAAATTAAATCATGAGGTTGGTCAAAGAAAACAATTACACTTATTTGAAGTCGAACCTTTTTGCATAAGGTTTATACGGTGTTGTTCGTCTCTCATGTGTGTGGTTAATTAGAAATATTGTATGAGCGTGAATTTTGTTCGAAATTAGTGCTTGTAATTTTTTTTATTATCATTAAAAAAGATAGTATTATATATGTGGTTTGCAGGATATTGTATGAGTGTGAATTTTATTCAACGTGTATGCATGATTAGTGGTTGTGACTTTTTCATTGTCACGAGAAAACATATGTATCAAGTTAATAATATTTATGCAAAAAAAAAAAAAATGTATGTTGCATATATGAGCAAAATATATTTAATTATAACTTAATAATAATCAATTCTTCCTAAAATATTCTCTCAAGAGGGGTACAATTGGAACACCAGTGATGACATTTGCCTACAGGAAACAAAGATTGATTATTCAAAAATTTGTGGATGGTGTCAATTTTCTATTTACTTTTAGAGATATATTGGAATCCATTGTTGTAATCTTCCTAGTAGTGATTCCATAGTTGAAGATGGAAGATATAAATCATAATTCATAGTTTGACTTGAAAAGAAAATTAAAATGGATTTTGTTCAATATTGGCCGACCATTTCTTGGTAATGACTGGTGAAGTGATAGGGTGAATAATAAATAATAATTCATCTTTTCTTAGTGAAAGGAATGCCACTTATAGATGATAATGCTTTCTCTAAGGACTAACCAACATCCAAAGTGGGTTGGGTTTGTCAATTGTCACACACACACATATATACCTATATATGTTTTATGATAATACTGCTTTTGATAAGATTTGCCCTTGATGGGGAAAAAAATATTAGATATGTGGACTATAACTTTATATAGCATTTCATGAAGAATATGATACTTGGGACACCTTGCTTCTAATAACAAAGACTAGATTGATAAAATATGGAGTGGAGATGAGACTAAAAAAAATTGAACGCATATTTTGATGTCTATGTTAATTTTGGCATTAAGAAGTTGAACTAAGTCAAGAGACCTCCATCCTTACATCGAGTGGCTAACATTTAGTTCACGGCACATTTATCTGTTTTAATTTTAGCATTATTTTTTATTTTAATGTATCAAGAATTGCTGTCGAGATTATCAAATTTACAAATTATAGGTTTAATTTGTTCTTTTAATTATCTCTATGAAAAAAAATGAATAAATCGAATTTTAATTTTTATGTAATTTGTAAATTTGACGATTTTGGTACCAAATTTTCAAGCACTAAAATAAAAATAATATTAAAGAAAGAAAAGAAAATTAATAATGTTGATTAAATACCATCAATCTATATAATATATAAAAGATGAGTTTTCTCCCTCCAAATTTTTCCTCTATTTTCTCTCTCTTCTCCCATCAATTTTTTAACTATTTTTTTCTATTTTTTTATATAATTTTAATTATTTTCTAAATATCGTCAAATTTGATTTATGAATAAATATTCAATATGCATATTAAGTTTAAGTTCGTAACAAGATCTTTAATATGGTACAAAAATTATCAAAAATGAATTTAAAATGAATGGGTTATTAAAATTTTAAAATATTTTATTTTCTTTCTGTATGTTAAAATTTTACAAACTTTTTTATTTATGTTTGTGTATGAAAATATTTATTTATTTATTATTGTGTGGAGTACTCTATAATAATAATAATAATGTGTATACTCATTTTCATTCACTACAAGAAATAATATCATCAAATAATTTAAAATTATTTAATGACTATAGTTATCATTACACTTTATACATAGTTAAAAATTACATTTTTAAATTCGGGATTTATTGAATAATTGATATTTTATTTTTAAATCACATTTTGTAGTATTTATTTATTTATATTTTGCTTATATTTAATATTTATATTTACTTATTTAAAATATTATTTAATTTCGATTTCGTCGTGCATCGCACGAGTGGTCACTGGCGGATCTAGCATTGTGCATGGGGGTGCAATTGCATCCCAAAAAAAAAAAAAAATTAATAGTATTAATATTCATATATAAATTATTTTATATTTAAGGTTTGCACCCCCAAATAAAAGTTTTAATCGAAAATAAAAGAAAAATTCAGTTTTTAAAATCCTAAATTCCATTGGCCCAACTAAAAAGAGAGCCAATCATCTCTTTCTTTTTCATTCTTTTGATCGAGCCCATCAGTTAATCAATCCTTTACCTCAATTCTTAATTAAATAAAAAAAATTGAACCTACACATTTTGTATTTGGAATGCAGAGTTATTACTAATTATATTTGTATTTTAGTAAAAAAAAAATGTCTAAAATGTACTGAAGGCCTAAAAAAAAATCCGGGGGCTACCGCCCCCGAACCCCCGTAAAAGTTCAACCCCCTCAAAAAAATCCTAGCTCCACCAGTGTTTATAAGATTATTTTTTGCACCCCCAGTTTTTAAATCCTGGATCCGCCACTGCGAGTGGTCACACTAGTGCTCATAAATGGTGAGCGACATATCATACCCTCCCCTTTTCTCTAGCGCCACCCTCTCTTTGTCTATCATACTCTCTCAGTCTACGAAAAATTTGCCACAATTTCTTTTTTGGTTCGTCCACAAAAAAATTATCACTTCTATTTATAGTAGTATGGTCCACACAACTCCACTCACATTTAAAATAGACTCTTACTCCACTAATAAGTCCACTCGCATTAATTAAAATTCGTCTCATTCACAATATGATAAATTTTTTATGGACGGATGAAGTATTAGTATGATTTCGGCTCATGGATGAACTTATTGTCATAGTAATACGGAATGTAGAAATAAATATACACAATTACACCGTTATAATCTCGTATCATTGTATGGTTTTCTATCATTATTTACTTTTGTTTTTATTTATTTGTTAGATATTTAAAAAGGATATTGATGACAACAACTAGAGGATTAGAAATACTATCATATAATTAAACTTAAATAGAGCAACTATCATCAATTTTAAAAGGCCAAGATGTTATAGTACCTACTCTTCCTTGGACTTGAATTTCATTTATAATTTGGACATATATGGTTCTGAATTTTGACTGTGGGCTGTACTGTTAATTTTTAATGCCAAGTTGGTTTTTAAAAATATTTTATTAGGTGGTATCTGCAACCTACATGACCTGACCAATAATTTTCCGACCTACTAGATAAAATCATGTGAAATTCGATACAAATTGATGGTTTATAGTAAATATCAGTTGACATACAAGAGAGTGACAAAAGGTATTTTACCAGGAAAATGACTTATAACACTTAAAATTTGATCAAGACTTTCTCTATGATTTTTGGTCAACAATTCCAATCATATTAAATGAGAGATGATTTTGCCTTCAAATAGCTAGATAGGTCACTATTGTATTTGTGCTCGTGACCTTTCACTGTATCAATTAGATTTAGTGTATTTATTTTTCTTTTCTTTTTCGTAATACAGCTAGATAGTAGTTTTTATATTAAATTTTGGTTGTAATATAATTTTACAATTTCATAATACTATATATGATTTACCTATATATTAATTGTATGGTATCTAATTTAGGGTTAATTGGCTTTAAATCCAAAGGCTATTAGCCTATTAGTGAATTTTAATTTTCCCATACTCTATGAAGGTAGTGAAATACACAAACTTTGATTATTTTCAAAAAAAATCCATAATTAGGTGAACTGGCTTTAAAAATTTCGCTACCGCATTAGTTTCGATTTGATTGGAATATTAATTTTGGAGAAATTTTGAAAATAATCAAAATCCATCTATTTATTCACCAACTTTTATATAATATGAGAAAATGTAAATTTTCTAATAATTTCTGTATTTACAGTCAATTGACTTTATAACTGAGTACTGTTTTATTCAAAACTAGATTATAATCAGAAATGAGTTTTATCTCCACTGAAAAATATCTTTATTTTTTCGAATAAACAACTTAGAAGAAAAAAAATGTCTTTTTCTTAGACTTAGTAGAAATAATTTCTTTGGTTAGTCAACGAAGCAAATAAATGTCTTATTGTACGTGCGACACCCAATTTGATATATATTTGTATCAAAACATGACATGTGCATCTACCCATTTTCTTACACTATTTGTCAGCTCACTCAACCCAATAATAAAAATAATAACACAAAAGAATCTAATTCCGAAATAATTATATACTGGAAAAATTTAGTATAAAAATTTGATATTGCGTTCCAAGACCCATCGACTTTTCTCTAAAATATAAGTTTGACAGCAAACTGGAGAATACCAATGAGATACATGATAATATTTCTTTTTCTGTGTAACAAAAGAAAAAAAAATACTAAAAGTTGCAAAAGTCATACCCACTAAAATAAATCCTTTTATTGCAAAATAGCAAGTGGCAGCTGCAATATAGTTTATCCACCAAAATGAGTAAAAGAAAATTGTTCAAGAATGGCGACTCTTGATTTGATTAAATGGGTGAAAAATAGCAATTTATATTATATTTGCTACATTTAACAAAAAATAACATCTACAAGACTCGTACGTCCCTAAAATTGTCGTTTCAGAACCTTTGTCCTAATATTTTTGACTCGACCGTTTCTTATTACTTTAATAAAAATTAGTAGTATAATAAAATATACCATGATTAACATTTATTGCTACAAATTGAAGCTTAAAAAACATATATTCTCTAATTATGTAATAATCAACCATACTAAATAATTATGTGCATCTTAATTGAGTATAACAAATCCCAATTCAAAATTAGAAAATTAAACTATAAACCGAAAAAACAGGAACAGAGGATCCCTCTCACCCCCCCCCCCCCCCCAAAAAAAAAAAAAAAAAAAAATATGTCCTCACTATTAGGAGTTCAACAATCTTGTAGATGTTACACCTCAATAAATACATCTAATACAACTATATATACACAATAATCAAATCTACACACACTCAAATACATATATCTCCACGCACACAGAGTGCATAGACATAAAGGTGCAATTAATATATTGAATTGGATAGAGCATCTGCGGAATGTGACTTTTGACCTCAACCACGTAGAATACACGCTTTCTCCAAATTTTTAGATGATGCCCAAATCCAATTTGCTATAAGTTACTATAACATACATGTATTTATTCACACATTATATAATACCATAAAGAAAGTCCACCAGCTAGCCGTCCCAAAAGTAAACGCTTTTTGATAATTTAGACCTCAACTTTTTAATATTGGTCCATGTCAACATCACCCCACTCTCTCTCTCTCTCTCTCTCTGGTTGTCGACTTGAGTCTCCCTTGCACGAACTCGGATCGAAAAAAGTGGTGGACATATGATTGCTTGCAATTGCACCCTCTTCTTATGTTGCTCCTCCCCTCATTCACACAATGATCATCAAATTCACCAAATCCAATCCTCCACCACTTGTTAGAGCAGCCATGCTCTTTGCAAACCACTTCTTGCATCCACCTCCGCCCCTCCTCCTCCTCGCCGCCCTCTCCTGCCTCCTCGCCACCTCCCACGCCGCCTGCAGCCCCGCCGATCTCGCCTCCCTCTCCTCCTTCAACCTCACCATCACAGCCTCTCCGCCTCTCAATTGGTCCCTCTCCTATGACTGCTGCACCTGGGAGGGCCTCGCCTGCGACCCCTCCGGCCGCGTCTCCGCCCTCTCCCTCCCCTTCCGCCGCCTCTCCGGCACCATCTCCCCCTCCATCACCAACCTCACCTCCCTCACTCACCTTAGCCTCTCCCACAACTGGCTCTCCGGCCCCCTCCCGCCCGCCCTCTTCTCCTCCTTGCCCCGCCTCACCATCATTGATCTGAGCTGGAATCGCCTCACGGGGGCCCTCGACCCCCCAAACAAGCTCCCCCTTCAACTCAAGACTCTCAACCTCTCCAGCAACCACCTCCACGGCCCACTCCTGCAATCATTCCTCCAGTCTGCTCCAAACCTCGATCACTTCGATGTCAGCAACAACAGCTTCACTGGGCAGATCCCCTTCTTCCTCTGCGGCTCCTCCCCATCCATCACACGCCTCGACTTCACCAACAACGACCTCTCCGGCCCCATCGAGCCCGGCTTCGGCCAGTGTACGAGGCTGCAGAGCTTGAGGGCAGGCTTCAACTATCTATCAGGAGAGCTCCCTGATGATCTCTATGAAATGATCACATTGCAAGAAGTTTACTTACCCGGCAACCAGCTCTCCGGCCCACTCGATGAGAGGATCGTCAATCTTCGCAACATCAAAATCCTCGCGTTATACGGCAACGCCTTCACCGGAGCCATCCCCCGTGACATCGGGAGACTGTCCGGATTAGAAGAGCTGCAGCTCCACATAAACAAGCTCAGTGGCACCATTCCTCAATCCCTAGCAAACTGCACATCCCTCACAATCTTGAACTTGAGGGTGAATCTCCTCGAAGGCGAGCTCTCGTTATTCGATTTTTCCAATTTCATCCGGCTCAGAACAGTTGATCTCGGCAACAACTTCTTCAACGGCATCTTGCCAGCCACCCTCTTCTCCTGCAAGAGCCTCACCGCAATTCGCCTCGCCACCAACAAACTCAGCGGAGAGATACTGCCGGAGATTGCTTCTCTGCCATCGCTCTCATTCCTCTCGCTGTCCAACAACAGCTTAACGAACATGACAACGGCAATGAGGATCCTCACAGGTTGCAAGAAACTCAGCACCTTAACCCTCTCCATGAACTTCTACGACGAAGCAATGCCGGGGGACGAGGGCCTGATCGCCCCCGGGGAGTTTCAAGGGCTCCAAATCCTGGCTCTCGGGGGCTGCAGGTTCACCGGCCCCGTCCCCCTCTGGCTCAAGGGGCTGGTTAACCTCGAGGTTCTCGACTTGTCTTTCAATAACTTCACCGGCCCTGTCCCGGTCTGGTTTGGGGCATTCCCGAACCTTTTCTACCTAGATTTGTCTCACAACCTGCTCACAGGATACTTCCCAATGGAGCTCACTCGAATGCAGCGGCTAGCGTTCAAGCAAAACCCCGATCAAGTCGACACCACGAGCTTGGAGCTGCCCGTGTTCGTGAGGCCCGACAACGCCTCCAACCTGCAATACAGCCAGCTCTCGAACCTCCCAACCGCGTTGTACCTCGACTATAACAACATCAGTGGCAACATCCCGCTCGAGATTGGCCAGCTGAAGTTCATCATCGCGCTTGATCTTAGCTACAACAACTTTTCCGGCATCATTCCGGATACGATATCTAGTCTCACGAACTTGGAGAAGCTTGACCTGTCCGGGAATCTCCTCTCGGGCAAGATCCCACCATCACTCCAGAATCTCCATTTCCTGTCATTTTTCAGCGTTGCACACAATGATCTCGAAGGGCCAATACCTACGGGGGGCCAGTTTGATACGTTCCCGAACACGAGCTTTGATGGGAATCCAAGGCTGTGTGGTCGCGTCCTGCAGCGCCCATGCACCAGCAATGAGTCGGGCAGCACGGTTCCTGGCTCCGAGGGAGCCGGGAGAGGGAACAGGAAGAAAACCATCATACTCACCCTTGTAATCTCCTCATCCATTTTCACCATGATTCTGCTTCTGTATTGCATCTTCTCAAAGAGGAGACACTTATCAAAGGGCAATGGTGAAGAGAAGGACCTCGACACGATGTCCTTCAACTCCTCAGGGGTGTTCCCCGAGGTAGCGAGGGACACGAGCCTTGTCATATTGTTCAGGAACAACAAGAACAAAGCAGAGGATCTCACGATACTCGACATACTGAAGGCCACGGACAACTTCAACCAGTCGAACATCATCGGCTGTGGGGGTTTCGGCTTGGTGTATAAAGCAACTCTGGCCAACGGCACGAAGCTCGCCATCAAGAAGCTCTCGGGAGACATGGGGTTGATGGACAAGGAATTCAAAGCTGAGGTGGAGGCTTTATCCACAGCACAACACAAGAACTTAGTTACTCTCCAAGGCTACTGCGTGCACGACGGCTTCAGGCTGCTGATATACTCTTACATGGAGAACGGGAGCCTCGACTACTGGCTGCACGAGAAGCCCGATGGAGCATCCCAGCTGAGCTGGCCGATTCGCCTCAAGATTGCTCAAGGGACAAGCTGTGGGGTGGCTTACATGCATCAGATATGCGAGCCACACATCGTGCACCGTGATCTCAAGTCCAGCAACATCCTTCTCGACCAAAACTTCGTAGCACACGTAGCAGACTTCGGGTTGGCAAGATTGATCCTTCCTTATCGCACTCATGTCACCACGGAGCTGGTTGGCACCCTAGGCTACATTCCACCGGAATACAGCCAGTCGTGGATAGCCACATTCAGAGGGGATGTGTATAGCTTTGGAGTCGTAATGCTCGAGCTATTAACTGGAAAGAGACCTGTCGAGCTGTTCAAGCCAAAGATGTCGAGGGAACTGGTTGTATGGGTGCATCAAATGAGGAGCGAGGGAAGGCAAGAAGAAATCTTCGACTCTCTCCTGAGAGGCAAAGGCTTCGAGGAAGAGATGCTGCAAGTTCTTGATGTCGCCTGCATGTGTGTCAACCAGAATCCTTTCAAGAGGCCGGGTATAAAAGAAGTTGTTGATTGGCTGAAAGACGTAGGATCCAAACGACAGACAACGTAAGGTGAAGAACTCGTACATACACAACATGTTAATGCCAACATATATGGAACCAGTCTTGTTCATAGGAAAAATTTTCTCCATTCAGAAGCAGATTTATGTAATATGAGTAATTTTGTGTTGTAAATAGATAAATTTTGCATCCATAAAAAGTCAAGCATGGAATCATACCACATGTATTGCACAGTTTGATAGGTATAGAACAAATGAAAGTAATAAATTCTCGTGTGAAATAAGATTTTGATGAAATTACATTAAGCTTTGTGGTCATCAAGTTAAAATCACTACACTTATTTTCTCTCCATATTGCCGACTTTTTAGAACCTTACAAAAAAAGTGAGTAAACTACTTTTAGATCTCAAAATTATCGACATTTCTTCTTTAAGTCGACCATGGATCAAATCCCACTAAGGATAATGGCCACATAGATGCTAGTGGTCTAATGCGTTTTCGGATTGATAGGGACTTCACAATCAATACTACTCTCTTCTTCTATGATTATCCCAATAAAGAAAAAAAATGTGTAAAACTTTGCACATATTCATCACCTTCAAAATGTGTAAAACTTTTGCAGCAGACCAATCTCACTATCCTCTATCTATAAGTAGATCTAACTATCACCTCTGAAAAGAAAAATCATGGTTGTGTGAAAGTTATAAGCTAATCTACATTCATCTCTAACATTGCAAGCTTTTCACTAGTTTAGTGAAGGAAGTCACAGTTAAATGATTAATGAACAATATAAGGCCAAAATAATCATTCTAGGTTACATCACCACCTTGGTAAATGATAAATCCTATTAACTGATTTCAGTACTTTCAATTCCTATTAGAAATAAATCTATGATTTTGACAACATGAAGAATAAAAAGTATGGACCTTTTTCTTTTTGAGGGTAAGAAGTATGGACCTTGAACAATTCATTTTGTTAAACATTCTTTCTTTCTATAAACATGTAAATAAGCATCATTTTTATTGAGATTGTATGTTTTCTTCTAACATAACTTCATGCTAAGCTGAAAATGGATAAAAAAGGGGAAAAGGTATTTTCCAATTATCCAGATAGAAGTTTCTCGTTTAGGCATTTTCACAAGCAGATGGAGTTGTTGACAAAATCAAGTATAGCACCAAAAATCACGGAATAAGAAGGCAAGTGAAGTATTAACCTCAATCAAATCTTCGCGCTAAAACTGAATCATTCATTGCTTCCAAAATATCAAATGAAGATACCGAGCAATTTCAGCTTTAGGCAGTGACAAGACAAGAACAGGAGTGTCAATTGCAACTGAACATATTAAAAGCGTTAGCGGCTATTCTAGCGTTTTTATTTGAGAAATAAAACAACCTTTTTTATTTATTTTTCATAACTATCTATTTTAGACTTATAGTGGTGGTTTACATTGACATTTTTCATTCAAGTTTTTAAAAAATATTTTAATTCATTTTGGAAAATTTATATTCTTTTTATGAAGAATCGTTCTTTTCGGACAATGAAGAGCATGAAAAATATATACTTATTTATATTTATAACATTTAAATTTGTTATTAAATTATATGTAAAAATCAAGATTGAATTGTTCTGGATTTGACTGGGCTTGGGCTTATAACAGGCCCAATCAAATGAGAGTGTAAATTCATACATTTTTACATGGCAAAGCTCAAATTTGGATGACTTTGGTTATATTATAAATGTATTTTTCTCCTCTTCAAAAAAAAAAAGTAATTTCCCAAGAAATCAAGTAGTATTAAATTTAGTTTAATTTTTTCAAAACAATTTCATTATATTTAGACATTAATAATCCTAGTGTATTTATTTTGTACATTAATAATCCTAGTGTCTTTATGTTATCACAAAAACTTGCGTACACCCGGGTCGTACCAGACCCGAATCCTGACCCGGATCCGACCCAACTGAAAATGTCAAGTGTTAGTGTCATTTACATGTAGTGTTAGTGTCATTTTTGAAATAGTGTCATTTGTAAAACAAAATAGTGTTAGTGTTATTTTTGAAATAGTGTCATTTAATTTGTAAAACAAAATAGTGTTAGTGTCATTCCAATATCGTGTTAGTGTTAGTGTCATTTCGTATTAGTGTCAGTATCATTTCAAGAAAAAATGAATCATGATAGTTCAACTGGGTCAGAATCCGAGTCGGGTACAACCACTGGGTCAGGATCCGAGTTGGGTACAACCCGGGTGTACGGTACATCCGAATGTATAGGAGACCACCTCTTATGTTATTGTTCAATCTCGTTGTTGAATTACGCCTCGAAACTTATGTCACAAATGAAGCTAAAAATACATTCGAAACAATTACACTAAATTATTTAAATTAGTACAAAAATATATATTAAAACCATTTAGAAACAACAGACATATTATTTGTGAATACCGCCATCAAATACAACGTAAGTAGCTAGCTCGCAAACTATATTTTACGAAAATTAAAAACCATAGATTTATTGAAATATATATATTACATAAACTTGTAATGCCTTCCACTTTATTTAATAAACAAATTTGGATATCATAATATCCAAAGCTTGCATTCTCCATTTTGGCCTGCCAAATCACTTCAAATTTCTCTTCATGCGTCGAAGATTCCTTTCAATTTTCACATCATTTAGCTCTTCAAGAAGCCCAAATTGTTGTAAAAAAACTGCCAATTTTCTCTCCTTAATTTTTCCCAAAAAAAACCCCTAAAATGGAAGTCCACCATTTAGGTCAAAAAAGTATGGGATTTTCCTAAGGAGAGGAAATTTGAAAAGAGGGTATCGTAGAAATGAACCAAAAGAAATTAAAAAGATGATGAAACAATTTGGGCTTCTAATCTTGCTAATGAGCTTCTTTCTTGAGGCTATAAAATCGGGCCGGGTCCCACGAACCCAGCCCGTTGGTGTGGTGAGATACTGCATCAGATGTAAAAATTTGTAGTGTCTTTGGAGATGGCACACATATTGATATAGGTGGGATTTGATCATATTTTTGGAGAGAGGGAGAGAGAAATATATATATAGATATATATATAGAGAGAGGGTTTTTTTTAGCTTATTCATCTCCTTGAATGTACCAACATAGAAGCATGGTGGCGCAGCGGCGGAGAATGTAAATTCTGGCCCTTTGTTCCTTCACTAAAGAAGCACATTTTCTTGTGAAGCCATTGTTGCTCTTTGATGATGATGATGATCTCTTTGAAGAAGAAATTCTCTTGAATTGCAATTCAGCCATTTCTTCAATCTTTTGAGTGTTTTTTTCTTTTTCTTTTTTGAGAGAGAGAGATTTAGATTTAGGAATTAACCTGAAAAAGTTGCAAGATTTTTGGGGAAAAAAAGCTCACAATAAGTTGTGTAGCTGGACCCTTGAGGAAAGATGGCAAAAGGTTGTGATATTTATATGAGCATGGAGTTGACTTGTTGTTGGAGAGTAGGGATGTACGTGGACAAGTTCGAAATTTGATGGATCTGCATGGGAAATTGGGATATATTTAAATTATTAAATTTGATTTATTTTATTTTTATTTTTCCTAAGGTTTGGTTGAATTTTTGTTGTGGCTATATTTTCTAAAGTTTCGTTTAAAATTTAATTTTTCAGGCAATTTAATTAATGATACGGTGATATGCATATTGCGTATGTTAAGATAATATTCCTCTCTTAAATTAAGATTCTTTATTCATGATCGTCATTGTCAAATTTGAATCTTGAATACACTGATGATGATATGGAATGAGGAAGTCAAGGGGTGTTCAGTAATCATGTCATTTGTGTAATTGTATTATATATGGAGTCTGAATTTTTAATTTCATATATAGGTTTTCATTTTATCATTAATATATATATTTAAAACATATGAAAATATAATAGTAGTATGTAGTAAATAATTGGGGTTGAATTGGGATTGAAGAGATGGTTGGAATAATGAGGTGTGTTGGGTTAGAAAAGTGGTAAAGTGTGCTTTAAAAATGGAGAGTTGTTTAAAAGAAGACAAGGCAAGAAGGCGTGATTATGGGAATAGTGTATGGGGCAGCAGACAAGTTAAAATGGCTTATGGTGGCACAGATTTTGATAGGTTTTATTTTGAATATTTCAAGATTTTCAACTTGATTTTATGGTTTTTGTATGCATTTATTCATATCATAATTTATATAAGCATCAATAAATTAAATAGAATTGCTAGTTTGCTATAAAATATAGAATTCAATTGTCCTCACTCCTCATATTTGACGTTCCAAAATTATTCCTTTCAAACTCAAATATTTAAATGAAATTCTTTATTTTAGTAGGACGTGTTTATTTTGAAATGTGAAGAAGGGATAAATTTCATTTATATATATATATACCTTGTTTGTATATGATGTAAATTTTTGAACAATACCTTTTTTTTCTTGGAAAATGTATAATTTTATATCACCTTATGATCAGTGTTCAGTGATAAACAAAAAAAATATAAAAAACATGGTCCTCACTTTAAATGATAAATTTATACTTCATTATATTATCTCTCTATGTAGAGAGATTAAAGACAATGCACATCCTTATAGTATTCCAACTCCTATTATATAAAATCATTTGCTAAATATTTGAAGAGATATTTTCAAGATATATAAAGACGAAGAGATTCTAAATTTTTAATGCCAAGTTTTTGTGCTGTATACACCTAATTATTTTTTCAATTTGTTTCCTACAAAGCCAGAGTTTTCAACGAACATTTGGTCTAAATATTTTGTGACAAACTCCGAAGATCTCGACCAAGTAGATAATCAATAGTAAATTACAAGAATATAGTACTATTATTAATGTGCTTCAATTACTAAATTAAATCAATAAATATATAATTATATACCTGTTGGAATTTAATATGAATAAATCTCCTTAATTACGGAGCAATTGTATTTATGTTATCTGACAGGCATATGTACAAATTAGCTGGTTGGATAATATTTGATATTCTCTTATATATTCCACACATATAAACATTTAATTTTCACTATTTGGGTACACAGAAATGAATAAACATGTGTATAATTGGTTTATAAATTAGTTGACATTTTCCACAAAAAAAAGAATCACATTGAATTTCTATATCTCTTTCTGCTCTTTTTATTCCAAATGCCGTTCGTTTACATAAATGTTTCTCTTTTCATTAAATCATTATATCCGAAAATAATTAAACAGCAATAATTATTCACTGAAAATGTCATTTGAATCTCAACGAACCTTTTTTTTTCTTGTTTTGGACGAGATAATATTAAAAAATGATTTGGAGAATATACTCATAAAATATAATTGTGGGAAATAAAACAAGGTTTTTTTTTTTTTACTTTATTAAAGAGGATCAATAATGATTCTCCAATTTCATGCCTTGTGACTCGAACCTCCAATCTATTGATTGGAGGAGAAGCGTCTTAACAATTGAGCTACACTTTATTATCGGAAAATTAAAAAGGTTTATAGTATGTATTTTTACATTACTTTTAAAGAGTTACAATTACAACACCACATTTTAATTTATTCTTTTTAACATTTTAAAATATATATTTGTGAAAATTGCAGCCCACGATTTAAATTTCAGTACAAAATCGTCCGAAAAAACAAAAATAAAAAATTAAAGGAGTTGGAGTCATAAACATGTGTAGAACATGTAAGCATATAACCATAAGATCTTCAACAACCTCAACTCAATTTCAAGAATCCAAATCATAGCAAAAAATATTAAAGAAATTTAATTTTGAGTGTTCAGATACAGATGCAAAATCTGAATGTAACTAAGAAAATATTTTAACTCTGATTTATGCAATCTCTTGAACTGATATTTTTGCATGTGGATGTGTGGGCTGTAAGATTTTACAGTGTTTGCTATTCTTGATATATTTTTTGACCAATTATTCTCAACTGATTTTTATCTTTAGACAACCTAAATCTCTATAGATTCACTTGTTCTTGATCAATATCTCCTTCAAACTGTAAGAATCTGCTGTTTATTTAATTCTTTGTGTGTCTATGTTTTATGTATGTGACTGAGACCAGAATCTTAAGATAGTACAGCTGTAGTTATGCTAATCATGATCATATTTTTTTAATTACATACTAATTAACAAGTTTTGTTAGTTTTAAACCCATAACTTAAGATTGTTGTGTGTGTGCTCCTTGAGATTGTGAGGGGCCCACAAACTAGCTACGTGTTAATAGTGGCTTAATCAAAACCCTCCAATATTGGAAGATTAAATTATACTATGAGTTTCTCTTAGATTACAAAAGTATAAACTTTTACAACTTTTTTTTTTCAACTAAATTACCAATTATTGTAAAACGGATGAACTAACAAGTATGTTCTAAGGTATGAAATGAACAAGAAATGCTATAAATTGATCAAATTTATTCGAGTATTTGATGATTCGAGCTCTTGAATTTTAAAATCTATAAAAAGTTGAGCATGAAATAACTCAAAGCTACATAATCCGAGGAGGAAAGTAGGTGAGATGTATCTAGCCGTTGCTTAAATGATACTACTATAATTTGGTGGCAATTGAAGTATTAGTTACACAATCAATCTACATTTGTTGAACAAATTACACACTAGGGCTCAAGAAAATAATTTGAATCGGAAATTTTCGACGATACCCCAGCACCTTCATTCACAATCTCTAATATTCATATTATCACTATGTAACAGTGTCGCACGAATTATCAAGCGATTTGGACTCTATTTTCCATTTACATATAAATATCGTAAACGTCACAATTCATGTGACATTACTACATCAATCGATACGTGAAATAATTTGCGCAATCTCCAATCAATAAATATAATATTGGTTTTGGCCTCAAGAACATGGAGGCCTGAAATCGTACACTCACTAATTTGTAGGAACATTCCTTGTACTGCAAAATGCTTTGAAGATATTTTTTTTACATTTATTTGCTTGTGATGCAATGCACCCTTAATCTTGAGAGTTGAGTAGTTTGTGTTGGAACAAAGCAACCACCTAGATCTTTTTTCTTAAAATAAATATTTAACATACTTCTCTTTTTTCCCCATTGACTTTACAATGCATACTTGCATTTTTTTTAATTAAAAAATAAAAATGTATCTAAAATAGCTAGAGGTGTAAAATGGACGAAACAGACCGATTTTGATTGCGTCGGTATGACCCGAGTCCATCGGACCACTAATAAAATCTGAACCGGGCCCAAAAGTGTTTGGGTTATTCTTTTGGAGATTCGACCCACTCGAAAAGTGGGCTTTCCTAGGCCACCCACAAACATATGCTATAAAATTCCGAGCAGTATTGAGCCGGTCTGAGCCCACCGTGTCAAGACATAGAATCGGATCTGGCCGAGCAGCGTTTGACTGTTTTAAGAGTGAAAATATAATTTAAATTAAAATTACAAATGTTCGACCAAACCCGATTCTATGTTTTGGTCTCATGGATACGGACTGGTTCAACACGGCTCGGAATTTTGCAGCATATATCAATGCTTGGCCGAGCCATGTTTGACAGCTCTAGACATCACTGGCATATTTTCTTTATTTTCCTTAAAGACATCATTTAAATGAAAATTTCAAATTTCTCTAGATGTCAAGCTAAAATAGGCAGTTATAAGTTGCTGACCTTAATCAATCATCAAAAACCAGTTTTTAAAGGAGCAATATATTATCCCCTTATCTATGTATACACTTTTTTGTATGTTTCTTACAAATAATCAATTTTTTCTTTTTCTTTTTTTCAAGAAACTAGCTAGACTAAGCTTGCCTCTGTCACCATTCTCTGCCCTCTCGCAGACAGCAATTCATAATCCTGAAAAAAGGGAGCAAATAAAAAAAAGAATGATGCACGAAATCAACATGTTGAAAATCTTAGCTCAAAAATGTCAGAATTGTTTGATCAAAAACATGAACTGCAACTAGAGAAATCACCTGCACAATTGACTGAGCACAAAGCCTTCCATCGAAGCCAAGTATTTCTGCTTCGTGTAGTCGCCGGCTAAATAGAATCCCTCGATCGGAGATTTTTTGCAGGGGGCGGCAAGGCTCCGTGCCAGGTACGGTGTTATATACGGACCTAAGAAAGAGAACTCGGGTTGGGATTTTTTTCATATGCGATCAAACAACTACTATTTGTCGAGATTCATTTTTTTCTTACCGTGGAGTCTTGACAACGCGATACTTCAAGATCTTTGCTTTGCTCTGATCAGCAGAGATCTCGTCGGGGAAAAGCTTTGCGAGCTCCTTCATTGTAGCCTTAATGATTTCCTCGTCGAATTAAAAAGTAAAGTATTAAAGTTGAAAAATCAATTATTAAAAAAATGTTCGATTAATCGGGCCAACCCACTCGATTTTCAGGCCAATCTTATCGGACACGGGCTATTTTTGGTTCGGACCATTCATACTAAAAAATTTCAGCTTTGACCCTCCTTTTTATCGGTCTATTCGGGTCGATCCGTCGATTTTTTTTACATCCCTACTTCTTGTGTCTCAATAAATGTATTTTTCTTTTCGGTAAAAATGACTTAGACCACAAATCACAAAAAAATAATTTTTAAAATCTTTTTTTTATATTCACGATATCATTTTTACTTTTACTATTTTAGTACGTACACAATATCATTTATATTTTCATTTATAGTAATAGGGTCCCCAAACTCCACTCACAGCAATAACAGGGCTCAAATTTCATTCACAATAATACCGTTCACAACTTTATTAAAACTCGTATCGTCCACAAAATAAAAATAATATTATAGACGGAAAGAGAGTATGAAATTTATTATTTTTAATTAATTTGCACATTCTCTTCAATACGTGGAACCAAGTTTTTTGAGCCACATGAAGAGTATACTAAAAGAAATTTAGTTACCTATTAAGAGCCTACTAGTGAACAGTAAGAGTTCAAAATATATTTATAAGAAAATAAATATAGTTATGCAGTTGATAAACTCTTTTTCTTATATAAATAAATTTTAAAAATTACGTGACGGTGGAGTCGAAGCTTTGAGACTTTTGATATTGGCTTCGGACGTTATCAATTTATCACTAAATCAAGACGAACACATGCATGTGAGCTATTTTATTCTATACAAATTAAACATGCATATAATTTTATATATGTTACATTACATATACACAAATTCTCCTGTGCACCCGGGTGCACGGTGCACTCGGATGTAAAGTGTCATTTAATGTTAGTGTCATTTTAATATAGTGTTAGTATCATTTTGCGACAGTGTTATTTATATAACATGATAGTGTCATTTGTAAAACAAAATAATGTTAGTGTCATTTTAATATAGTGTTAATTTTAGTGTCATTTAGTAAAAAAAAATAAGTGTTAGTATCATTTTGCATCCGGGTGCAATGGAGACCACCTCTTACATATATACTTATAAAAGTGATAATACTATATCGAATATTTAAGGGAAAATTGCACCTAAATACACAAACTTTGTCGAAAATCCATATTTGACGTGAAGTTAGGAATTTACATTTTAATACACCAATTTAAGAAGTTGTTCAATTTTGACACATTTTTCAATTCCGGCGACCGGCATTCTGACGTGGACGCCGGAATCCCAATGTCGCAGCCACGTCACACACCCACTCTCTCTCACTCTCTACACGTCACCTCCCCCCTCCCCCCCGTCGGACCCTCCCCCTCCCCAGAACCGCGTCGCACCACCGCCGCCGAGCCCTCCCTCCCGCCGTCAGCCACTTCCCCCTCCCCAGAACCGCGGCGCACCCGCCACCTCCACCAACCAAACCAACCGGATTTCCCACCACCACCGTTTTCCCTCACCTCCACCATAACCACCAAAAACGCCATATCCACCGTCACCAAATCTCCACCACCATCGTTTTTTTTTGTTTGCACAGATTTGCAGATCTAGGGTCTGTGCTTGGCCGTGAGCGGCGGCGGCGGCGTGACTCAGGATCGAGGGAGTACAGGCACGGAGGCAGCGAGGATCTACTGTTGATGTCGGAGGTCAGAGAGAGCGGAGTCGATTTTGGGCTGCGGGTGGTGGGGGAAGTGGCGGCGGGTGCGACGCGGTTCTGGGGAGAGGGAGGGTTTGCGGCTGAGGCCTTGTGGGGCTCGACGGCGGCAGTGCGACGCGGTTCTGGGGAGGGGGAAGTGGCTGACGGCGGGAAGCTGGGCTCGGCGGCGGCGGCGGTGCGATGCGGTTCTGGGGAGGGGGAGGGTCCGACGGGGGGACGGGGGGGAAGGTGACGTGTATAGAGAGAGAGAGAGAGTGGGGTGTGAGAGAGAGAGAGTGGAGTGTGTGTGTGTGTGTGTGACGTGGTGATGATGTGGCATTCCGGCGTTCACGTCAGAATGTCGGTCGCCGGAATTGAAAAATGTGTCAAAATTGAACAACTTCTTAAATTGGTGTATTAAAATGTAAATTCCTAACTTCGCGTCAAATATGGATTTTCGGCAATGTTTGTGTATTTAGGTGCAATTTTCCCAATATTTAAATAATTCGTGCTCGATATAAAATTCAAGTCAAAACTATACTTCAAAAACGGGCTTATACACATACGTCTTCTTCACATAGCCCAAGATTGAGCCCGGATTTTCGGCCCGCATATATAATTTTACCTAAATAATACTGTTGAGCCAAAATCAAGCATTTTTAATGGGCTTTATGGAAAGGCCCAATTTTATCTGGTAATATGTCTACTAGCTTAGTTACACCATCGATCGCCTCTTAGAATTTATTTTGGGTTAATTCCCAATGAATACATCCGTTATACTCAAATTTTAGTTTTTCACTAATATTGTTTTTTGGTCAAATAATATATTTGAATCTTTTGAAATTCGGTATAGATTAAAATTTTAGATATATTTAATCCTACGTAGATACTGAAATTATATTACTTGATATTTTTTTATATGAGTTGGCTATGACGAAAAAGAAAATAAGATAATATTTTGATGTCCACGTAATAAATTTTCAGTGTCCACGTAAAAATAAAATCTAGTCGAATTTTAATTTGAGTTGAATTATGAAAAGTTCAAAATTTATATATTATTGACAAAAAAGTAATATTAATTAAAAATTAAAATTGGAATATATTTGCCTATTTGGTATACATGTTCGGCCTAATAATAAAATAACTAATGATTAAAATTAAATATAATGTATTCGAATCCATCGTCACGTTATATGTTAATTATTTGTTTTTTTTTAAAAGCAAAATGAATTCTCATTAGAAAGTTTCCAATAAAAAGTTGGCTTTTCCTATCTTTTTTGCTTTTCTTTTCTTTTCCTTTCCAAAATATGAATAATTAAGGCCTCAACTGTCGTTAGCGTGTCTACATGAGCGAGAGAGAGTCTACATGAGAGAGAAAGAGAGAGATTTGATGAGAAATTAAAGAGAGAGAGTTCCACCGACAGGAACAACCGACTCGTTCGTTAGTCAGCAATAACAACGAAAGACATCCACCAACTTCTGCACAAAACCACCACTCTATTTTATCTTAATTACTATATCACCCATCTAATTCCAAATACTAATCTTTTCAGAGTATGATAAAATAATCATACTTTTATTCAAGGTACAATATAACTTTAATGAGATTTCGAAAATATTGAAGCTATAAATGCAATGTTGGATATATTACTCTCTCAGTCCCAAATGAAATGTCTTACTCTCTCCGTCCCAATAAAAATGGCCACCTTTCCATTTTGGTTTGTCCCATTAAAATTGGTCATTTTCCTAAAATGGAAATATTTACTTTAATTAAGTCATATTAATTAAGTTAATTAAAGCTTCTAACTAAACCTAAACACTACTCAAATACACACACACAAACACACGCACACTCGTCCCTCCCCCTCCACCTCCTTCCTCCCGCTTTCTTCATCTCTGTCTCATTTCTTCTCCGGCGAATGACAGCAGCGCCGGCCGCCGCCCCGTCCCCGACCTCCCTCTCACTCGTCTCTGCTCTCTCCGATTCACGGTGGCGCCGATTCATGGAAGATCTAGGGCTCGAATCGGAGGGCCGCGAAGCGTCGATTCAGAGATCCAAACAGCAGCGGCGGCGTCGATTCACGGTGGCGCCGATTCATGGAGGATCTAGGGCTCGAATCGGAGGGCCGCAAGGCGACGATTCAGAGATCCAAACAGCAGCGGCGGCGTCGATTCACGGTGGCGCCGATTCATGGAGGATCTAGGGCTCGAATCGGAGGGCCGCGAGGGCGGCGCGGGTTCGCTCTTTGCCGACGCTCGCCTGTGAAGGTGAAGGAGCGGCGGCGACCCTAATTCCACAAATTCTCTCTCTCCCTTTCTCTCCCTCTCTGTACATATTTTATGTCAGATCCATGGTGGCCGGAAATCATTTCCCTTCACTGCGTCGACTCATTTCCCTTCACTGCGTCGGCGACCCTTTCCCCTCCACTGTGCCGGTGACTCTTTTCGATTGGCGGCGACGAGAGTAGGGGAAGGCGACGGTGGCCGGTGCTCCTGAATCTAAGGGTGGTGGTGGTGCTCGTGAATTTGATCATTTGGATCATATTTTTGATTATTACAGATTCCTTTTTCTTTTCGTTTTTTTGTTCTGGTTTAGGGAAGTATAAGAGGAATGTTGATTCAATTCAAAGAGAGGGGGAGAATTTGGGGGAGGTTCGCCGATCGGTGGTCGCCGGTGACGGAGAGTTGGTTTGTGGTGGTTTGTGGAGAAGAAGTCAATAGAGGAAAGTAATTATCTCATTAAATTTGATGGACCACACTTAATTAACTCATAACAATAAGTTTCTTAATCTCCGTGCCCAAATAAAAGTGGCCACTTTTATTGGGACGGATGGAGTATTTCTTTTCGGTACGATTATTTAGAAAAATGTTAATTATATTATTAAATGGTATGGTGTAGAGTTGAAAATGTGACGTGAGTCCCAAATATTATAGGATAATTTTTTCCATAAAAAGAAACAAGACATTTCAAGTGGGACAACCCAAAAAGAAAAATAAGACATTTCATTTGGAACGGATGGAGTACTATTTTTTTCATATTGCTAACCTACTTTTTATTGAAGTAATAATCCAGCTACTCTAGATTGAGTCAACCAAACTTAAGATATAATTCTAAGTTTACTATTGTTAAAATAAATCCTAAAATGATCATGTGTATAGTTAATCGAATCCCCTTTTTATTGCTAAAAGTAACCAGGAATAGATAGCACACTTGCTCCCCAAGAGCTAATACTCTCTTCATCCAATTAATAGTACATTTTTTTAATCTCATTAATAATGACATATTCTAAAAATAGAATGTGCACCTATTCAGTATTATCTTATACTCTAAACGTCCTTTTTTTTAAAAAAATGGTTAAGGTACAGATCCACCCCTAAACTAGACACCCCTAGAGCATATCCCCCCCCCATTCTCGAACTTGGTCCAAATAAACCCCCAGAGTCCAAAAAAAGTGTACATTTAAACCCAGCCACTAAACGTCCGTTTAACGCCGTTTATTTAATTTTTTATTATTATTTTTGGGAGGGGCCCACCTCCAACATCTACCAACGGCTTTTTAATTAGAAGTTAGGGTTCAAATACTGCAAACCCTAATTCACGATTGCAGGTGCGATTCTTTGAGAGAATTGGAAGGAATTTTGTCGAATTAGCTTAGGATTTCTTTGGGATTTATAAATTCGATCAAAGAACATGAGTTTGAATTCAGGATTTGGGTCTACTTCGTCGCGTGCTAGAAGGCAGATGCACACTGAGCATGAGAGTAATTACGTGTGTTGTATTTGCGAATTTGAAGGCAAGCGGCTTAAAGCTCCAAGAATTACCTCGTGGACAGAAGATAACCCGGGGAGAAGGTTCTATGGTTGTAGAAATTGGAAGGTATGCCACTTCTTCTTTTACTCACTTGGTTGTGGTGAAAGTGTTGAAATTAACACTTTGATATTTGCTTTGTAGACGAAAAACTGCGGTTTCTTCGAATGGTATGACGAGCCAATGTGTGAGAGAGCTAGAGAAGTCATAAACGAGTTGAAAAATGAAAATATGAAGCTTCTAAAGATGCATCACAGTTCGGGCCCCTCCATGGATGTGAAAAATGAAATTGGTAAGTCTTTGGAATGTAATGGAAGAGTTGAAGGAAGAATGCAGGAGGGTTAGAAGGAAAAATACCTTTGTTGTTATGGTTTTGATTGTATCTTGGTTGATGCTAGTATATGTTGTTCTAGCATGAAGAAAATTGTGTTTTGTCTCTTAGTCTTTCATTCATTTTGTATTTTGTATTTGTTGCAATCAATGAATGAATTAAACTTGATTGACATACTTTAATTGAACCTTCGAATCTGAAATTTCATAGATGACAAACACGAAATCCATTCCATAAACTGTGTATGGTTTATACATGTTTGAAAACACAAAATAAAGGATAACTTCCACGGTTAGTTTTGATAAAAAAAACACTGAAATTTAGTCTTATCCTAGCAAAACACAATGCCAAATGCCATTTCAACTAGTTGTTGTAGATCCAACAGTTGAAATGACATTCTTTCCTCTATGTGATCTTCTGAGGATGTGTTGTTGCTTGTCATCTTCTTTCTTCTTTCGTGGAGCCTTGAATGGCTCTGTTGCTTGCTTCTTTGAGGGCTCTCTTTTCCTCTTTTCCTTCATTAATTGAGCTTCATTTGGTATTGAGAATCTAGTATTTGGATCACTCTCCCTTTGTGTGCCTTCATTTATGACAATGGATTGGGATCCTCCGGGCTGTGTAAGCATACAAAAACCACTATGTTAGTAGACTATAAGATGATAAATTAAGTGTTATAAAAGCATATATGTTGAAACTTACATTGAGGACCTGTTTTCCAGTCTCAATATTCACATACAGCCCTAATCCAGCATGTGAGCCTCTTCTAGACTTGGATGATGTAGAAGCATGTGACTCTTTGCTTAACTACACATATTTATAGGCAAAGTCAGTTGCTATTCAAAAATCTTGTTTAATTGAATAGCTAAAAGCTGTAAAAAAAATACTTGTGAAGGCCTTTGAGGGCATTTGTCTTTCTTGTGGGCTATACTACCACAAAGACTACAGTGTTGCACCTTGCATTTGCTCAAACTGACATGTAGCTTTAAATGGTCTTTGACATGACCTTGCATGTCTTTGGATGTGAATTTGGTATTCCTATACACTGCTTCTCATTCATACAAACAACTCTAATTCTATTAGGCTCATTTTTTACAAACTTTAATTTGTATCCAAACATAACACCATATGCATTTATGGCTTCCCTAGTCTCCTTTGCCCCTGCAAAGGTCATCCCCAACTCAAATTTGCCTTCTTCTCCCTCCTGAACACTACCCATAAACTGCCCCTGCTTCACTTCATCATCATCATCACTCTCACCCAAATCATCACTATAAACACTAGAGTCATCATCACTTTCAGCCTCTCCCTCTGCCCTTACTTCATCACCATTCCCTTCTCCCTCACTGCTCTCTGCCTCTAACTTCTGTTCTATACTATCAAGACCCTCAAAACCCTCTGCTCCTATATCATCATTATCTCCATCCCCATTCCCAGCTTCTAGTATCTTATTCTCAACCTCAATACCCTCTGCCCCCACATCATCATCATCTCCATCCCCATTCCCAGCTTCTACTATCTCTTTCTCAACCTCAACGCGATCTGCCCCTACCCCATCATTACCATCATTCCCAATTTCAGTATCAGTATCTTCTTCTGGAAATAATGGAAGAGGTGTAAAACTAGGCATAGGGTCACTTTCATGGTCAGCAAATAACATAAACTCATTTTGTCCTAGTAATTCAAGGTAATCTAACACTTTTGCACAATGCCTTTGATCCCTAAGGAGTATTAGGCATTCTTCTAAAATGTGATCCTCATCAAGCGCATAAACTGCCCTAGGTTTATTCATTATCAAAGACTCGAATTCAGACATCATTATATCAAGACTCATATTTCCTAATGTGTCTTCTATTTCCATAGAGTTCCAACCATCATATTTCAATCTACCAGTTTCTTCATCTTTCTTCCAAAAACCCCAAAAATTGAAAATAAAAGTGAACTTTGCATCTGACATTAATTCTGCACAACAACAAAAAAACAACCGACAAGAAAACAATTTAAGTTTCCCCTTCATCTAAAAAAAAACAAAAACCGAAGGGTTTCCATATTGGTTTGCATGCTCTGAAAAAACGACCTCCAAGTGCCAAGTTTATGCAACACTTACCTATTTTGGGAACTTGGTTTATATCGTCGTCGGAGCACTCGAAACACCTGAAGAAATCGCCGGACAACCTTCTTCTCCTTTGATTTCGTCTGTCGATTGTAGTTTTCAAAATGGAAGAAAACTCTTCATATTCTATTGGTTTGTTACTAACCCGCGTAAATTGTAGGTGAGGTGGGCCCCTCCCGAAAATAATAATAAAAAATTAAATAAACGGCGTGGAACAGACGTTTAGTGGCTGGGTTTAAATGTACACTTTTTTTGGACTCTGGGGGTTTATTTGGACCAAGTTCGAGAATGGGGGGGGATATGCTCTAGGGGTGTCTAGTTTAGGGGTGGATCTGTACCTTAACCCAAAAAAAAAATTATATGCCCAAAAAATTATATCATTTCAATAAGACGGAAGAAGTAGAATATTATATATAGAGAGGTGGACTTATGTGCAGACGAATTTAATTCGATTTGAACCTTTTTGTCTTTGTATGTATTTTAAAGGGGGTAATTGTCCCTAAATACATTATCTTTTCTCATTTTTTGGAATTACACATCACCTTTAAAATCCGCCTCATAATACATAACCTTTCTTTTTCTTCTGGAATTGCACATGGTCAGCCAACCACCAACCGGAAAAATGAAGTGGATGCCGGAAACCCCACATATACACGTCGAAAAAAAAATTGATGTGACAGCCATGTAGGATTTATTTTTTTTATTCGAATTTCCAGAATATAGAATTAAGGCATTAATTTCCCAAATCCCCAATTTTTCCCTAAATCCCCTAGTTTTACAATTTTCCCATTCGCAACAAATTGTCGAACAGATGGATCTTTATCGGCTTGCGCCGAACCCGATGGTTGGCCTCCTGACATCGCTGATCGCAACCCTCCCTTACTAGATCTCACGAAAACAACAATTTCTCATCACCCCTGCATTTCTACCATAATCAAAAACACGATAACAATAAATGCATTTAAACCAGCCAAAAAATGATTATATCAACTAAGTTTTCAGCACAATAGGCCCTGGATAAAGAAAGCAACCCACGCCAAATGCATAATGAACAATTCAAATGGCCAGCTTGTTCGCTTTAATTGAGTTTGTGGAATCTATGCAAATTAGCAGTTGATGTTAGGGGAAAGATCGCAATCTAAGTTAAATCAACGACGACACGTTCGTCTCCCTGCCTAGTCCGTCCCGTGCGCCAGAGCCTTGGTCGCCGGTTCGTCGCGTGCGCCAGAGCCTTCGCCGCTGGTTCGTGTTGGTGTAATCGCTAGAGCAAGTGTAAGCGCCGGAGCTGGAGCCTTTCTTGGTGTTGGTGTAATCGCTGGAGCTAGGGCAATGTGGAGCAGATCGCTGGACGCTAGGACAATTGTGGAGCAGATCGAAATTCAAGTCTGGACCCTAGGGCAGGCAATTGTAAAAAGTGGGAAATTGTAAAACTAGGGAATTTAAGGGAAAATTGGAGATTTGAGAAATTAATGTCTTAATTATATATTCTGGAAATTCGAATTTAATAACAAAAAAAAAACCTACATGACTGCCACATCAATTATTCTTTTCGGCGTGTATATGTGGCATTTTCGGCATCCACGTCATTTTTTCGGTTGGTGGTTGGCTGACCATGTGCAATTTCAGAAGAAAAAGAAATGTCATGTAATATGAGACTGATTTTAAAGGTGATGTGCAATTTCAGAAAATGAGGAAAGATAATGTATTTAGGGGCAATTACCCATATTTTAAATATATATACATATATATATATATATATATATATATATATATATATATGGTCGTATTCAATGGAGGTCACTCCCTTAAATAAATAATAAAGATCAAATCAATGTCACTCATCTCACTCCAATCAACGGTTCATATAATTTCCTAATTTGATTATGTAATTAAATATTGGTTAATTACATTTATTTAATCCGAAAAGGGCAAATATGTCTGGTGCGTCGTTTTACACCAAAAATATCCGGCAGTCAGCCGGTATGCCCACACTGCGCAGACAGCAGTAAGCAAAATCGTCTCCCAAAGGACTGGCGAGAATTTCTCTAATTAAAGTCATCAAAATATGGCAGCCTTCATTGATTCATTTTAGTCAAACATGGCAGCCCATAATTCAAAATTCATCTGCCCCTCTTCTAGACAAAATTTGTCTTCAATAGTTGCAATTCAAACAGCAATTCAGGTTCTATTCTCCACAGCCTCAAGCTTCAAAATTCTTCTCAAAATCAAATCTTTTTCTCCAAAACCTATCAAATACCATCAAAATACATATAAGATCATAATCATATCCTAAAGATGATATTTAATACAAATTAAACACGGAAAACATAGAAAAATCCCCCAAATAAATGCGTATAAATACGCCCAATCAATGTCCACTCAAATCCACTGAAATTTGGGATCATGTTGAACAAATCCCGAGATCCCATTACAAATATTTCATTGCTTTTAGGCACATGTTTTTCTCTCTCGCTATGCCTCTCGGCCGCCCTTACTAGGGTTTAGGCTGAGGGCCTCTCGGCTGGCCGGCGCTTCTCAATGGCATCGCTCCAGCCTCCCCTCCCAAATTACCCCATAGTGTCTAATAACTTTGCTCCTGTCAGTCGATCTTCATCGCCACTCCACAGTTCTACTAGGGTTTTCACCACTGCTGATCAGATGACAATGAACTCTGCCACAGTAATGACGGCGCTTCTCTTCCCCGAGTCTGGGATCACGATGCCTCCGAGCATCACTGTCACAGATAGTTCGGCGGAGGCTGCTAGGGTTACTGCTGATGTTTCGTTCCCGGAAATCGCTGCGGTGATGACTACCCATACTGTCGGCGTCTCTACTCAGGCCGATGGTCCTAAGGGCCTGACCCCGCCTCGCTCGATCGGGACTGCCCAACCGCCGCCTTCATATGCTAACCCTATTTCTAGGGTTGGCGTGTTCAATCCGAAAGTGGTCAGTCAGCCGTCTGCTCCGAAGGTGTCTCCTCAGCCGAATGCCTCTTTTGCAGATAAACTGAAAGCTAGGGAGGGCAGTCCGACCGAGCAAGTTTCCAAGCCTAGGGACGTCCCTGCTCATGACTATACAATCCTCCGGCCGGAGTTGATGGATCTCAAGCGTTGCCTTGTTTTAGAGCCTTCTTTCCACCAACGACAAGTCCGGCGTTTCGCCCATGCGGTTCACGGCCGGCTGATCCTCTGCAAAGGTGAGTCACCTCGGTTTGCAGCGGATCTTTGGGAGGAACTTCAGTAGCTTTGGAAACCGTCTGCTGGTTGGTCGATTCATCCTCTCGGAAAAGGTTACTTCACTTTTAATTTCACCACCGACGAGGATAGGGCAGCGGATTTCGCCAAAACGACTTGGCGTCTACGCTCAGGTATACTCCATCTCCAGGCTTGGGTGTCGAATTTTGATCCCTACAAAGCGCATTCTACCCTTGTTCAGGTATGGATTAGAATCTTTAACTTGCCGCATGAATATTGGCACCCAGAGGTTCTTTCCGGGGTCGCACGAGAAGTGGGTACGCCTATCTTGATTGATGGTCAGTCTGCACAGGCTCATGTGGGTCACTTTGCTAGAATTCTTGTTGAGTTAGATGTTTCGGCTGATATTCCTGAGGCTTTAGATATTAAGTGTGGCGGCATTGATTTTACTGTCAAGTTTGGATATGAGAATTTGCCTTATTACTGCTCCGTTTGCAATGTTGTGGGACATATTTCTAACGAATGCGGAAGGAGTAAAACGACCACGACGGAGGAGGGCTTTACGGAACATCAGGGCGGGGAACGTGGTCAGTCCAAGGTAGATGACCACAGGGTTGATCCTCGTCCCTACACCGGAAATCAGGAATCTCCAGCAAGGGCTGGACAGGAAGCAACTTCAGCTGAGGTTGGACAGAAACTGAACTCTTCTTCAGACTCTCCTACCTCATCCAATCCCTTTGCTGTGTTGGTTTCTCTAGAGTTGCAAGATGAACAAAGACTTGTTGGTGATGATAACATGGACAAGCCGCCTTCTGATGGAGGCCGAGCTTCAGATGCTTGCATATCTCAGGACAGTCAGGGTAGAGAGGATATGGAACAGCCTGGGTCAGATGACGAAAAGAGCCAAATTGTGGTAGTTGAGCAGGAACACGAGAGGACTTCTGCACCTCTGGTTGTTCAGCCGCTTGCTGTTAAGACTGACAACAACGCTGTGCTAACTTTGACTGGGACGACAGGACCCATTTCTCGTAGCCGAGGGCGTCCGAAAGGGGCTATCACCAAGAAGGGGAGAGTTTCTGATTCTTCTATCAAGCACCGGCTCCGTCGTATCATAATCAATGGCATGTCTTCGGATTTCCAAAACTCAGCAGGCCGTGATGATATGCAGGGCCCTGGTCTTGACACTTCTTCGCCTGTGGAGTTCCTGAATAAAGTGAAGTATGCTCAGTCTGGAGGACAGACTCTGCAAAACTTTGTGATCAACTCCTCTAACTCTACCGATGCAGCCCATGCTATGTCGGTTGTGGCCTCTTCAAAAAAGAAGAAAAAATGGGGCGATATGTTGGACGATGAAGATAACGATGTTTTAAACGAGGACGACCCTCTTAAAATGTTCTCTTAGTCTTGGTTTCTTTTTTGGTTACCCGGAGTTTCTTGCGGGTGCTTTTGCTTGTTTCCTTCTGTCTCTGGTCTCTCTTTTTTCTTTTCTTTTTAATAAAATTTCTATTTCAGCAGTTGAACAAATCCCGAAAATTTCTCTCTTCCCATTCTGGGACCTGGTCCGTCAATGAACATAATAGGTGATCATTAGAATGTTCATTTGTTTTCCTCAACGAATATATCGACGAACATTAGTATGTTCATTAGTATTTTCTACGAACACTACATTGTCGATATACAGATCTGCAGATCCGGTGGCAGCGCGACGGTCGCCACCACGAGCGTCCACGTGACCGCCCTGGACGGCCTGGTGAACGTGAATTCCTTCTTCACCATTGCCATCTTCGTCGACCGCTCCTTGGCGACGCCGACGTCGACAGATTGGGGAGGGAGGCGAGGGGACGACGGCGGTCTCGGAGGGGACGGCGGATGAGACGGAGGAGGAGATGGAGGCGAGGAACAGCAGGAGGAGGAGGAGGAGGAGGTGGCAGATCTAAAAAAAGAAAGAGCGGCGGCGACGGTGGCTGTTGGACTGCTGTCGAAGAGAGGCAGATCAAGAGGAAAGTGATTTCTAGTAGAAGAGTCCGAGAGATGAGAGGCGTCGGTTGCTACCGGTGGCTTCACCCGAGAAGAACAGTGTGGGAGAGAGAGAGATAGCGTCAGTTGGGTGGGAGAGAGAGAGAGAGAGAGAGAGAGCGTCAGTTGGGAGAGAGAGAGAGAATGAGTTTGGAGAAGAAAATACAAAATGACAAAACTAACCTTTATTATATAAAATAAATGAAATAAAATTATAATTAAATGTTAAATTATCACTCTTAGATTAAACAAGATCGACGCACAAGATTTGACCTTTATTCTTTATCTAAGGGAGTGGTCTCCATTAAATATTTTATCTAATTGAAGGGTAAATAAATAATATTCACTTTCTATCCAGCTGTACATGGACTTTGTGTTATTAAAAAATAGTTATATACTTATATATGTATATATCTCCACACATTCATAAGTGTGCCTAGCCATAGATACGTAAACATAGAATGTGCTTAGGTAGCCTCCACAAATTTGGAAAATGCATGTCAATTAATTATAATTGAAGTGAAATGTTCAAAAATCTAAATTTATAAAGCTAAAGCTGACTTGTTCTTAACCATTGTCTTGCCTGGTATATTTAATTTATAAAATGGTTTATTTATCAAGTTAAATTGAAGACAAAAAGGAAATAAATCTATTTATGACGGTAATTGAGTAAATGAATAACTGAATTAATTAATCATATCATATATCCGTCCACGAAAAGATGATCTAAGGGAGGGTGACATGAGTTTTAAGAAAAGTTGTGTTACTTATTTAGTGAGTGGAAAAAAGTCGAAAAAAATAATTAAATTAGTGAGTGAAGAAATGGATCCGTAAGTTAGTGAGTTGTGAAAATGACCCATCAATTATTATTAAAATAAATTATGATATTTTTTATGAACGAATCAAAATGATAAATTAGGTCGTTTTTTCGTGGACGAATGGAATACATATTATATACCTATTTTATACAGATCAATGTAGAATGTATTGTTGGACTTCCTTCGCCGATTACAAACACTGATTGATTTCAAATTTTCGACCTTTCACTGCAAGTGAATCCAGTCCACAACTAAATAGCTTGAAAGAATTAATTAGTTTTTAAATTTTGAAATGAATTATCAAATTTCTAGAATAATATCCAAAAAGGCGACAATAATATATAGTTCAAACATATGTAGTGGGCATGACATGAACATATAATATGTTGGAGTACCAAAAAGCACAATACTTTCTTAATGACCAATTTAGGGTAGCAAAGATAAATAAATATTCTTTAAAAAACATAAAAGAATAACCACAAGCAATAGTGGTTCCCAATCAACAAGATCCACCTCCCACTTTAGTCTTCATATTGTCACTTCAAGTTAAATTGATTTTAAATATATTATACATCGTCTACTATTAAAAATAATAAGCTGTCTTTGTATTTGGTTGTGATTGACATCACAATTGCATAATACTAATAATCTATTCTTTATTTTATTTTATAGCTTTATTGTCGCTTTCGAACTCACCAATAACCATCCCAATCAAATTCATTCATTTTGCCATTTTATTTATGCCAATCAGTCGTTCCAATTCATTTATGTTTTTCAATCAAAATCTTAATATGGAAGAAAACGACAAATGCAATGCTTCTCAACTTAGAAAACGTCTTTCAACGTTTTGCTGATGATATATGGCGATTATATATTGCATTATCATTTTCATTAATTATTGGTAAATTATATGTCTTGGCCTTTTAAGTAGTATTCATTCAATTTTTAATACTCCCTCCGTTCCATATGGATAGACTGATTGAGATTTTCACAAAAATTAAAAAAAATATTGGAAATAAAAATATATAAATAAATTTCTTAGTATGCCCATATTTATTATTTAATGATGTATTAAAGTGAGAGTAAATTAAAGAATTAAATAGGGATATAATAGTAAATGAGTAAAAAACATTACTACTTTTTATGGAAACAAGCCTATATAAATGGGACATTCAAAAAATGAAAACAAGCCTAAGCATATGAGACGGAGGGAGTAATTCATAAATTATTATCGAGATAATTAAAATTACGATTTATATAAACATTAAAATTCAATTTATATAATTTTTAATAATCAAATTTGATTATTCGATAGAATATAACAAAATAATATCGAAAAAAATGATGAGGCTTACTCATGAAATGTGCTGATGAAGGGCATATCGATATCATATATACTTTCATTTTTCGACCTATTAAATCATAAATGATGGAAAAAAAATAAGCACCGAATCTAATAGCAATGTTAGAAACGTACTTTCCCTCATTACGAAGTAAGCTAGCATTTAAAGCCATGCCAACCAATTAGAGTCTAAGTAAATTTTGAATTAAAAAATTAGAGCGGGTCTCGGGTACAATCGATTATACCGTACAATTGGATTGAACCCTGACTTGCATCCTGATTCGTACCTTGACTTGAATCCATAACTCGATTTCAAATCGTATAAATAACACTATTTGGTTATACAAATGACACTTTCTGCAATTGACATTATTCGATCGGTTTATAAATAACACTGCGTATAAATGACACTATAACATTGTAAGTGATACTATGCATTGTTAGAGTTGTGTTAATTCTATTTAGATATTGTCATTTCTATAGACACTTGCTGGTTATTAGTTGATACCATCAGAGATACCTAATGTGATACCTACTGCACCAGAATATTCTCAGAAGATACCTTTGCGGATATGCACAAAGTTTTTTGAAGATTTCGTTCCCTTCTCAGAGATATATTCGTGATGGACTTCTCATACCTAATGGATCGACTTAAAGTTTAACAAGGACGAGTTCTAATCGAAGAAGGAGTCCTTGATTTATCCTTTATATATGTCAAGTGTTTCCAAAAGTTGAAGCTGGCAGTTTTTATCCTCTTTTGCTACTACATTGGTTTTGTACTTCGTTGAGATCATATTTTCGTTATGCATGTGATTTGTTGATTTGGTTTCGTGACGTCTTCTTACTGCATTGTTACTGAACGTGCGTTTGGTACTTTGCTTTTTCATGTTGGCTTGAGCAAGGTACGTTGGTTGGTGTTTTTATTGGTTCTTTGAAGTATTGTGTTATAAGGGATTAGGTGTGTTCATCGGGGTTCACATCTAGAAGGTTAATGTTATCTAGCTTTCAATATTTCACTGTTGTTGAAGGTTTGAGAAGTTATAGAGGCGTAGAAAGGTCGAGTATTTTTGTAAGTCATATTGTAACTTATCTTCTCATAGTGGAACGTTTTCCCTGGGCGAGGCCCCCAGACGTAGGTGTTCTATCACCGAACTGGGTTACCACTTCTGGTGTTCGTCTTCAATTACTGGTCTTGTTACTTGTTTTGTTACAGTATCACACTCAATACTAACACTGGTATTTGCAAGAATTTTATGTGTATCTGGACATGTAGGTCTTTCATGTATAATTGACAATATTCGGTTATACAAATGACAGTAACCGTGTAAATGACACTATTTGATTATACAAATGATACTGTCTATAATTGACACTATTTGATTATACAAATGACACTATGACATTTAAAATATTATAATGTCATTTGTATAATCAAATAGTGCCATTTACACGAATTTGATCAGGGCGCGGGTCAGAATGCAACCTGGTTGTACGATACAATCGGTTGTTCCTAAGTTTTTGTGTAAAAATTATAACAAACAAAATTCTTTAGTAGTCATATTTTCGAATTATATCATATGTTTCACTTTATCTACATAGTTTTTTAAAAAATATACTCCCTCTGTCCCATTACAAATGTCTCATTACTTTTGGGCACGTAAATTAAGAAGTGTGTAGAAAGTAGATAAAGTAGGTTGATGAAAATTATTTAAATATTAGATATAAAGAGAGAATATATTGTCAAAAATGAAATGAGACATTTGTAATAGAACATCCTATTATAAAAATGGAACATTTGTAATGAGACGAAGGGAGTATATAGTAATAATAATAATAATTCCTATATATCCTTCTTGTAGATCTATATATAGTGACTCAAACTCTTAATTTAATAGTTTGACTTATCTACGCTTATATAGTTCACATTATGCAATTAACATCATTAATTAATTGAATTCATTACAATGAGATCATGTTAAATGCATGTAATCATGTTAATTAGTAAAAAAAAAATCATCATAGCCCTCAAAAGCTACAAAGATATACTCACTCTATCTTCAAATAAGTGTCATAATAGTGAGTTTTTTTTTTTCGTCCTCTTTTAAGTGTCATATTGTGGAATTTCAGAGTAAAATTCAGCTAAACATTCAATTTGTATCTATGTTTTAATAGTATTATAATTAAATGAAATTTTAAAGTTAGAAAATATAATTAAAGGTTTGCATGTAAAATTATACTTCTCCTTGGTATATGTAATTTTGTGGCATATGAAATTTATTTAAAGATGGAGGGAGTAATGTTTTCATTTATCTAAGCGAAGGTATACTGTTTTCAAGGAAAAAGAATATTGTGATAACCAAGATTCAGCGAACCAAATGTTTTCATATTTTTATTACTTATTTTGTCTTGTTTTTAAAGAAAATGAAGAAACTATATCTTTAAGAAACCACATATACCTACTATCTATGCCCCATCTCTTAACTAATTTATTTATGATGATGAATAGGTGATAGGTGGGCTCATTTTCATTTTCTTTTTTCAGAATTATCAACTTGAATATAATAAAATCTTATTGGATGACTATTTTTTTAGTGGCGAAACTTGTTTGGTTCCATGCCATTTGCAACAACCAAATATGCTGAATTATGAAGAACATTTTGGAATATATTCATGGATTTTAGGATGAAATTGCAACCTGTTTTCCCCTTTAACAAGTGGTTTATCTAATTTTGACTAATTTTCATTATGTTGTCATCATTTAATGTGTGGGCATGGGGTCTAGATAGACATCTAATGTTGATACCAAACTCGGTCTACATATAATTGTGCTTGACCACAAATTAAAGCTCTAACCATTTATTAGTAAAATTCATTTATTTGAGTTCCCAACTCATTTTTTTTTCGTTCATTATTTGCGCGGTGGTATTACTTTTCTTTTTCTTCTGTCTAAAACTGAATATAATGCGAATCATCCGATCCAACTCAACCATAATAAATTAGACTCAACTCGATCCCAATCTAATAAGGAGAGGTTTAATTTGTATGATTGAGTACTTTTATCTTTAAAAAGGTGAGATTTCTCCTATCATATTTTTTTAATGGGATACGAATCAAATAAAAATAGCTTAAACGATAAAATTAATTAAGGACCTTGTGATATCTCAAAGTTTCAATCTATCAAAATAAACAAGAGATTAATTTTATTATTTTTATCTATCAAGGCTAATCCTTCAAAGTAAACGTTCTCTAAGTATAGTAGTAAATCGCGGGATTAATAAGCTATACCTACTAGTGATTTTGGATCTATTTTATCATGGTTGGGAGGATGTTTGAATAAAGCTTATTTTAAAGAGTTTATAAATGTTTCAAGAACTTATAAGATGTATTTTTTTTTTTAGAATTACAAGAGGTATATGAATATAATCAATTATGCAATTCGCACGCAAGCAGGATTTCAACACCACCCAAATGTGGGAAAGCTACACCACATGCAGACGGGACCTCAACACCACACAAATGTGGGAAAGCTACACCGCACGCAGGCGGGAATACAACACCACCTAAAAGTAGGAAAACATCACCGCACACATGTGAGATTTAACCCAAGACATCTCACAAAGGAGAGTATTTGAGTGCCTCAACTTTGCCATTAGAACAATGCCTCATTGGCATAAGATGTAGTTTCTTAAAATTTTATAAGTTGTAACTTGTTTGGATAATTGAGCTTACAAGCTAGATAAAGAATTTTTAATTGGAGAGAGAAAATCGAAAAAAGATCAAATTAGAATTATATATGATGAAAATAAAAAATCATAATTAAACTATTTTTAAAAAAATGAGTGTTGCTAGATACTCTCCTCGTCCCATTGATCTTGTCCTTTTTTTTTTTGGTTGTCCCATTGATCTTGTTATGTTTCTATATTTGATAATGATTTTACACTACAAACAATATGGCTCCACACTTTTACACACTTTTACTACACTAATTATAATTTCCTTAATAATCGTGCCAAAAAAATGAGACAAATCTAATGGGACGAATGGAGTAATAGAAAAATAAGTTGAGGGGAGAGAAACTTATTTTTTTGGGAGTTTATAAGCTCTTTAAAAGTTTATTTTTCCAAAAACACTTTGAAAGAGATTATAGGCTCCTAAACAATTTATAAGTTATAATTTCTCTTATGTCTGCTGTAGTTGGGATGGATCGATATTAAATTTTAGGGGTATTGGCCTGTAAATACCCGAACTTTGAGTATTTTCTGGTTTTACACCTCAACTTTAAAATATGCCTATAAATACTCGAACTTTGTATTCTTTCTTATTTTGCACCCGACGAATTTTTACCCCCCAAATCGTTAATGAGATGTCAGCCAAATTAAGAGGGTAGTTTGAAGTTCATAACAGAGAATATAAGTTTGTTGTCAATGTGAGATTTAAAACATATAATTGTAGATTTTGGATGTCAATCCGGCTGCCATGTTAGCAACGATTTAGGGGTAAAAATTCGCTGGGTGCAAAATCAGAAAGAATACAAAGTTCGAGTATTTATAGACAGATTTTAAAGTTGAGGTGTGAAATTGTACCTATCCAGTAAACATACGTCTTGGCCACACAAAAGTATAAATTGAGTAGAGATACTTGTAATAAATAGTGCAGAAAGTAAAGAACGCCAACAATGGTTACCCAGTTCGGTGATAACACACCTATGTCTGGGGTGCTACGCCCAGTTCAAACAGTTCACTAGTGATGATAAGAAATACAAAGGACTTACACGCGAAGACTCGATCTTCCTAGCCTCTATTTCTTCCCAAACCTTTACCTACGTGAACAAAGTAAGAGCAAAATAGAACTTACTCATAGAACGTAACTGCACCTCAATCCACGTTCAAACCAACACCATGAAACACTCCAACAGGCTGGAGTAAACAAGAACATAAACTAACTCACGTTTACAAAGAGAACTAGCGTGAATCAATAGCACACTCACACATGAACTGTATGCTCTCCTACTGCACGAAAATACTCTCTCAAAATAATAAGAATAACAAAGAAAGCAGCAGCCACCGAAGTCTACGTAGTCTACTATATATATGTAAACCCACAAGGAATATTAGTTGAAATAGAACTCTTGGGTAAAAACTTGCAGCACAAATTAGGGTTCACGGAAACCCTAGGTAGAAGGACTCCAAAACAATCTGGAGAACTAACATATATATATATATATATATATATATATATATATATATATATATCCGAAATTAAGCTCAGGTAAATCTCCAAAAGATCTCAAAAAACCCGCAAGGTTTGCTTATTGTATGTCTCCAGAAACTTGAGACTGCAGAAGCAACTCTGGTAGACACAGTCCGAGAAATTCCTGAAGAGACCCACTTTAGTCTACACAATGACAACTAAACATAGAGTATAGAAATACTCTAACAAGGTGCAAAATCAGAAAATGCACAAAGTTCGGGTATTTATAGGCCAATACCCCTAAATTTTATTTATATAAAAAAATGTATGACATATGAATAATAATAAACAAATTGAACGAATATTAATATCTCAAGTATATCATATTATGATACTATAGGTACACATTATATATTAAACACTTTAGTCAATATACGTGCACTAGTGTTATCCTTTTTAAAATGTGAACCTCCCCTTCCTTACAAACAAAGAGAATAAAAATACGAAGATCATAAATAGTTATTGAAAGAAAATTATAGTTAGACGTAACTATGGCTGAAAATTGTTTGGTACGGTATTTTCAATGTTAAAATTATATAAATACGTAGGCGACTGTAATTACGATAAATTAATATACTCCCTCCGCCCCACCTTCATAATTCCTTATTCCCTTTTTAGATGTTCCATAATATAGTTCATTTTTAAAATTAAATTAGTATTAATTTTTTTTATCAAAGTAACCTTATTTAAATATAGCCAAACATAGAATAAATAAGGGTAAAATTAAATAATTATATATATTTTGTATTTTTTAAGTATTATTTAAATTTTCCAAGTACTATTTATTGCATTTTTTTAATATGTGTGAAAAAGTGAAGTGGACTATGGAGGTGAGACCGAGGCAGTAGTCATTTTGGTTCGATGATTTTGATAGGACCCTGAGAAAGTAGTCAATAAATTTAAATAAGTAGAACGTTATGATTTGATTTTACATTAATTAAACTCAGTAATTTGGAGCTCATCTCTTTTTGCATAAAGACAATATGATATGGTCCCAGTGACACTGTGGCAATACCTAAAGGTGCATAATTACTCATTAGTACCTATCTTTTAATGCTGATTAATACTTCCAAATTATTATAATGTTAAATTACTTACTTTATATACTTTTAATTGTAATCATAATTCTGATATACTATGTCAATAGCCTGTAAAATACGCAGGAGAAGCAAAAGCACACACGACAAAATTTGTGACCAATTTAAACTTAAGAAGAGATTGGTAGATTATTATGGCTCATATTTATTTTTATGTTTCTCTCCATATATGTAACTAATATATGTATACCATATTTTGCACCATTTATTTTCTTATAATATGTTTCTTATGGACCATTTTTTTTTATGAATATACATTAAGCACGGAGAAGAAATATCAATGATTAAACTGATGAGATTGGTTTATGAATTAATATAATTGTTTACTAATAGACAGCTGCAACTTTGACTCTACGAATGCAGACTACCCAGAAAATAATCATTGCCAATAAAATATGCTCGGTAGATCATGTATAAAGAAAACTAAAATCATGAAAATGAGAATAATTAATATTTCTCCTTTTATGTTTACATAAAGAATTCCTACAATTTCTAGAAAAAATGTTTTTCACAAGGTGGAAAACCATTAATTCGCTTTATATACACTATATATTTTATCAGAGGAAAATAAAAACATAAGGCATGATGAGTAGTCACAAAGAAATTAATTAGGAAAATGAAGTGCATTAAAAGGATAGAAAAGGAAATACAACTGGTTTTGGATGTTACCCCACTTTAATAGCTTTTTTTTTGTATATAAATAACAGAAACAATTTTCATTTAAATATTTAGATGCCTCTTGCTTATAATTCCAAATTATATGAACTATCTTATTCTCTCATTATATAGAGTATATATAAATACATATATGCTCTGCATAATTTGATATAGAAGAATATCGGTAATATCTAAATTAATGATCTTTTTTTTTATGAAGTTGCTATTTATTCTTTTATTCATAATTAATGCATTTTTAAACATACGCTATATAATTGCATTTTTTTAAAAATCGTACACAGAGATTTTTTATCAATAATTTTATGAATTCGATTAACATCATGTACCATACCGATGACATCATTATTCGATATATTAAAAAAATGGGAATTAAAAAATTCTTATGTAACTAAAAAAATTTAAAGAGGGCATAAAAAGTGAAACTTTCTCCAAGTCAAAAAGGCTTGCCCTTTATATGAATCCCGTGACTCGCTCCTCTATAACGGGAAAATTTATTTTGGAAAAGAAACAAAAATCAAATTATCTTTTGAAAAATACCAACAAAAAATAGCAATTTTAGCATGTGGCAATTATACAATGTTGAAAGCTACACCACATTTACTCGAATCTATGGGCATAATACTACCTTGAGCACAATTTCAGTAATTTCAATAATTTGCAATAAATAAAATTGACATAAAAACGCGTTCTTGATAATTTAGGTTTTAAATTCAGGGGTTTTTTTTTTCTTCCAAGAAAATATATTTACAGTATGCAGTTTATCACTGTTACTGTGTGTGCAAAAAATATTAAATAAATGGGAATGCTAGTTTTGTGTGCATATAAGACATGTAGGAGTTAGAGAGAGAGAGAGAGAGGGTGTAGAATTCTGTGGCTTTGGATTCTTCTAGCAGATCGTGCCTGCCAGCTTTATGTGAGAATGGCTGTGCAAAATATATAATTCTTGAAATTCTTGTTTCCCATTATTTGACTGAGAATTTCTGTAGTATAAAAAAGAAAAAGAATTAATATAAAGAGTTTGAGAAAAGTGCTGTCTGTTCGCGAGCTTCAATAAAGAAAGAGTTTTTATGTTCTGAGCCTTTTTTTTCTTCTATTTTTGAAGAGCTGGATTGAGTGTAGAGGCTGGTTGAGATAGACAGAGAGAGAGAGAGAGATGAGGAAGGCGGAGGAGATGGCGGTGGTGGTGGCGGCGCTGCTCATTGGCATTCTGAGCTCCACCAATGCAGCCACAGATCCAAATGATGGTCAGTTTCTTCACTACTCTTGCTCTTAATCTTCATTTTGAGAGAGAGAGAGAGAAGGTAATGATGGTTGAAGGTTGAGGGCTTGATAGTTTCTTTGATTGATGTAATGATGTATACCAGTTGGGGTGGATTTATATTTCCTAAATTTTGTGTTGGAAAATTAAGAAAATGAGCATATATATCTCTAATAGTGATGATAAGATGAAAATCCAGAAATTGAAAACTGGATTAGAATACGTAGTTTAGTTTTGTAAGGCTATTTTTCTGCTTGCTGTTGTGCTTTTGTGTTCTCACTTATTTGATTGATGCCATTGATTTTCAAATTAAAGATATTTCTCTGCTTTTGTGGGGATGTTACTATTTGATTTCTGAAAAGTTGGGTCTTGAAAATTAGAGGTTTTCTTCTGCACATTACAGAGAGAGTTGGAGAGAGTTGTGATCTCAGAAGTTGGAGAGAGAGATTTTGATTTTGAACTGGTATTTCACTGTAGTTTCTGATGATTTGTTGTTCTATGTTTAAATTTACATTTCAAGATTTCATTGTTAAAACATGACTTTTAACTGGTTCAGTAAAATATTTTAGGATTTAGGTTAATAATTCGATTTGTTATCTTTGAAATCCTCTAAGAGAAAAGCATTGTAAAGGAAAACTGCAATCTTCGAGAAATTTCCATTTTATTGATCAGCCAAATCGTGGCCTATTCGAGTCCATGTTTATTTCGAGAGCATGACAATGACTTGCAACAATGACTCGTTATTCATAATTGGCTAGCAGAATTATACCATACATGCTCTCTAAGACGATGGCATTTTGAATCTATGAGAATATTTGTGTTGTTTTCGACATGTATAGCATTGACATTCTTCATTCTTGATTACTTTTCTCTATTATTCTGATTAACTTAATCTATACTTTAACTCTACGTACGTGGATATGCAGCATCCAATCTCAATCTCTTGTTCACCAGCTTGAATTCAGCGCAGCAACTTACCAATTGGAAGTCGAGTGGTGGCGATCCCTGTGGAGAGAACTGGAAGGGAATCACTTGCTCGGGCTCGAAAGTTACAGAAATGTGAATCAACGACAGCCCTCTTTGATTTTGCCCGTTTTTCATTCTCTATATGCAATAGTTAGCTAGATTCTGATGCTCCTTTTTTTTTCTGTGTAGAAAGATACCGGGACTAGGGCTCTCCGGGAACATGGGATACCAGCTAGATAAATTCACGTCGCTAACTGTATTGTAAGCCACGTGCTATTATTACTCCCACAACTCCCTTTTTTGAAAAAAAGGTTGAATCTTGATGATATATTCCGATGGGTATTTGTAGTGATATAAGTAGCAATAATCTCGGAAACCAGCTTCCGTATCAACTACCTCCGAACTTGCAGAGACTGTAAGCTTCCTCGATCTTGTGATTCGTGGATATTTGAGTTTCCTCATTCCCGACCTGCCTAATTTTTTTTATCTAATTGATGCAGAAACCTTGCCAACTGCGGCTTCAATGGTCAACTTCCGTATTCCATCTCGCTGATGAGTTCTCTGAAATACCTGTTAGTTATATGCCTTGAAAATCTCCTTTCCCCAATTTACGAAGACTTTTTATTGTGAACAAAAATATGACATTTTGCATTTGGCAGCAACGTAAGTCACAATCAGTTCCAGGGCCAAGTGACTCTCCAGTTCAACTCCCTTACGTCTCTCACTACATTGTAAGGCCAATCACCTCGTCTTGCAGTTCCTATTCGTTTTGATTCTAGCGAGTTTATGAGGTTGCAAAATGATACGAGTAATTTTTTTTCCACACTACGTGATTATGCTTCAGGGATTTTTCGTATAATACCATGTCTGATAATCTTCCACAGAGTTTCCAGTCGTTGACAAGTATAAAGGACATGTAAGCGGTCTATATTTTTTCCCTTAGCGTCTTATGTTCTCGTTGGATGCTTCGTAACCTTCTTACTTATTCAGGTACTTGCAAAACAATCAGTTTACGGGAACCCTTGATGTCCTTGCAACACTTCCACTTCAGAATCTGTGAGTCCCCGTTAAAATTTCCGTCTTTACACATAAACACATACTATGACATGTGCTAGTTGTATGTTTCCTTGAGAAGTGAGAAAAAACGGACTGATGTATGTCGTATTTTGTAGGAATGTTGAGAACAACCGTTTTACTGGATGGGTACCCGAGCAGTTGAAAAACATAAACCCGAAGTAAGTATCTTGATCCGTATATATCTATGCACCATCTCGCCTTTTAGGCCTGTTTATTGTGGCTTTTGAATAATTTTGAGCTTATTTGATCACGTAATCCTTCGAGTACTCATTGTCAATCTAGTCTATCACGGAGATTGTCCAGTTTTAGTAATTTTCCCGTTGTTTTATAGAACGAGCGGTAATCAGCTCAGCTCGGGGCCCGCACCTCCACCTCCGCCTGGCACTCCTCCGGCCACGAGCCCCAACCGGAATCGCGGATCTGGCGGCGGCGGTTCATCTAGTAATGGAGGAAGCGGAAGTGGAGGAAGTTCGGGTATAGGTGCCGGTGCTATAGCTGGAATTGTTATTGCAGTTCTGGTAGTTGGAGCAATAGCAGCATTCTTTATCATAAAAAGACGATCCCGCCGAAAGCCGTCGGCAGATCTCGAGAAGCTCAGCAATCAGCCTTTTGCTCCTCAAGCTCCACACGAAGTGGAAGGTGATTTTTCGAGACCTCACCTTTGTACGCGTATTTGCTGAGTATAGGAAATAACGCGACACAACGCATTATTATTTGACTGCAGAGACGAAGCCTGCTCAAATTTCCGCGGCAGCCAACACGAAAGCTTTCGAAGCTCCCGCCGTGATAAATCTGAGACCGCCTCCGATCGATCGTCTCAAGTCGTTCGATGAAGATGATGTCACCGCGATGCCCATTGTTCCTCCCAAGAAAGTGAACATAGCTCCGATAGACGCTAAATCATTCTCGGTTGCAGACTTGCAAATAGCAACTGATAGTTTCAACGTTGAGAATCTCATTGGTGAAGGGTCCATCGGGCGGGTTTTCCGAGCTCAATTGGATGACGGAAAGGTATGCTCTACTGATGTTTGCATCTGCGAAAAATCAACTCACTGCTCAACCGATTTCAACTGCTAAACGAATTGCTTTACACTTTCGCTGACAGGTTGTTGCTGTAAAGAAAATAAACGCATCCGTTCTATCCAACTCAGACGATTTTCTTGGGATCGTGTCAGAAATTTCGCGGTTGCACCATCCAAACATAGTTGAGCTTATAGGGTATTGTTGTGAGCATGGACAACACCTGCTCGTTTATGAGTTCCTTAAAAATGGATCTCTGCACGAATTCCTGTATCTCTCCGATGAATTCACCAAGCCTCTGACGTGGAACAGCCGTGTCAAGATTGCACTGGGAACTGCAAGAGCACTAGAGTACGTCTCGAGGGCCGTTTCTTATGAGTTCATAGTTTCAAATATCCTCGGATGTCTGTCATCAAAGCTGCTAGCTCGTTACTCATCTGCTTATGCGCTGCAGGTACCTTCATGAAGTATGTTCGCCCTCGGTGATTCATAAAAACTTCAAATCAGCAAACATTTTGCTCGACGGCGAGCTCAACCCTCATCTTTCAGATTGTGCGTTAGCGAGCCTTGTCCGTGAACCAGATCAGGTACAATCTTACGTGTTTCTTTGTTTTGGGGTGATAGATTAAATCGACAGTTAATATGACGAGTGTTTGAAGAATTTGACGATCAAACAAGGTCGAAATTGTTAAATCCATCAAAGATTTAGACAAAAACTTGTATACATCTTGTGTATCCACCCCAATTAGGGTTCATCAATCCTCATCTAGGGTTTATTAAATTAGGGCAGATGCACCGTGCATCCGCATTTCGAGTTGGGAAATAAATTGCATTTCGCCTTAGTAGCTATGGTGGCTCCCTTGTTGATTTCGTAATGTTTATACGGAACATTTGTAGGCATCCGGATACAGCGCGCCTGAGGTTGCTATGTCAGGTCAATATACCATCAAGAGTGACGTCTACAGCTTTGGTGTCGTGATGTTGGAACTTCTCACCGGACGCACGCCATTTGATAGGTAACTCCGAATCCTTCCAAGAAATGAACGGAATGCCACCCCACCACACCTTTTCTCTAATGAGTTGTTTCCTAACGCAGCTCAAGGCCTAGGTCCGAGCAATCTCTAGTCCGATGGGCGACGCCCCAGCTCCACGACATCGACGCCTTATCAAAGATGGTCGATCCAGCTCTTAAAAGCCTCTATCCCGTCAAATCTCTCTCACGATTCGCAGATGTCATTGCTCTCTGCGTCCAGGTACACTTAAAACCTCTCTCTCTCTCTCTCTCTCTCTCTCTCTCTCTCTCTCTCGACAACAAAGCGCAACTCAATTGGTAAGACGTTTCCCCTCCAGCCATTAGGTTGGGGTTTGAGTCGCCACAGAAGGGAAATAGGGAACCATTTTTGATCCCGCTTTTTTGAAGATAACAAAACCTCTCTCGCTCTTTCTGAATGTGCGTATTTTTTTGTTGATGATCAGTCGGAGCCGGAGTTCAGGCCACCGATGTCGGAAGTGGTTCAAGCGTTGGTACGGTTGGTGCAACGAGCGAACATGAGCAAGCGAACTTTCGGAAATGACGGCGCGGCAAGGACTGGATCTGGAGATGCTGATGACTATACACCATAAGTTTACCCCCAAACACTAGAAATTGAAGATTATGGATCAATCTGTGATGACTATTTATGCTTCCCAGAAAACTGCTTGCCAATGTTCTGTGATATTTCTAGTTAAATCTGTATCATAGTGAAGAAGAATAGGTGACCAAAATTTGTTCATTCTTGGAGTTTATGGATTGACTGACTGTTTTTCTTTTGTTATCGTTGCTGTTTTTCCTTTCTCTGCTTCCATATGATAAACTATTGATGTATAGAAGTGTAATTGAATAGGGTTCTTCAACCTCGATTTGAGTTATTTCGTATAAATGTGAGCTAGCAGCTGCTGGATCGTTATGTTGCCCGCTAATCCTGAGTAAATCTACTACTAGAGAATTTCTTTGTTGCATAATTGATTTTGTCTAATATTTATTTTTGTAGGTAGTGTGATTATTATAATAAATCGGTTTATCGTATATAGGAGTATAAAATAAGTACATAATAAATTTGCTGTGAATGTTATGAATTTATTGTGAAAAACAATAAATTCAAACAAATGGAATTTGTTCCAGTTATGGGATTTGGATTTTGGATCATTCATTCAGCGCATGAATTAACATATAATTGGATTCATTTGAGCTACTCTATTTTCTTGTATACTTGATTTAAGAGTATTAATATAATACAATATTAGTATTTCACTAAATTAAGAATATTTCATCGAAATCTTTATCAGCACTCGAACAGTCTCACAAGGGCAAAACATCTATATTTGAAATTGACCATCGTACAATTGTTTATGAATTTCTTTTTGGCTAAAATTTTTTGCACTTGCACTTAACGACTAGTAAATTGAAAACCTAATTGAAGTCCTATATTTTTCCTCAAATCAAATCGAATCAAACTGAAATGTAAATTTTAATTTCGGTTCGATTTTCGATTAATCCAATTTTTTATTTTTATAATCAAAATTATCACCCAAAATAGCCAAAAAATCAGAATAAAATCAAAATAAATTCCACATCAATAAAATAAATAATTATATTAAATATATCAAACTTTAAGATTTTTGCAAGGTTTACAATTAAGAAAATAAAAGAAGAATATTTATTATATATTAAAATGAAAAGTTCAGCATCAAATCTCTTTTATTCATAAATCAAATTGAACCAACGTCTGAAAAATTAAAATCGAACTGAATCAAGTAAAAACGAACCAAACTGACCAAAATTAATCGCTTCGATTCGATTATTCAGTTTTGCTCACCTCTAATCGATAAGGGAGAAAACCAGCCACACAAGGAGAAGAGCTCCACACAAACAAACTTGTTTTAGTGACATTCTTCTTAGTAACCTCAACTATACTTGAGTTACAGATCGATCATGGCAGCTTATGGAGCTCTGCTTTCTCTTATGCATATCATAGATCGCATCGAGAATCATCCTTCCCCTCCAATTTCTATCCACAAACATCAAGTTCAATCTCTCACTCAAAATCTTAACTTCTTCCAAGAATTTCTTGAGCGCTATAATTCCCCTTTTGCCTACAGCAACGAAGCGGATCCGTTGGAGATGCGCATAGCAGATGCAGCTTATGCGGCCGAAGATGCTATCGAGTCCCATATTGTGGACATGATTAAGCTGCGGAGATCCAGCAAAGCTTATCATCAACAAATACAAATCTACTCTGAAGGAGAAACCAGCACTTCTTCTGGCTCCAACAATCAAAGGCAGCCGATGATGTGGTCCAATTACTTTGGATGTCTAATGAAACCGATCAATCATGGTAGAAAAGTCAACATCGTTGATAATCTGCATCGAGGTCTGCAGAAAGTGATTAAAGAAATGGATTTGATCAAGAAAGATACGATGGAGATCACTGCAGAGAAGACTGGAGTCAAAGCTCAGCTGCAGAGAAACGTCTCAAGATCTTCCATCATGGTGGGCTTTGATGATGTCTCGCTTGAAATCATGGACAAGCTCACCAACGGACAACGCAATCTCCAAGTCATCCCTATTGTGGGGATGGGCGGGATTGGTAAGACCACTCTTGCTAAACATGTTTATGCACAACCACTTATTAAGCAGCATTTTGATATTTGCGCATGGACTACAATTTCTCAAAATTTTGACTCAAGAGAAATTCTTTGTGAATTGCTTTCTCAAGCCAGCAAAAGAAGCAAGGACGAATTGAGTAATATGAGTGAAGCTGAACTAGGATTAGCACTCCACAAATATTTATTCAGTAGAAGGTTCCTAATTGTGATGGATGATATGTGGAGTGTTGATGCATGGGATAAGATACAGCATTTCGTTCCTAATAATGGAAATGGAAGTCGCGTTGTGGTGACGACTAGGCAATCACAATTGAGTTCTCAATTGAACAACAATTATTGCCTTCCAATGAAATTTCTAGATGAGGTTTGTAGTTGGGATTTGTTCTCCAAATCTGTGTTTGGGGAGGAAACTTGTCCACTTGAATTGGAGGAAATTGGAAAGAAAATTGTAGAGAATTGCAGAGGTCTCCCTTTAGCAATTGTAGTGGTGGGAGGCCTTTTAAAAAATATGGAACACACTATAGAATGTTGGGAATCTATAAGGCAAAATTCAAGTTCAGTAGTGAATTCAGCAAATGAAGATGTTTGCTTGAAAATACTGAAAATGAGCTACAATCATTTGCCAGTATATCTAAAGCCATGTTTTCTATACATGGGAGTGTTTGAGGAAGACTGTGCAGTTCGTGTCTCAACACTCGTCAAGTTATTGGTTTCTGAAGGATTTCTAAAACCAATAACTGACAAAAGCTTGGAAACAACTGCAAAAGAGTACTTAAACGAGTTAGTTGACAGAAATCTCATTCTAGTTCATGAGTTAGGGTCTACTGGAAACATAAAGTTGTGCAAAATTCATGATCTATTGAGAGACCTTTGTTGCAGAGAAGCTGGGAAACAAGGGTTTTATAATGTGATAGGGCAACATAAGTTTCAGGGCCTAAATAGGCAACGTTGTGTTGTTATTCCTGGAGGCATTTCAAAAGAGGAGGTTCATGATGCCTTGCGATCTATGCCGCTTGCTCGTTCTTTTGTCTGTCATAGTGAGGAAGTTGTTCCGTTGCCCGATTCCAGACTGCTGAGGACATTGAAAGCATATGATAGAGATAGATCTGGAAGCCACCATTATTTGTTAGATGACTTGTTTGAGTTTGTGAACTCGCGGTATCTTGCTGTTGGAGTTCATGGAGTGTCTAAAATCCCTTATTCAGTAGAATTTCTCTGGAATCTACATACACTTATCATTTTCCATTCTACAAGGGTTGATGCAATATATCTTCGGGAGATGACTCAACTTAGGCATCTTGAGTTCCATAAAGGAGATTTGTATCTACATGCTCCTACTGATGGAAACAATGACATCGTCATGAACAAACTACAAACACTCAAAAGAGTAAATCTTTCAGAGTGCAGACCGGGGAGGTTGACTTCGTTAATCCCCAATATAAAGAAATTGGAAGTAACAGGTGGATACCTTTCAGGTCTTTCCTCTATGAAAAAACTAGAGTCCTACCGTTATTGGGGTAAGTCTATGTTAGTATATACCTTCCCGTACTCTCTTAAGAAGTTGAGCTTGGGAGCACACTCCCATTGGGAAGTGTATGGAGAGGCGCTTGAAAAGATAGGTGCATTACCTCTTCTTCAGAAGCTTAAATTGGAAAGAGCTGAATTCCTAGAGCAAGAAGGCATGTGGCAAACAAGAGAAGAACTGTTCCCTAGCCTCAAATTCTTGGAGCTGAAATGGTGTTTTTTGAAATCCTGGATGACAGAGAGCTCCCACTTTCCACTCCTTGAGAAACTTCATCTTTATGGATTAAGAGAGTTGGAGGAGATCCCTCGTGAAATTGGTGAAATATCAACGCTGCAATCAATTCACTTGGAGTACTGTAGCGAATCAGTGGTGGAGTCCGCAAAGGCAATAGCAGAGGAGCAGGAGGAATTACAATTTCGAGTTGTGCTCCTCAAAACCAACCAGAACCTACCACTACGGAGCCTTGCAAGCCCCAACTTTCTAGTTGAGATCGACGATTTCTAGTGTGAAACCTTGAGGTAATGAGGTGTATACATTGCTATTTATGGTACATACTTTTTTATTTCTAAATTTCGATGTGATTGGTAGTTATAAGGTCTCTTGATAAGAATGGTTGCCATTAGTTATGTGTGTAAAGTCAGTCACTATCTCGCTACTCATTAGTTATAAGTTGCACTTGCACATACCTGTGAATAATCATTATGGAACGTCATAATAAATACAGCAGTATATCTGCAACTGTTATGAAAGAGCCTCTTCTCTTTCTCATGAGTTCACGCGATGAAAATGGTTGCTAATAGTGTGTTGGTGTGTGTGTTTCGATAAGGGTTATTAATTCCAGTTATGAATTCAGATGGCAGAAATGAACAGCAACTGATGATCTAACGTAAGAAAGTTTAAGCACATAAATAAATGTTCCAAAAGGAAGAGAAATTAAAGCAGTTATTTTAGTAAAACAAAATGAACAATACAAAGACTTGTGGAAGAATTTCTAATAATCTCTCACTTCAACTTCAAAGTTGGCACTCGCCAACCTCGGCAGTGCTTCATCTTTCTTCCCAACGACAGCTCGAACACGAAGTTCTACTTGGTCTCCATATAAATCCTCTTGTTCCTCTGCTATCTTTTTAGCTGACACCAATACTGATTCAGGGCATTCTCTCAACTCAATTGATTTGAGTGTTGCTAACTCTCCTATTTCTGAAGGAATCTCCTTGAGTACTGATAATCTAACAAGAAAAAGCTTCTCAAGATGTGGAAAGTGGGAGCTCTCTAACATGCTCCAGTATTCTAGATCGCGACACCACCACATCGAGTGACTTGAGCCTAGGGAAATGACCTTCGATTGTTTCCCACGTGCGTGTTCTGAAGAAACCACATTGCAATACGAGCTTCTCAAGAAGGGGTAACGAACCAGTCTTTTGCAATATGTCTTCTAACTCAAGATCAAATTCAAACGAGGCATTGAGAGTCAACTTCTTGTGAGAATGTGGGAAGGTAATCCTTTTCAGATACTCATCACTTCCACCTTGTGTGGAGCAGCTCAAGATTTCCAGTTTACTCAAACAATGAAGATAGCTGAGACACTCCACTCTCTCAATTACTTCTCCTTGGTAGGTTATGCACAATTTCTTGATATTGGCCGGGATTCTTTTCACCACCTCTTCATTCAAATTGAAATTCCCCACTCCTTGGAGCGTGAACAGATTTTCCATGTTGATGCATTTTCCAAATCTTAACGAGAGCATACGGATTTCAGAACACGGCGAGGGGGGTCGGTGAGGAAGGTGACGTGCAACGTAGATGTAGATGCTTGCGCATCATTTTTTCTTTTTTCTTTTCACTTAAATGATGGATAATATTATCGTGAACTTTTGTTTTGGGTAACATGTGAGAAAAGAAATGAGACATTTAAAGGCATAAATTTTTATTATTCATCATTTTTCATGAATAAATTTATCCATCAAAGTAAAAGCACCCTAAGAGCACCCACAATGGGGGTGCAATAACCGGTGCGCACCCCCTCCTATTGCCTCCGCTACCAATGCCGCACCGTTGGTGCAATGAGGTGGAGCGCCCCAGCGCCCCCGGTGCAATGCTTGGCGCGTGTGCCCACTTCCCTTTTTTTTTTCCAGCTTTTACATTAAAAAAAAAATAAAAAATTCAAAAATCAAAGACAGACAGACGTTGGATTGTGGCCGTTTTTTTTCGGCCGTTGCCCCCCCTCCTTTTTTTATGTTTTTTTTTTCTTCTTATTTTCCTTCTATAAATATGTTCATTCCCTACTTCATCTCCTACTACTACTATAATTCATCTTCTATACTCTATTTTCTCTCACAAAAAATCATAGAAGGAAATTGGAAAAATTATTGGCGTGAACACCCCCAAAATCCATCTCCCGGCGAATCAAATGCATCCGGCCAAGGATTCTCGCCGTTCACGCAAGAATTAAATGCCTTTCAATCGGCCACCAATTTGAACGCTCGATTTTCCGCGGCGGCCGACCACGAGCCCAACGTGGAAGAGATTGCTTCTATGCCGGTGACCACCAAACGTGGTAACTACCGTCCGCCGGAAACGATACTCATATGTCTTTTGTATCTCGAGCACACCCACGACTCTGTGGTGGGGATCGATCAAAAATCAAAGGAGTATTGGGGCGCCATCTGCGCAGCCTACAATGCTCAAAGGCCCCAAGGTGCTATTCCACACGACATCCAACAAATCAAGTCACACTTTCAACGCGTGACAAAAGACTGCAAGAGGTGGGAGGCCTTGTACAAAAAGTGCCGTGATAATTGGGCACCCGGCATGAACGATGATCAAATCATCGAGCAAACAGAAAAAATATGAATCGCCGAGTTTCAAGCTAAGTTCAGGTATCCGTATGCGTGGAAGGTATTGCATGAATCCAAGAAATTCGCAAGCATCGGCGAGGATGTCCACTTGAATAAACGCTCGAAGGGCTCCGACGGTCAGGGCACAACGACTTCTAGCGACCAAAGTATCTCCACACGGCCCCAAGGGCAAAAGGCGACCAAGAGAGACAAAGAAAAAGGCAAGAAGAAGGCGGAGGAGACGTCAGAGGAAAATGCCCGAGCTCTCGGGTACATGGCGGAGATGGTGAAGGTAATGTGAGTATTCTCTCAAACTCAACGCGATCTTGCCGATAGCATGTTGATGAGTAAGGACATCTCTCAAATTGGTCAAGGTGGCGGAAATCAAGCAACGCAACAATCTCCCATATATTTTAGGTGGTTCTTGTTTAGGATTTTATTTAATTGTATTGCAATTTTAATTTTCAATCAATGTAGAATTAATTTTTAAAGTTAATGAAATTTTAATTTTTCAATTTAATGTTAAATATAATTAAAAACAAAGACTATAATTGTGCACCCACCTTAGTGCACCATTGTGAAGAGTGAGTGCAATAGAAGTAGGGACCACAATTGTGCACCGATGTGGGTGCACCACTGTGGATGCTCTAAAAAAAGAACAAAACAAAACAAAACAATTAATTCAATCACTACTATATATAACCTGGCCAAAATTGCCGTCTATTCCTCTTTAACAACCTGGTTGCTTTCTCATGGATTCCTAATTCAATTCAAACATACATTCTTAGTTAACAAAAGATAATAAAATTAATTAAATATCTCGCAACTGAATACAACATATATCAAATAGATCTCTAGGGTTGCGCTAAAATAAGACTGAATATTATACTATAAAATAAGACTCAATCTCAACTCTTGATCTTAATTGAATTAACGGCCAGATTTTTTTTAAATGGGTTAGCCGAATTGTTAGGAGGCTAATAATGTAATTGCGTTCCTTTAATTAATATGGATCCCACGAATCATGGGATCACGTTTCCCATATCTTTATGCTTTACCGGTAATCAAGATTTCATTCTTTTTTTTTTTTTTTTGAATTAGTAACATATTCTGCACAATTCTTTAGTTCAATTTTATGCTATTTTTTATTATTTTTATTGGTTGATTATAAGTGCACGAGTGTATACGAAATAATGCATGCAAAATGGTGAAGTGTTCATACCCAAATATAGGGTTGTTAATACCAATTTTATATTTTCATCATTCGGATTTTTTTTATTGTTTTTGTTTGTTAATGTTGTATAGTTTGAACTCATGCTTCACCGATAATCAGTTCTTGATTATTTGTTATTTTTTAACTTCGTATAAATCTTGATTGTATTCTTTTTGAATTAGTAACATTTACTGCACAATTATTTATATCAATTTTCTTTTATGTTTTGTTATTTTAATTGGTTGTTTTTAAGTGCACGAGTGTATACGAAATAATTCATGTAAAATGGTGAAGTGTTCATACCCAAATACATTAAGAGATGGGCTGACACGAATTGCAGCTGCAAAGGAACGTATGTTTCAGACGTTTTACGGCTCCAATAAATTTTTACTGCACGAATTTTTATACTGTATACTCATGAATTTTTCCCTACTTATGCATGAATATTAATTTTCGATGCAATTTATGTTTGCACAATTTTTATCATATTTAAATGTATACTCGTGAATGTTTTCCCAACTACGCATGAATATTTTCATTTTTATTAAATTTGTATAAAGCAAACGGATTAATGTATAAAGTAGAAAAATTCATGTATAAATTTATACGGACCAATGAATCTTCACTCTATTGATAATACCAAGAAGTAATGATTGGAAATTTTAATTTTCTTTTTTAATTGTTGCTTCAGAATCGGAACTACCATATAGAATATTTAGGGAGTCAAATTGATATGGGCAATTGCACCCTTAGTCACATATCCGTATGCACAATTTAATTAAGTAAATGCACTATACAACACATTTAAATTAAAATCCAGCCGTAGATCATGTACAATCTATGGTTATAAATTAGTCTTATATTATAGACTAAGGGAAGTTCATTGAATAGCACCACCCTAGATCTATATATATATATATATATATATATATATATATATATATAGGGTTAGCTTATATTGAGATTTTAAATATTTTGAGATTTTGAGATAAATGAACATATCAATAAATTCTTTGAACATAACCAATATAACTGATGAACATATGAATCTATTTAATTTATTTAAAAAACACGCCACTTGTAGGGATTGAACCCTAGACCAACGCGCGTTCATAAAAATTAATTGACAAGTTCATCAAAATATACTTATATGTTCATTTATCTCAAAATCTCAAAATATATATAAATCTCAATTGAACCAATTCCTATATATATATATATATATATATATATATATATATATATTTATAAATATATAATAATATAAAATATGTTATAGGGGTGAATCCACAAGTTGTGCTTAATGCTCCTTTCCTATACTCCAGCGCTTCCTCTTAGCACCGGATCGACCTAGCTTCTGGACGTGCCGGGCGCGCTGAAGAGTCGCGGCGGCACATCCCCAGTGCTTCGCTTAACACCGGGTCTTGGCGGAGTGATGTGTGTGATTTAGTTGTCTAGATTATGATTTTTATCGTGTGATTATTCTTTGATATTACCCAAGTTATTGGCATTTGGCGTAGGAATTAGATGAATTGAAGATGGATGCTCGTGGATGGAAGAAGCCGGTGAAAGTCGAGTTATTTGATGAAGATCGTATGATTTTGGAAGAGAAATTAGAGCTAGGGCTTGGAGTTATTTATTTTATATTTAGTTAAGCCTTAAACTCTTAATTTTATTTATTTATTTTGGGCCTTTGTGGTGTTGGCCGATTAAGCCCATTTCGTGGGCTAGGAGACGGCAATTTAGGGATTTTAATCCCATATATATATTGCTTAAGAGATGGGAGCCGCACTTTTTTACACACATTAGATTTAGTTTGATATTTTAAGTTATTAGAGCACCCGCATCGCGGGTACTCGAGGAGGTCCTCGAGGAGACCATCCCACTCGAGGAGGGCGATGCGGCGAGGAGCTCCTCGAGGCCTCCTCGAGTTATCGAGTATCCTCGATAGGAAATGGTGATGGCGCGTGCAATGCACGCGCCCAATTTTAAAAAAAAAAATATTATGAAAAATTCGAAAATTCGAATTTATATACATTTTTTGACTTCTTCTCCTCGGTCTCCGCACTTTGACCGACCGTTTGATTTTTTTTTTTTTTTCCTTCTTCTCTTCTTTAAAACAACACATCTTCTTCTTCTCTTCTCCACACCTCTTCTCCTTCTTCATTCATCCTTCTTCCTTCTTCTCTTCAAACCTGTTCTTCTCCTACAATTTTCTCCGTCATGGATCCACACAACCCTTTCTACGATCCAAATTGGTGCCCTGATCTCTCCTCCGATTATCATCCCGATATGGGAGGAATCAACTTGGAGGAGAGCCCGCCCGAGGAGGAACCGGTGAGTGCTCAGCAGAGTGTCTCCCCACCAAAAAAAGGCGGCCGGAGGAAGGAAAAGGCCACCAAAATGAAGCACGACAAACCAAGAGTTTACCGTCATACTTACCTTCCACAGCATACGGATCTCATCGTCCAAATTTGGGCGGATGAGACCAACGACTCGATCCGTGGGACGGATCAGAAGGGAGAGGCATATTGGGGCCGGATCCGCGAACGTGTGAACCCCATCCTCGGCGTCGACCTCGGCATCAAGCAACTTCAAGGCCACTGGTCCCGGGTGAGCGCGGATGTGCGTCTCTGGGAAGCTGTTTGGGTGGAGACGCGCAACAATTGGCCGTCCGGTCATTCGGATGATATGATTCGTGAAAAGGCCCAAACCATCTTCAAGGCTAGAAGCCCAACCAATGCCTCCTTCAATTTCTGGAACGCGTGGAGAGTTCTCCGGAACAATCCCAAGTTCAAGTCGATGTACCTCCTTGGAGACGTGCATGCCTCCAAGAGGACAAAGACTACGGAAGAGGGCGGCTTCACCACCTCGGCGTCGGGCGAGGAGATCTCTTCTGCTCGGCCCATTGGCAACAAGGCGGCGAAGGCGGCGGAGAAAGGGAAAGGGAAGGCAGCAGCGTCGCATACGAGCTCGGATCCTCCACCAGAAATTGTGGAGAGGTTGGATAGGAACGACGCGCAGATGAGGGCATTCACCGCCCAGTACCAGCGGAGGAACGATCTCCGGGAGAGGGAGCTCGATATGCAGCTCCTGAACACGGATACGACGAACATGACGGACGCACAACGTGCATTGCACGCGTCCATGGTCGCCGACGTGCTCAGGCGTCGTGGTCTATCCTAGGCTTTTAATTATGTGATTTTAATGATGTTTTAGGTTTTTTAAATTTTTATGTATTTTTTTTTATGTTTTAAATAGGTTTTTTAAATTTTTATGTATTTTTTTTATGTTTTAAATAGGTTTTTTAAATTTTATGTTTAATCCAGTATTTAAATATGCAATTTAAATTATGCAATAAAATTTAAATGAAAAACATAAAATCAAAACTAATATTATCAAGGAGGCTATTAAGGAACCCCAATGCAGCACTACCTACTCAATAACACAAACACTATCAAGTAGGCTATCAAGGAGGCTATCAAGGAGGTCCCAATGCGGATGCTCTTAGTTTTTAGTCTTTAGTTAGAGTTGGAAGTGCAGATTTCGAGAATTGGGTTTTGAAGAATTGGAGTTGACTTCTGATTTCAAGTTGCAGAATTCGAATTTTAATAGTTCCACAATTGGTGATCAATTTGTTTATTTCCATTATTTTCAAATTTATTTATTTTATGTTTGCTTTAATTTATTTGATTGTTCTTAGTTTAATTATGAGTAGCTAATTTTTTAATTCGGCGAGAATAATGAAGTATTGATTTAATAACCTGTGAGACCTAATTGTTCATATAATTGATTCCTGTTGATTTTGATTTGTTCCTTGTGTTTAAAGATAGTTCTGATTTAATTTAATCCTGATCAACTTAGGTTAAATTGGATTACAGTCAATTGGTTCTCCCAATCCGTAATTGTTGGAATATGGCTGATTAGTGATAAAGCTACCATGTTCGTAGTAGGAATAAATTGGTGGATGAATTATTACTAGCGTATCTAGGATAATTTATCTAAATTGGGTTCCTTCATCTTAATGCTATTAGAATATTAAATCTAGGTCTGGCGTCTCTAGCTAGGTTATATTTTAATAAGAGAAATAAGCAGGTCTGGCGTCTCCAGCTGTTTATTGATAAAGTAAGTAGGAATTGGGGTACGTCCGTTGCGTTTCACGGTATCCTATAACTGGTTGGTTGATAGGGATTAATTAATCATTGCGTCGATGATCAGAGTCATTAAATTAATATGGATTTATTCGAGCCGAGTTACTTTTCTTTGATTATTTTCTAGTGTTATTTTATTTGATTTAATTCGCTTTCTTAGTTAATTAATATTTCTCTCAATTTAAGGCGTGGTGGCTACACCAATTTTTAGATCTTTAGGAAATTGATTGCAATTACCCGTTCCCTGTGATTCGACCCTGCTTACTACTAACTATATTAATTCTTAGCTATTGCAGGAATTATTTGGTGGGATACGACGTCCACCACGGAGGTTTGGCGAATGGCGTGACTTTCACGCGCTATTAAAAAAATAATGAAAAAGTTGCAGAAGGGAGGGGGTGGGGGGAAAAGGCAGATAAGATCATCTATCCCACTATTTTGTGTGTACCACTGTGTACCACTCTTAATTTATCTATTTTATAATTGTTTTTTATAAAAATAAAAAATATTATTATATTATGAACACTAATTAATATTTATAACTAAAAATTGAAAATTTAAAAAATTATATACCCTAACTTTGAATTAATGAACCCAAATAATCAATTATTAATTTAAATAAATATAAAAAAATAATTATAAACCCTAATTGGATGAATGAACCTTTGTTAATTATCTTTTTATAATATTAAAGCATAATAAATTAAAATTGAAAAAAATATAATTAAAAATTATAATAAATTAAGAGTGATATACAGTAGTACACACAAGATAGTGGGACAGAGGATCCCATGTGGCGAAAAGGGAGGCGGAGGGATCGTGGGGAAGGAAAAAAAAAGGGTTAATGGTGTTTTTTTACCCAATTTGAAAAAGGAAACATAAAATGTACCCACCCAAAATTAAACATATAAAATGTACCCATTTTGAGGTTGAAAGGACTAAGATACCCTTAAAACAAAAAGTAAATACCAAACAAATTCCCTCCCCAAAAAAAATAAAAAATCGCAGCCTCTTCCTCCCTAAAAAATTGCAGCCTCTCCCCATCTCTCTCTCTCTCTCAGCGCGCCTCCGCCGCCCTCCAGCGCGCCTCCGCCTCCGTCGCCCTGGCGCCGTCGCCGCAGCCACAGATCCCGTCGCCGTGGCCGCCCGGATCTGCCTCCGTCGCGCGCCATTGTTTTTCTCTCCAGCGCGCTTCCGGCGCGCCTCCGGCGCCTCCACGCATGCCTCCGCCGCAGCCTCCCGCCTCTCCTCCGCCTCTGCCTCATAGCGATTCTTCCCCAAATCGCAGGCGCAACCTTCTTCTTCTTCTTCTTCTTCTTCTTCTTCTCTCTACCGATTCCCCCACCTGCACGATTTCCGATCTGAAGTCGCACGATTTCCGATCTGAAGTTTGATTTTTGAAATTGTGCCAAGATTTGAAGTTTGATTTTTGAAATTGTGCTAAGATCTGAAGTTTGATTTTTGAATTTGTGCCAAAAATGTTCAGTGCTCGACGGTTCACATTGCTCGACACTGAATGTCGATTTGAACTATTGCTCGTCTTGCTCGACATTTAACTATTGCTCGACATGCTCGACAGTTCTTAATTGCTTGACGCTCGATGCTCGAGGTGTCGAGCAATAGTTCAATTTGAACTATTGCTCGACATGCTCGATGCTCGACAGTTCAATGCTCGACGCTTCAGTGTCGAGCAATGCGCGAATTACACATAGGGGTAAAAATGTCCTAAGTGGGTAGATTTTATTGTTTTAAAAAAAGTGGGTATATTTTATGTTTCATCTTTTAAAAAGGGTATATCTCATTTTGCCTCAAAAAAAGAAGGGAAAGTGGGGGGTTGGGCCGGGTTTGGGCTTTGGTTTGATTTTTTTATTTTTATTTTTTATTTTTTTAAAATTCTAATTTTTTTTAATTCTTTTAGTTTTTTTTACCTAATTTTTAATTATTGTAATATTTTTAAATTTAAAATTTTATATTTTATTTTAATTATTGTAATGTTGAATTTTATTTTTAATGAAATTTCTAATTTTAAAATAAAAGTGTAGAAATTAGATTAAATGGAAATGAGGATTTAAGAACCCTTTTTTTTGATAAATTAACAAAATTAAATAAAGAAATTTAAAGATCGCGTCACAGGGACTCGAACCCTAGACCTTTGGCCTTAGACATTAACTCCTTACCGCTTAACCAACACACACATTAAAAAATTGATGATAAAAGTAGATCTAAAAAAGAAATGAAGTACCCTTAAACATCTTTGCATTGGAGATGAGATGTGCTAAGGTGGGGACCATCTTATAAGAACCCCCTTAAGCTCCCATTGGAGATGCTCTTAGTATAGTATTAGTATAGATATAGATTATAGCTATAATTAAACAAATTTCCAAAGTTTAGGCTATACAAAAGAATAAATCAATATCGATGCTATAAAATTTGTTGAAAGTTCATAATTATCCCTTATTATTCGGTGTACTTTACATCATATACATTTTAAAAAAATAATTCACTTTATGGCAACAATGAAAATTTATTACTAAAATTTGAAACTTGGAAAAGTAATATGCTCTAATTATGAATGAATTAATCCTAATACTCAATTATTGACCTAAATAATAATAATTAAATTCTAAAAGAATTATATACCCTAACAGCATATACTAAACTCCAATTAACAATTACAAAGTCAAACTAAGTCTAATTATTGTGGCACTGGCCGGCCTGCTATACATATTAAATTCACTTGACGGATAATACAAAGAATATGTTAATTAGGTAAACATCTTAGTCCATTTATAAAATTTAATTTCGAGATGATGAATGAAATAATTTAAGCCCTATCAACACACATTGGCTACTTATATTTTCCATCACCAAGTCCAAGTCTTGTACCAACCAAAATAATTTAAATCATACTGATATAATTTAAAGGATTAATTGCATAATCGATCTTTCAAAACACTTTTTATTTTGTACAACAACTTTAATCAATTTTTTTGTTTTTTTTTTCATTTGGTTATCTCATACATTTTTTGATCAAACTTAATGCTAAAGTGTCCGTCTGAAATGCTATGTGTCATAATCCGTTGATTACTAAAACGACGTCGGTTCACAAATATAACAAAATGAATTAATGAGATAATATCATTTTAGACGGCCACTCCAACACTAAGTTTGGCCGGATAATGGATAAGATATCAAAATGAAAAAAATTAACAGCTGAATAATTTTAATACAAATTTGAAAGTTATTGTGCAAAATAAAAATTATTTGAAATTTCAGTTATTTATATGCCATTAACCTTTTTTTTTTTTTTGAAATTCCATTAACTCTAATTTAAATGTTAAGGATTTTCAGTATCCGACAATTGTAGAATATTTAATTGATTTCAGTTTTCAACTACGAATTGTTAAACCATAAAACCAAAGTGGTTATATTTTATCAAAGTTGAATTAATCAGCGTGTAATGTTAGCTGTTTACACGTTTCTAGCTAGCATCAAGTTATAATATTATATGAGAAAATTGCATGTAAATACACAAACTTTGTTAAAAATTCATTTTTAACGCGAAGTTAGGATTTTACAATTAAATGCACAAATTTTATGTAGTGACCCGCTCTTTTATATATTTTAAATCCAGTAATGAGTGTTTATTTTTGTTCATCAGTGAATGAAAACGGTTATTATCCTGATATGAATTCAGCTTATGATCCTGAATTTATATTGTTAAAGCAGTCAATGATATTATTTCAGAGTTATAACTGACTTAGCAAAGTCACGTTATTTATTTAAGCGAGATGAAATTTGATTTTATTTTTACTCAGGTCGTGAATTATTTCCGACTCAAGAAGTTAATTAAATCTGCGGATTTAATTTAGATATCAGAACAACGAACGAATTAAATCTACGGATTTAATTTAGATTCATTTTATAATTTATCGGTTTTAGTGAGAAATCGCATGTCGAAATACGAGATTTATTTAAATAAACAGTATCAAGCATATACGAGCACACGATCTATCTTACAGTTACAGAATCACCGAGACAGAGAAAATACATCAATAATTCTCCTCTACATTTTTTTTCCTTTCTTTTTCTTCTCTTTTTCTTTCCATTAATTTTGTTCCCCACTCCATCAACTCCACTACCCTATGCTCCCCACCATCACCACTACCTTTGCTCCCCATCAACTCCAACACTTCACCCATTCCTTCCATTTCGCACCAGCAATCACAAAGAGAAGGAAGACTTGGCTTAACTACTTTGCCAAGATTTCAAGCTGCTCCAGTCCAGTAGTACCCCAACACTCGAAGCTAGAGTTTATTGGGTGAAAAACCGTGCATGAGGTAAGGCAGCGAATCTGCCATAAGCACACTGCTCCGGCAGTGTTTTGCAAGGCGATTCCAGCCATCCAAACGGTTCCCAAAAATTCCCAAATTAATTGTGTATCATCTCTCATACAGTTTCTATATGTTGGTAAAATTTCAGAATATTTAGAGCTCGCATGATTTATTTATGAATTTGTAAACATCACTGCCCATCTGGAATACATTTTTGGTAAACAATCTTTGGGAGATCATAAGTAAAGTTTCACTTGGTGAAAACCTTTGAAACTTGAATATGTCACTCTAGACTCCCGTATCTTTCTTTTGACATCGGCCTCACCATTTTTGAGTAAGGGAAACAACCGGTATAAATTCTTGAAATCTAGTTCTTATTCCATGTACCATCCAGTAGATTTTACAAACCTACGACTTTGAGGTGGAAAAGGCCGACTTAAATATTTGATTCTCAAGCCTATCTTTCTACTGAATATTCACTGACATGTTGGGAACTTACTTGTTCAGTTTTAGAATTTTTGGTGAAGCTTAAAGTGGTTTTTCCGATTTATGTTCTGAATCTGCCAAACTTGAACTCTTTTTGTGCACTGAACTTTAGATAGTCATATCTTCTAAACCATGAAGGTTCTTAGAGTAAATCCAACTGGAGAGTGTTATGATCTCTCCCTAGTTTCCAGATTGACCTTTGGGGTTCCCAGTGGAGTTTTGTAAAGGGAGATATGAATTTTTAAAGAAAGCCCACTGACTTGGTTGTAATCTGGAAATATGAAATTTACAGATTTTTGCTTGTTAAATACCCATCTTTGAGAGGGCATATCTTGCTCGTTTGAATTGTTTTTCATTCGATTCAAATTGGAGAATGATCCTTGAAATGTCTAGTTTCCAGAATGTCTTTTGGAGCCTCATTTGGAGATCCGAGGTAGATTTGGTGTCTGTTGTAAAACAACCCCTTAAGAGCTCAAGTTGTTGAATTATTTTCTATGTATCAAAGTTTATTTTAAAGGATGTTTCGTGAAAGATTTAGTATATGTGCGTAACAAGTTTGGGACTATTTATTTTAATGAGGTCCGTTCTTTATTTAAATTAGGATGGACTTTTAATGAATATGTTTGGGATTAAACTATTATTTCTTGATTTATATAAATTATTTTTAAGGACTTATAAATATGAATTTCGTAGGCCTACTGACCTACTGTGATCGACGGTTTGTAGATGTCTAACAGCTTTGAAAATTTTATAGCAAGTCCCTACATGAGTCTTGAGTACCCTGGTAAAATGTCAAGCCATTTCAACTTCGTATGATACTTCTTTAAAATGTAAAACCTAAACTGCACATTACTACTGAGAATTTCAGAGAACAGAGAAAAGAGTCATTTATTTCAGTAGCTTCCTGGGTGATCTAGCTTTCCAAATTTTTATGGTATTAACCTTATTGTGTTATTTAGATATCCACCAAAGTTGAACCCAGTTTGACAACGTTTACTATTTTTCAAAAATACAAGTTTTCGATTGTTCAAAACTGCCGAACATGGTAGATCGTGGTAAAAACGTCATATCTCTCAAACCACTTGGAGTTTTCGACTCTATTTTTTTTATATGAAACTAGACTCGAAGATCTTTCTTTCGGTATGAGTCTCGAGTCCAGGAGATGTCGGAGTCAGAACAGATTAAATTTTGAAGTTGAGTCAGTGTAAAAGCAGAGCATGTTTTGATGATGTTTGATTGTGATTCTTATGTGCCTTATGTTGAGCCTTTTTATTTTATTTTATTTTTTTTTAATTTTATAACATTACTTGTTCTTATTTATTAAGCCCGATTAATTATGAGATTATAAAGCGAATAAGTTGAAGTATTTATTTTCTATTGACTACGAGGAGCGGGGTTTATTTAATTGACGGATTAGAACACCCCGAAGAGAACGGATTAATTTTTGTTAATTATCCGGCTTCATGAGACGAGACTTAGCTTTTGTTTAAATCCGATAGCCTGGATTAACAATAGAAATTCCCTGATTATTATCTCAGAATAATAGTTCATGCATACGAGATTCATGCATAGTTTAATTACGCATTCTCATTTAATTGAGAATTTTCCCTCGATTTAAAGTCTTACGTTATTTTCTCGGATTAAAGGTCGAGCGCAAGAATAAGAGCTCGTCAAGGAGTCACTAATCTGTAGCAAAGCTTTGCTATCAGGTGGGCATTACTTTCATATATATCAAATGAGTTTAATGTTATGTTTGAACAGTTATTTCATTGCAAAATCTTTGAACTGAAAATTATTTCAAATGATGTCTTGCCATAAATGTTTCAATGTTTGGTATGATATCTATCTGATGTGGCTTTGCCAGTTATTATGCAATCGAATTCGGGTCCTGAGCAGTTGATAGCTATCCTGCCAGGGCTAGTGTACACCAGTGACCGTGAGTCATCTAGCGGGTTGGCCGGTCAAGTGTCCGTGAGAGGTGGCCACCTCTCCGGCACACAGTTCCAGATATGATAGATTACAAGAGAACTTAGTCTGCAGACGAACTTTAAGAATCACAAATGAATTTAGTAAGCTTGGGCCTTTTTAGAGAAAAACTCCCTTGATGTACTGTTTATGATGGCATGACAATTTACAACTTTACGAAGCATGTTATATTTCATAGTAGGCATATGTGCCCACTGAGTACTTTTGTACTCAGCCCTGCATATATTTCTAAATGTGCAGGTTGAGCAGCTGCCGATGGTGATGAAGTGACGAGCGGGACTCTTTTGTCTTATTATGTATTAATGAACTCTAGGGTTACATGTCTTCATACATGTAATCAGAACCTTATTCCGCTGCGTACTCAGAAGTTTTATGTTATTTTGGATAAGTCGGAGTTATCCGAACCTGTTAGTTATTTGAGTCTATACGACAAAAAAACTCTGTTATATTATAGATATCTATGTTGTTAACAATGATGAAATACGATCCTTTCTTGTTTGATTATTCCCCTTTCTACCCCGCTTCTAATCTCCCTCCATTAGCCACGATTTCCCGGCTTAATTATCCTTAATTAGGACCGGTCGTGACAGAGTGGTATCAGAGCAGTTCATTTGCTCTGAACCCTAGAGTTAGCCCATTTTTCTAGTATGATCACTAGTATATATGAGTCAGTCAGCCAAAGCTCATCACTTCATCACATCGTCATGCTCAGCAAGAAAGAAGGTGGTAATGATTTTAAAACATTGAGAAGTTCACGTTTTATATGAATGTACTGATGTTTACATTCAAGTTTTATGCTTTATTGATTGATTAGATATCTCAATGAACTTAGATGCGTTAAGAATGCATGATCACTGTTACGAGAAGAATAATAGAAGCTAGAAACTCAGTTATATTTCACTATAGCCATGGTGAAGAGCTAAGAAAGAGGAAGAGAATCCAATGAAAGCAGTGCAAGCAGAGTGCCACGCACGAATCACTGAAGCAGGCATAGTTCTTCATTCAGGTTGTTCACGCGTGACAGAACACCGAATCGACTATTGCCTTATTTGATGATAGATCACGTGAGTCATTGCTCGTAGCGACGAGTGTGACTTATGTAATCAGTTAGCTATCACATAATGAGCTAAGACTCATTACTAACTCTCGATTATCACCAGTTATGGCATGAAGAGAACCTTCATGATTTATGTTCGAACTTCAGAGTCAGACTCACATGCAGTTATAACACTTTGTGTATGATGTTATAGCATTGCGATTAAAACTATCAGCTTATAGTTTCAGATATTCGGAACCATTCTACTTACAGTACCTATCGCAATGGATAAGGACATGACTGAGAATCTCTATTGATTACGATCACCTACTATGAATCGGAAAGACGAGATGTGATATGGGTACTAGCAGTTACCAACCATTATGACTGATCATAAAAGTTTACGCAAGTGTGTAAGACGAGAGAAGTTCTCGAAGATGGTTTATAGTTTAATAATAGCTAGAAGCGCCGACAGTGGATCAATGCTGAAACAAATGAATTAAGATTCTAATGAGACCCTAAGGATATACTCAAGATAAGTATATATATACCTTAACCTATCGAGGACATCGCCTCAGTTAGAACGTCTTGGATTATGCATTTAGTCTGGTAGCCGCAATGCAAGCATTGACTAAGGTCATTCCATGACTTAGAATTACACATGGGGACACATACCCTATAAAGGTGCTCAGATGAGCAAAAGCTATTTCCTTATTGAATGCGTGATGATTCAGAAGGTCTTTTGCAATAACACGGAAGAGTGCTTCAAATTATATGGTTGCATTTCAAGCGCTATGTGAAGGAACACTAAGTACTAGAAGTACTACATTAAGATCATATAGAGGAACATTATTGAGTAAGGTCGAGCCTACCTTATTTCGCCTATAGAAAATGTTTAAGGATTGCATTAAACTAGGAGGCAGACTCCAAGTTTGAGAAGCTCTAGAATATTCTCAAGGACATGTTCAAGATATTAAGAAGAAAGTGGTGATTTTAGACCAAATATACCTTTTGCAGCCAAGGAACAAGAATTTCCAAGTTCGGAAAAGTATTTCTGAATGACTGAGAAGTAGTTGTGTCGGACCTGGCCAGTCCACATGACCAAAATCTCAGTAGTCGTCATATATGGGTCTTTAAACCTATATATTTTAAACCTTCATCTGAAAAGCCAAACGGGTTCAGACTATTAGGTCATTTCGTTTCGACCTTTCAGTCAATTCATTTCTACCCTATGGTTATTCATTTTCAATTATTTGGCAAATTATTGAAACACTTTGCCTAATTGCCATTTGTGATTTGAATCATTGCGATCTACTAGCTGTTGGTAGATTTTCTGTGACCCAAGGACAAACAGATACTCATCAGATTAAATCAATCAAACACGTATGCTTCAACCCAAGGGTCAAGCATGTAATGCATACAGACAATCTTTTGTGCAATTAGTAGGACCTTATTTGTGTATTTCGAAAACGATTATCATTTCGATGCTTTTGTATGCCCCTATGTTGGCTTAGTTATTTTGACTAGTATTAGTACGGAAACGCTGGTTAATAAGGCATTTTGGAACTGAGCTCTTTCATGATGAATTTGCAAGATAGTCAGTTCATCATGTATAATGCTTGGATAGATCACCATATCTATATTCAAATGTTGATGAAATAGTCCTCATTGATACTAATTTCCCATGTCTATGTAGTGACCTTATCAGCCTTTTGTGGCAAGTCACTTCCGCTATGTTATTTATATACCTTTATGAGAAAAAGTACGAGCGAAATTCGGGAATTAAGAAAGCAATTTACAGAATTGATGATATGCATCTGTGTATTACATTGGTGACTATATGTCGACTCATCGGAATGCCAACAAAGCAAATGCGTCCGAGAGAAGGGGAAATAAATTCCCTGAGATGGTGGAAAAGGCCCAGTACCAGGGCTAAAACAAAACATAGCCTCACCACCCATACAACTAGAACATAGAATAGAAGAACTATTCCTATGACAAAGTCCACTTGTCTTCAGTGGGACAAGAGATCCGGACAAGCTGAGACATGTGTACGAAAGATGGAGCGCATTTTCAGCTTTTTCGCTGCAATGACCAAGAGCGCCTAACTTGCGTGCCCTTTTTAGCTGACTGGGTCAGCTGATTTCTGGTGGGAAGCAAGGATGAAAACGATGTCAGCAGAGCAGTTAGAAAACCTAACTTGAGAACAATTCAAAGCCGGTATATATGACAAGTATATACCCAAGAGCTACCGCAAGAAAAATGAGGCTGAATTTTACAATCTGAAACAAGGAAAGATGTCGGTAACTCAATACGACAGGATGTTCTGCGATATGTCTAGATATGCGCCGGAACAAGTTGACACAGATGAGAAGATGGCTGAAGAGTTTTGTGCCGGTCTGAGACACGAGATTAGGATGGCTTTGGCAAGCCACGGAGGATTGTCTTACACTGAGTCGCTCAGCCGAGCGTTAGACATTGAGGCAGCCATGCCTGGAGAAAGACTTGCAATTGTACCTGCGCCAGCACCTCCACAGGATCAAAATCATAATCAGAATTTTAAAGGAAAAAGGAGATGGGACAACAGTAAACCGAACCAAGGCGAGAAGAGGCCATGGCAAGGACGGGTCTTCCAGTCACAGGGCTATGGAAGCCAGGGCGCACCGAAACAGATGGAAACTAACCAACAGAGGGCCCCATCTTGCCCCAAATGTAACAAAAGTCATGTGGGAATCTGTAAGGCCGGTAGTGATAGTTGCTATATCTGCAACCAGAAGGGGCACTATGCAAACCGGTGCCCGAATAAGCAAAATGGAACGAGTTCAAGGCCGAACCCACCTATCCAGGCTCCGCATCTGCGAGCAATCCAAGCTTTGCCCCAACCATACCCAAGGCAGCAACCACAGTATCAGCAGCCACAGCAGCACCAACAACTACAGTACCAACCACAACCTCAACAACCGTATCAGCAACAGGTCCGCCAACAACAGCAGCGACAACAGAAACAACATGAAAAACCTCGTCATGCTAGAGCCTATGCTATGAGGCAGAAACAACCCGAGAACAACCAGGGAAACCTGGTAGGTATGGGCATGCTACTCAATACTCCTGTTGTACTTCTATTTGATACGGGCGCATTGCATACTTTCATTTCAAGTACATGTGTCGACACCTTAAAACTTAAAATGGAAAGAGCTGATCAGGAGTTGAGTATATCATCACCTATAGGAGGGATGACGACAGTAGACCATGTGTGCCTGAACCTAGAACTGAACATAGGGTCACTCAAGATTGTAGTGAACAGCTCGTATGTTATACCGATGGGAGATGTGGACATAATCCTAGGAATGGACTGGCTAGCCGAGAACTATGCCACCATCCTTTGTAACGAAAGATGGATATCATTCCGATCCCCAGGAAGGGAGCCGTCATATTTCCACGGAATTAGTATGGGAAGAAGAAAGATGATCATCTCCGCCCTCCAAGCAACGAAAATGATGAATAAGGGATACCCAGCTTACCTCGTATACTTGCACGGAGAACCGGGAACTGAAAGGAGCATAGAAGATGTAGCAATTGTACGGGATTTTTCAGATGTATTTCCAGAGATTCTGCCAGGGCCACCACCGGACAGACCAATTGAGTTTACCATTGATTTGGAGCCCGGGGCAGGACCCATTTCGAAGGCACCATACCGGATGGCTCCTAAAGAGTTGGAAGAACTCAAGAAACAACTGCAAGAACTTTTGGAACTTGGATTTATTAGACCAAGTGTATCACCTTGGGGTGCACCCGTACTTTTCGTGAAGAAAAAGGATGGCACATTGCGAATGTGCATAGACTATAGGAAACTGAACAAAGTGACACTGAAGAACAAATATCCTTTACCAAGGATAGATGACCTCTTCGACCAGCTCAAGGGAGCAAGCGTGTTCTCGAAGATTGATTTGCGGTCTGGTTATCACCAGCTGAAGATTCGACCAGAAGACGTACCTAAGACGACATTTCGAACTAGGTATGGCCACTATGAATTTGTAGTTGTGCCATTCGGGCTAACTAATGCGCCAGCCGTATTCATGGACCTCATGAATCGAGTGTTTCATCCGTACTTAGATAAATTTGTCTTGGTGTTTATAGATGACATCCTGATCTACTCGAAGAACGAGAAAGACCATGAGGAACATCTGAGAATTGTTCTAGAAACGTTGAGGACGGAGCGCCTTTATGCCAAATTCAGCAAGTGCGAGTTTTGGCTCAGCGAAGTCACGTTTTTAGGACATATTGTGTCATCAGAAGGGATTAAAGTGGACCCTGAAAAAGTGCAAGCGGTGCGTGAATGGAAATCGCCTACTAACCCTAATGAGATAAGAAGTTTCTTAGGATTGGCAGGTTACTATCGGAGGTTTATGGAAGGATTTTCCAAAATTGCAAGGCCAATGACGCAACTACTCAGGAAGGGAATAAAATTTTCTTGGACAGAGGAGTGCGAGAAGAGCTTCCAAGAACTCAAGGAAAAGTTGACTACGGCACCAGTGTTAGCCGTCCCAACAGCTGATAAGGAATACATGATCTACACAGACGCGTCCAAAAATGGACTTGGTTGCGTGCTGATGCAAGAAGGAAGAGTGATAGCATATGCGTCACGACAGCTTAGGCCACATGAACTGAATTACCCGACTCATGATCTGGAGTTAGCTGCAGTGGTGCATGTGCTGAAGATTTGGAGGCACCACCTATATGGAGTTAGGTGTGAAATATTCACAGATCATAAAAGCCTGAAATATTTTTTTTCGAGCAAAAGGACCTTAATATGAGACAAAGGAGATGGCTCGAACTAGTGAAGGATTATGACTGCGGTATTAACTACCACCCGGGTAAGGCCAATGTAGTAGCTGATGCATTGAGCCGTAAAACTCAATCTAGGTTGGGATGTCTCGTCACCCAAAAGAATGAGCTCATCAAAGAATTTGGAAAAATGAGCATAGAAGTGGTTAAACCACCAAGGACGATAGCAGGCGTTGTTGCAACAATACCTAGCTTGAGAAAGATGATTGTAGAAGCACAAAGAAAAGATGAGAAAATGGAGAAACTACGGGAAGCAGTAAGGAAAGGAGGAGTCAAGAATTATCAAGAAGCAGCAGATAATGCTATCCTCTTTGAGGGAAGAATATGCATTCCCCACGATGATGAGCTTAAGGATCAAATCATGAGTGAGGCTCACGATACCCCTTATACTGCCCACCCAGGGAGTACTAAGATGTATCAGGACCTAAAGAAACACTTTTGGTGGGAAGGCATAAAGAGAGACATAGCGTCATTTGTGGAGAAATGCCTGGCATGCCAACAGGTGAAGGCCTTACACCAAAGGCCATATGGAAAACTACAACCGTTGGAAATCCCAGAATGGAAGTGGGAGCACATAGCAATGGATTTTGTGACCAGTTTGCCCAAAACAAAGAAAGAAAACACTGCCATTTGGGTAATAGTGGATCGACTTACAAAATGTGCTCATTTTATACCAATACCGATCACACATGGGTCAGACAAGTTAGCTAAGTTGTATGTTCGAGAGATTGTACGCTTACACGGTGTACCCGTGTCAATCACTTCAGACCGAGACTCAAAATTCACATCTAGATTTTGGACAAGCTTACAGAAAGAGTTAGGCACGAGGTTAAATTTTCAGCACCGCCTTCTACCCACAGACAGACGGGCAGTCTGAAAGGACAATTCTGACCTTCGAAGATATGTTAAGAACAGTGGTGTTAGACAGGGGTGGAAGTTGGGAAGCAGTGTTGCCATTGATCGAAGTTGCATATAACAACAGTTACCAGACAACCATCAATATGGCATCCTATGAGGCATTGTATGAAAAAAAAAATGTAGATCACCGCTTTATTGGGATGAAGTGGGTGAAAGGAAAATTTTAGGACCAGACGCGGTCAGTGAGATGATTGAGATAGTCCGCCAGATTAGAGGCTGAATAAAGAAAGCGCAAGATAGACAGAAATCTTACGCCGAACCGAGTTACAATTTGAAATATGAGACAAGGTCTTCCTAAAAGTATCCCCTCTAAGGGGATAACTAGGTTTGGTGTCAAGGGAAAGCTTAGGCCCCGATTTTTAGGACCATATGAAATCCTCGAGAGGATAGATCCAGTAGCCTACAGGTTGGCGTTACCGCCAAGCCTTGGAAACGTTCACAATGTCTTCCATGTGTCACAACTCAGAAAATACATTTTCGATCCAAAGCACGTAATCCACCAAGAATAGATGATTCTTAGCCCAGATTTGAGCTATGAAGAAAGACCAGAGGCCATTCTAGATCGAAAAGTACAACAACTCAGGAATAAGGCAATCACATCAGTGAAAGTCTTATGGAGACACCACGGACAAGAGGAAGCCACGTGGGAGCTTGAAGACAAAATGAAGGAGAAATACCCCGAACTGTTTTAGAAGAAATATGCAAATTTCGGGACGAAATTTTTGTTAAGAGGGGTAGTATGTAGTGACCCGCTCTTTTATATATTTTAAATCCAGTAATGAGTGTTTATTTTTGTTCATCAGTGAATGAAAACGGTTATTATCCTGATATGAATTCAGCTTATGATCCTGAATTTATATTGTTAAAGCAGTCAATGATATTATTTCAGAGTTATAACTGACTTAGCAAAGTCACGTTATTTATTTAAGCGAGATGAAATTTGATTTTATTTTTACTCAGGTCGTGAATTATTTCCGACTCAAGAAGTTAATTAAATCTGCGGATTTAATTTAGATATCAGAACAACGAACGAATTAAATCTACGGATTTAATTTAGATTCATTTTATAATTTATCGGTTTTAGTGAGAAATCGCATGTCGAAATACGAGATTTATTTAAATAAACAGTATCAAGCATATACGAGCACACGATCTATCTTACAGTTACAGAATCACCGAGACAGAGAAAATACATCAATAATTCTCCTCTACATTTTTTTTTCCTTTCTTTTTCTTCTCTTTTTCTTTCCATTAATTTTGTTCCCCACTCCATCAACTCCACTACCCTATGCTCCCCACCATCACCACTACCTTTGCTCCCCATCAACTCCAACACTTCACCCATTCCTTCCATTTCGCACCAGCAATCACAAAGAGAAGGAAGACTTGGCTTAACTACTTTGCCAAGATTTCAAGCTGCTCCAGTCCAGTAGTACCCCAACACTCGAAGCTAGAGTTTATTGGGTGAAAAACCGTGCATGAGGTAAGGCAGCGAATCTGCCATAAGCACACTGCTCCGGCAGTGTTTTGCAAGGCGATTCCAGCCATCCAAACGGTTCCCAAAAATTCCCAAATTAATTGTGTATCATCTCTCATACAGTTTCTATATGTTGGTAAAATTTCAGAATATTTAGAGCTCGCATGATTTATTTATGAATTTGTAAACATCACTGCCCATCTGGAATACATTTTTGGTAAACAATCTTTGGGAGATCATAAGTAAAGTTTCACTTGGTGAAAACCTTTGAAACTTGAATATGTCACTCTAGACTCCCGTATCTTTCTTTTGACATCGGCCTCACCATTTTTGAGTAAGGGAAACAACCGGTATAAATTCTTGAAATCTAGTTCTTATTCCATGTACCATCCAGTAGATTTTACAAACCTACGACTTTGAGGTGGAAAAGGCCGACTTAAATATTTGATTCTCAAGCCTATCTTTCTACTGAATATTCACTGACATGTTGGGAACTTACTTGTTCAGTTTTAGAATTTTTGGTGAAGCTTAAAGTGGTTTTTCCGATTTATGTTCTGAATCTGCCAAACTTGAACTCTTTTTGTGCACTGAACTTTAGATAGTCATATCTTCTAAACCATGAAGGTTCTTAGAGTAAATCCAACTGGAGAGTGTTATGATCTCTCCCTAGTTTCCAGATTGACCTTTGGGGTTCCCAGTGGAGTTTTGTAAAGGGAGATATGAATTTTTAAAGAAAGCCCACTGACTTGGTTGTAATCTGGAAATATGAAATTTACAGATTTTTGCTTGTTAAATACCCATCTTTGAGAGGGCATATCTTGCTCGTTTGAATTGTTTTTCATTCGATTCAAATTGGAGAATGATCCTTGAAATGTCTAGTTTCCAGAATGTCTTTTGGAGCCTCATTTGGAGATCCGAGGTAGATTTGGTGTCTGTTGTAAAACAACCCCTTAAGAGCTCAAGTTGTTGAATTATTTTCTATGTATCAAAGTTTATTTTAAAGGATGTTTCGTGAAAGATTTAGTATATGTGCGTAACAAGTTTGGGACTATTTATTTTAATGAGGTCCGTTCTTTATTTAAATTAGGATGGACTTTTAATGAATATGTTTGGGATTAAACTATTATTTCTTGATTTATATAAATTATTTTTAAGGACTTATAAATATGAATTTCGTAGGCCTACTGACCTACTGTGATCGACGGTTTGTAGATGTCTAACAGCTTTGAAAATTTTATAGCAAGTCCCTACATGAGTCTTGAGTACCCTGGTAAAATGTCAAGCCATTTCAACTTCGTATGATACTTCTTTAAAATGTAAAACCTAAACTGCACATTACTACTGAGAATTTCAGAGAACAGAGAAAAGAGTCATTTATTTCAGTAGCTTCCTGGGTGATCTAGCTTTCCAAATTTTTATGGTATTAACCTTATTGTGTTATTTAGATATCCACCAAAGTTGAACCCAGTTTGACAACGTTTACTATTTTTCAAAAATACAAGTTTTCGATTGTTCAAAACTGCCGAACATGGTAGATCGTGGTAAAAACGTCATATCTCTCAAACCACTTGGAGTTTTCGACTCTATTTTTTTTATATGAAACTAGACTCGAAGATCTTTCTTTCGGTATGAGTCTCGAGTCCAGGAGATGTCGGAGTCAGAACAGATTAAATTTTGAAGTTGAGTCAGTGTAAAAGCAGAGCATGTTTTGATGATGTTTGATTGTGATTCTTATGTGCCTTATGTTGAGCCTTTTTATTTTATTTTATTTTTTTTTAATTTTATAACATTACTTGTTCTTATTTATTAAGCCCGATTAATTATGAGATTATAAAGCGAATAAGTTGAAGTATTTATTTTCTATTGACTACGAGGAGCGGGGTTTATTTAATTGACGGATTAGAACACCCCGAAGAGAACGGATTAATTTTTGTTAATTATCCGGCTTCATGAGACGAGACTTAGCTTTTGTTTAAATCCGATAGCCTGGATTAACAATAGAAATTCCCTGATTATTATCTCAGAATAATAGTTCATGCATACGAGATTCATGCATAGTTTAATTACGCATTCTCATTTAATTGAGAATTTTCCCTCGATTTAAAGTCTTACGTTATTTTCTCGGATTAAAGGTCGAGCGCAAGAATAAGAGCTCGTCAAGGAGTCACTAATCTGTAGCAAAGCTTTGCTATCAGGTGGGCATTACTTTCATATATATCAAATGAGTTTAATGTTATGTTTGAACAGTTATTTCATTGCAAAATCTTTGAACTGAAAATTATTTCAAATGATGTCTTGCCATAAATGTTTCAATGTTTGGTATGATATCTATCTGATGTGGCTTTGCCAGTTATTATGCAATCGAATTCGGGTCCTGAGCAGTTGATAGCTATCCTGCCAGGGCTAGTGTACACCAGTGACCGTGAGTCATCTAGCGGGTTGGCCGGTCAAGTGTCCGTGAGAGGTGGCCACCTCTCCGGCACACAGTTCCAGATATGATAGATTACAAGAGAACTTAGTCTGCAGACGAACTTTAAGAATCACAAATGAATTTAGTAAGCTTGGGCCTTTTTAGAGAAAAACTCCCTTGATGTACTGTTTATGATGGCATGACAATTTACAACTTTACGAAGCATGTTATATTTCATAGTAGGCATATGTGCCCACTGAGTACTTTTGTACTCAGCCCTGCATATATTTCTAAATGTGCAGGTTGAGCAGCTGCCGATGGTGATGAAGTGACGAGCGGGACTCTTTTGTCTTATTATGTATTAATGAACTCTAGGGTTACATGTCTTCATACATGTAATCAGAACCTTATTCCGCTGCGTACTCAGAAGTTTTATGTTATTTTGGATAAGTCGGAGTTATCCGAACCTGTTAGTTATTTGAGTCTATACGACAAAAAAACTCTGTTATATTATAGATATCTATGTTGTTAACAATGATGAAATACGATCCTTTCTTGTTTGATTATTCCCCTTTCTACCCCGCTTCTAATCTCCCTCCATTAGCCACGATTTCCCGGCTTAATTATCCTTAATTAGGACCGGTCGTGACATTTTATAAGTTGTTCAATTTTAACACTGATTTTATTTTCCCCAAATTTTAAAATGACGTGGCTCCTATGTGGCTACCGGCACACGCCTTTTAGTTCACCGAACAAATAACAAAACGATATCGTTTTCTTTTAAATTAAACGGTGTCGTTTTGACAATCATTTTAATAAATCGGATGAACCCTAATTTTACATTCCATCTCATCCCCCCTTCACCTCCAACCGCCAGGGAGTTGTGAGTGCGGGGGTGGTAGGGGAGGACGTGCGGGTGGAGCTAGAGAGCGACGGTGGAGCGGTTGGCGGTGAAGGAGGGAATGAGATGGAATGTAAAATTAGGGTTCATCTAATTTATTAAAATGATTGTCAAAACGACATCGTTTTGTTATTTGTCCAGCGAACTGAAAGGCGTGTGCCTGCAAGCCACGTAGGAGCCATGTCATTTTAAAATTTGGGAAAAATGAAATCTGTGTTAAAATTGAACAACTTACAAAGTTAGTGTATTTAATTGTAAAATCCTAATTCGCGTCAAATATGAATTTTTAGCAAAGTCTATATATTTACATGCAATTTTCCCATATTATATCAAAGTGTCATGCTAATCACCTAATGGTTGAATTGATATAGTCTATAGGAAAGGTCAAACTGTAGTACATACTATTTTACAAACACTAATCATTTGCATTCTAACTCCTTCCTATTCTATGTTTGCTACAGTTTTATCTTTCTCAAACTTCAAACAAAGAATTCCTGGTTTTCTCACAAAAACCAGGAATTGATTATGAGGAAACATACTCTTCAGTAATAGACGCTATTACTTTCAGATTTTTGATTAGTCTGGCTGTGTCACAAAGGCTTGATATGCGCCTTATGGATGTAGTAACTGCTTATCTATATGAGTCATTAGATAATGACATATATATGAAAATTCCCGAAGGATTTAAAATGCCTGAAGGATTGCAGTCAAAACCCAAAAGTATGTATTCAATTAAACTGCAAAAATCGTTGTATGGGTTGAAACAGTCTAGTCGCATGTGGTACAATAGACTGAGCGAGTATCTTTTAACAAAAGGATACAAGAATAAAGATATTTGTCATTGTGTTTTCATTAAGAAAAACGAAAGTGGATTTGCGATCATAGCAGTTTATGTTGATGATTTAAATTTAATTGGGACTCCTGAAGAGCTCAATAAAACTACTGAATATTTGAAAAAAGAATTTGAGATAAAAGATTTGGAAAGACAAAGTTTTGTCTTGGTTTGCAAATGGAACGTATATGTGGAGGAACATTTATCCATCAATCCACATACACAGAAAAAATGTTAAAACGCTTTTACATAGATAATGCACATCCATTAGTATCACCAATGGTCGTTAGATCTCATGATACTAAGAAAGAGCCATTTCAACCAATTGAAGAGGGTGAAACGATACTTGGTCCTGAAGTACCATATCTAAGTGCAATTGGAGCGTTGACTTATCTGACTAATGATACTAGACCAGATATAGTTTTTTCTGTCAATCTTCTAGCAAGATTTAGCGTTGCACCCACTTTGAGACATTGGAATGGTGTTAAGCACATTCTATGCTATCTAAAGGTTACCATTGACCTTGGATTATATTATCAAGAAAATTCTGATAATACTCTAGTGGGGATGCAAGATTTTTATCCGATCCACATAAAGCTAAGTCACAAACTGGATACAATTTCACATGTGGTGGAACTGCTATATCATGGAACTCTGTGAAGCAAACCTTGACTGCAACATCCTCAAATCATTCTGAAATCATTGCAATCCACGAAACAAGTCGAGAATGTGTATGGTTGAGAAATGTGACGAGTCATATCCAAGAGTCATGCGGGTTAGCATCATCGAATGCCAAACCAACTGTTTTATATGAAGACAATGCTGCTTGCATCGCGCAACTCAAGAAGGATACATCAAAGGCGATAGGACGAAGCATATTTCTCCCAAGTTCTTCTACACACACGACCTTCAAATGGATGATGATATCGACGTTCAACAAATTTGCTCAAGTGATAATCTGACGGACTTATTCACCAAGGCATTGCCAACATCGATATTCAGAAAGTTGGTACACGAGATCGGCATGCGTCGACTCAAAGATATTCAATGACCACAAATTTAGGGGAAGCAGTTGTACTCTTTTTCCTTCGACTAGGTTTTGTCCCATTGGGTTTTCCTAGCAAGGTTTTAATGAGGCAACATTTTTGTTTTAGGGATTGGTCAATCAAGGGGAAGTGTTGTAAATATATCTTCTAGATATATCTTATGTGTGTTGACCAAGAAATCTCCCTAAAACCCTAGCTTCTTACTTGTATAAATAGAGGCTTTTGGCCCTCATATTGGCGACGCTCAATACGTATTCTCTTCTCTATTCTCTCTAGTTTATAACACTATTGTATTTTTTGCATTTTTTACTCTTCTTGTTTTCCTATATTTACTATCATTTGCCAATAATGGACACACTTCACAACATATTTATTACTTTTATATTCTATATTTACTATCCTTTGCCACTAATGAACCCACCCCACAATACATTTATCACTTTTGTCAACTACCCTTTTATTTCACTCTCATCTTTATCAACTTTCATAATTTTCATGCCGAGCATGAAATGGGACTTTGTTTCATGGACGGAGAGGGAGTACTATATAGATACTCCCTCTGTCCATCAATTCGTGTCATAGGGAACGGGTTATTTATCACTTCAGTCGCCATCGCCGCATGTGGAAGATCGGCGAATCAACGTCATGTCATCTCTCTACACACGAAGTCTGGAGTACGAAGTCAGCGTCCTCCCATCTCTCTGTTCTCTCCCAAACAAAAACCCTAACATTTCTCTACGAAATCGCCACCGCGCACTAGTCCTGCCCTTCGTGCCGTTGTGAATCGGCGTCGCCTCTCGTTTATTCTACTCTATCATAAACCATCGTCGCTGTTGTATTGTAATTCGGCTAGAGTCGTCGTGTCGCTTGGTCACCGGGGTCGTTCCCTCCCTTTCGAATACAGGGAGGGGGGGCTTCCTCCTCCGTCAACTAAGTTTAGGCAGAGAAGGGTATGCCAAGATGCCGTTGTTGCTATTTTTCCGGCGTGTTTTCGGCGAGCTTTGTGAAGAAGAAGACGTGGGTCCCACCACCAACGAAAAAAAATTTAAAATAGTTAACGGTGTTAAATGTCCGTTAAGTCGGAGGGGCTAATTGCACGAAAGTAAGGACTTCGGGGGTTTAGTTGAACCGACCTCGACTATAGGGTTATAGACGTGATAATGGCCTCTATGTTAGGGGCGTATTTGATACTTAACCATATTAAAAATAACATCTGCACTTGATATAAAAAGAAAGATATAACAACTAAAATTAAAAGGGCTAATTGCCGCTAAATCCTATAACTATTTGCGTTTTTGAGTTTTGCATCGATTTCAGAAATTCTGCCTTAGTATATTACAACTAATCCTCCAGTCACGATTTGCATCCGGCGAAGTTTTCCGGCAACATAACTTAATCTACGTGGCATTTTATTTGCTGACAAGGGTGATTATCATCTACATGGCAATTACATGTTAATTTTTTTTAAATGACGTGTAGTGAAACGACGTCGTTTTCAAGCTCCGCCCACCTCTCTCTCAAGCTCCGCCGGCGAAGTTGCTGCCCGCCGTTCGGAAGGCCGCCGCCCTCGTTTCCCTCTCATAGACCTTCATCCGCAGAGACGCCGCTTCCTCCCTCTGCTCTCAAAACCCCCATCCGCGGACATATCCGTCTCACTATTCCCCAATCTAACCCCACTTCACCGTGCGCCGCCGCCACCTCTCTCTCAAGCTCCGCTGGTGAAGTCGCTACTCATCGGCTGGAACCCTAATTCAGCAGATCTAATCTATCTATCTGTTCTCCTCCCTCCGATCTGGGTTGACGCCGCCCCACGCAACACCGTCTCCTTCCCCGGCGACGACGGAGATGCCGCTTCCTCCCTCTGCTCTCAAAACCCCCATCCGCGGACATATCTGTCTCACCATTCCCCAATCTAACCCCACTTCACCGTGTGCCGCCGCCACCTCTCTCTCAAACTTCGCCCACCTCTCTCCCAAGCTCCGCTGGCGAAGTCGTTGCTCGCCAGCTAGAACTCTAATTCAGCAGATCTCATCTATCTCTCTTTGTTCCCCATTCCAACCCTAGAACCCTAATTCAACAAAACGACGTCGTTTTGTGACTAATAATTTCAAAGAAACGTGAGGCAAAACGACGTCGCGTTGCCTATCGGAATTCTATGCCACGTAGATTAGTCCGACTGCCAAGTCAGCTTCAATTTTGTCGGAAAACTTCGCATGATGCAAATCGCGACTAGAGGATTAGTTGTGGTATACTGAGGCAGAATTTCTGAAATCGATGCAAAACGCGAAAACACAAATAGTTATAGGATTTAGCGGCAATTAGCCCAAATTAAAATAACATCTATATTTTTGAAAGAGCATACTCCCTCCGTCTGTCAAGATTATGTAAAAATTACTATATCGGGCGTGCGCCAAGATTATGTCACTTTCCTTTTAAGGAAATGATCCCACCATCCTCTTTAATATTTTATCCTTACTAACACTTTTTATTTACAAAAAAACTCACCTCAAATTCAATCTCAACCACACATCTCATAAAGTGGTGGGATCCTTTTTCCACTACATCAAAATCATCACCAATTTTATTAAATCTTGTGTCCAAACAATTTTACATAATCTTGGCGGACGGAGGGAGTATATTAGTAAATATTTTACCGAGAAAGTACATTTACATACATTTTTCAATATACAGTTTGAAGAATTAATTGATGAGAATTTGAAAAAGTTTGTGCATGTGCATCTAATTATAATTTATAATTTTAAAATTAATTTAATATTCAATTAATTACACGAGATTTCACAAGAGTAAAAATGTCATAAACGGGTATAATTAATTTGTTGTTTTATAAATAATGGATATTTTTTATGTTGTCTTTCAAAAAGAGTATATTTCATTTTGCCCCTTGATATTTTTGGTGCTAAAAACTTAGAAATTTTATTAAAGGCTAAAGAAAGACTAGAAACCTAAACAAACCCCAGCAGATAACAAGTCAAATTCTCAAGTGCCAAGCCTCACTAAAATATCTTATGACAAAAATTCATTGAGAAAATTATCAAATGAGTAAAGAGAGTACTCGTCTACTACAACAGACAAAAATAAAATAAAATAAAATAAAAACTAACAAAACATTCGGTTAATATCTAGTATACTAAGAAATTAAACTCATAAAATCCCGAGTAACAACAACATCAATGCAGGGAATGGAATGAGACGAACATGATATCAGAATCCGGGGAGAGAGAGACCGAGAGTAGTAGTGTCAACGTGAAAGTTGCTACTTGCTAAATGTTGCAGTGCTCGTGCTTTTTCTGTGCCTCCTCGGCATATAACTCGAACATGAAGGTCTACTTATTATTATTATTATTATTATTATTATTATTATTATTATTATTATTATTATTATTATTATTATTATTATTATTATTTCATCAGACCACCACTATTTGTAATAGTACAATAAAATAAATAAAATTATTTGATTAATTAAAAATTATACATTTTTTTATATAACATTAATATTGTAAAAAAAAAACTAAAACAATTTTATTCCGTGCATACGCACGGGTGGAATACTAGTAGGGGTAAAATAGGTAATTCATAAATTGCGCCAATGGTCTTTTTATATTAGTATAGATTTTTAAGTTGTTGTGCAAAATAAGAATTATTTGAAATTTCAAAAATTTATATACAGTCAACCCTAATTTAAATTGTAACGCTTTTCAATATCCGACAATTGTAGCATATTTAATTGAAAACAAATTGTTCAACGATTAAACCAAAGTGGCTATAGTTTATCTAAGCTGAATCAAGCAGCCTCTCATGTTAGCTGTTTACGCGTTTCTAGCATCAAGTTACAATATTATATCAAAATGCCATGCTAATCAGCTAATGGTTGAATTGATATAATATATAGGAAAGGTCAAACTGTAGAACATATTTCACAAACACGGATCATTTGCATTCTAACTCCTCCCTATTCTATGTTTGCTGCAATTTTTTCTTTCTCAAACTTCAAAGAAATAATACCTGTTAGAGATTGATGGCGGCTTATGCAGCTCTGACTTCACTTATGCATACCATAGATCAGATCCAGCACCATCCTTCCCCTCCCATTTCCATCGACAAACAACAAGTTGAATCTCTCACTAAAATTGTTACCTCGTTGCAGGAATTTCTTGAAACCTACCGTTCCCCTGTTGCCGATGAAGCAGATCCACTGGAGATGCGCATAGCAGATGCAACTTATGCTGCTGAAGATGTTATTGAGTCCCATATTGTGGACATGATTAAGCTGCATCAATCCACTTCTATTTATCGTATGACAAAAATCTACTCAGGAGGAAAAGCCAGTACTTCTGTTGGCTCCAACAAACCTCATCAAGGTCTGCAAAAAGTGATAAAAAACATGGCTTTGGTCAAGAAAGAGGCTATGAAGATCACTGGAGTTGTAGTGGAAGCTCAGCTGCAGAGAAGCGTCTCAGCGTCTGCTGGTTTCTCATCAAGATCTTCCATCGTGGTGGGCTTTGATGATGTCTCGCTTGAAATCATGGACAAGCTCACCAACGGACAACGCAATCTCCAAGTCATCCCTATTGTAGGGATGGGCGGGATTGGTAAGACCACTCTTGCTAAACATGTTTATGCACAACCACTTATTCAGCAGCATTTTGATATTTGTGCACACGCTACAATTTCTCAAAATTTTGACACAAGAGAAATTCTTTGTGAATTGCTTTCTCAAGCCAACAAAAGAAGCAAGGAAGAATTGAGTAATATGAGTGAAGCTGAACTAGGATTAGCACTCCACAAATATCTATTCAGGAGAAGGTTCCTAATTGTGATGGATGATATGTGGAGTGTTGATGCATGGGATGAGATACAACGTTTCTTTCCTAATAATGGAAATGGAAGTCGTGTAGTGGTGACGACTAGGCAATCAAAATTGAGTTCTCAATTGAACAACAATTATTGCCTTCCAATGAAATTTCTAGATGAGGTTAGTTGTTGGGATTTGTTCTCCAAATCTGTGTTTGGGGAGGAAACTTGTCCACTTGAATTGGAGGAAACTGGAAAGAAAATTGTAGAGAATTGCAGAGGGCTCCCTTTAGCAATTGTTGTGGTGGGAGGCCTTTTGAAAAAAATGGAACAGACTAAAGGGTGTTGGGAATCAATAAGAAAAAATTCAAGTTCAGTAGTGAATTCGGCGGATGAAGAATTCTGCTTGAAAATTCTGAAAATAAGCTACAATCATTTGCCAGTATATCTGAAGCCGTGTTTTCTATACATGGGAGTGTTCGAGGAAGGCCGTGCAGTTCGTGTCTCAACACTCGTCAAGTTATTGGTTTCTGAAGGATTTCTAAAACCAATAACTGACAAAAGCTTGGAAACAACTGCAAAAGAGTACTTAAACGAGTTAGTTGACAGAAATCTCATTCTAGTTCATGAGTTAGGGTCTACTGGAAACATAAAGTTCTGCAAACTTCATGATCTATTGAGAGACCTTTGTTGCAGAGAAGCTGGGAAACAGGGGTTTTATAATGTGATAGGGCAACATAAGTTTCAGGGCCTAAATAGGCAACGTTGTGTTGTTATTCCTGGAGGCATTTCAAAAGAGGAGGTTCATGATGCCTTGCGATCTATGCCGCTTGCTCGTTCTTTTGTATTTCATAGTGAGGAAGTTGTTCCGTTGCCCGATTCCGAACTGCTGAGGACATTGAAAGCATATGATAGAGATAGATCTGGAAGCCACCATTATTTGTTAGATGACTTGTTTGAGTTTGTGAACTCGCGGTATCTTGCTGTTGGAGTTCATGGAGTGTCTAAAATCCCTTATTCAGTAAACTTTCTCTGGAATCTACATACACTTATTATTTTCCATTCTACATGGGTTGATGCACCATATGTTTGGGGAATGCCTCAACTTAGGCATCTTGAGTTCCATAAAGGAGATTTGTATCTACATGATCCCACTAATGGAAACACTGTCATCATGATCAAACTACAAACACTCAAACGTGTAAATCTTTCAGTGTGTAGTAGGGATACCTTGACTTCGTTAATCCCCAATATAAAGAAATTGGAAGTAACAGGTGGATACCTTCCAAATCTTTCCTCTATGAAAAAACTAGAGTCCTACCGTTATTGGGGTTATTATGCTATGTTAGTATTTACCTTCCCTTACTCTCTCAAGAAGTTGAGTTTGGGATCAGACACCTCCCATTGGGAAGTGAATGAAGAGATGCTAGAAAAGATAGGTGCATTACCTCTTCTTCAGAAGCTTAAATTGGAAAGAGCTGAATTCCAAGAAGGAATGTGGCAAACAAGAGAAGAAGAGTTCCCCAGCCTCAAATTCTTGGAGCTGAAATGGTGCCTTTTGAAATCCTGGATGACAGAGAGCTCCCACTTTCCACTCCTTGAGAAACTTCATCTTTATGGATTAAGACAGTTGGAAGAGATCCCTTGTGAAATTGGTGAAATATCAACGCTGCAATCAATTCACTTGGAGTACTGTAGCGAATCAGTGGTGGAGTCCGCAAAGGCAATAGCAGAGGAGCAGGAGGAATTACAATTTCGAGTTGTGCTCCTCAAAACCAACCAGAACCTACCACTACGGAGCCTTGCAAGCCCCAACTTTCTAGTTGAGATCGACGATTTCTAGTATGAAACCTTGAGGTAATGAGGTGTTACATTGCTATTTATGGTACGTACTTTTTTATTTCTAAATTTCGATGTAATTGGTAGTTATAAGGTCTCTTGATAAGAATGGTTGCCATTAGTTATGTGTGTAAAGTCAGTCACTATCTCGCTACTCATTAGTTATAAGTTGCACTTGCACATACCTGTGAATAATCATTATGGAACGTCATAATAAATACAGCAGTATATCTGCAACTGTTATGAAAGAGCCTCTTCTCTTTCTCATGAGTTCACGCGATGAAAATGGTTGCTAGAAGGTAATATTTACAGTGAGAAATTCAACTTGTAGTTTGTTGAGAGAAATCGGAGGGGAAGGATGACGCTCGATCTGATTTATGATATGCATAAGAGAAACTAGAGCTGCATAAGCCGCCATCTTAATTACTTCTTTGATAATGAAAAAACACTGAGTGAATTGAAATGAGATAAATGTATCAAAGATGAAAGAAGCTCTATAATCGTGACTTGAAGCTTTTTTAGAGAGAAAAAGAGGACAGAATTAAGGTGCAGAAAATAGTGAATATGAAGGAGTTAATTTGAATGAAAATGAGACAACTTTAGAAGTGCATGATCCTTTGGCCTAACTAGCTATTTTGATATGGAGTAATATTAATTGTTGCAATTAATTTGTGGTTAGAAGAGTGTGAACAATTAGCATTACAAGCTGGAGAGAAACTTAGACTTAAAATCTGGAATATTTATAGTACAATTTGATCTTCGCAAGATCAATTAAAATCGAAATAAATGACTAGTCAAACCTCATTGATTGGCTTTTTTTCTTAACTTTGATAAATATTGCTGTTATGATTGTTTATATATGAAATGCATAAAAAACTGGCCATGATAGGCTGGTGTCTCTTTGATAAAATATTACTCCATAATCAATTAGCACGAATCTGGCTCAACTTTAGTAAAATATTACAGGTAAATATCATATATTGTCACAATATATGTTTGACCAATTTTATATTGTCACAATGTTCATAATTGCTTCATTTTTGCACAAATATGAGTTCATGTTAATAATGATATTTTTGGTGCTAAAAATTTAGAATTTTTATTAAAGGCTAAAGAAAGACAGGAAACCTAAACCAATCCCAGTGGATAACAAGTCAAATTCTGGAAGGCCAAACCTCGTTAAAACTTCCTATGACAAAAACTCCTTTAAAAAAATATTAAAGCAGTAAAAAGCGTATTCGTCTATTACAACGGACGAAAAACAAAATAAGAAAAACCAACAAAACGTTGGGTTAATATCTAGTACAGTAAACGGAATGAGACGAATATGATATTAGAATCCGGGGAGAGGCCGAGAGTAGTAGTATCAACATGAAAGTTGCTACTTGCTAAATGTTGCAGTGCTCGTGCTTTTTTCTGTGCCTCCTCGGCATATAACTCGAACACGAAGGTCTACTTCGTCTCCGTACAAATCCTCTTGTTCCTCTACTATCTTCTTAACTGACACCGCTGCTGATTCACTGCATTCTGTCAACACAATTGATTTGAGCGTTGGTATTTCTCCGATTTCTGAACGAATCTCCTTGAGTTCGTTTAATCTAAACATAACAAGCTTCTCAAGATGTGGAAAGTGGGAGCTCTCTAAGCTCCAGTTTTCCAGATCTTTACACCACCACAAAGCTACTGACTTGAGCTTGGGAAAATGGCCTTCAATTGTTTCCCACCTGCATGTTTTGAAGATACCCCATTTTAATACAAGCTTCTCAAGAAGGGGCAACGAGCCAATCTTTACCAACATGTCTTCCAACTCAAGATCAAAATCATACGAGGCATCGAGAGTCAACTTCTTGAGTGAATCCGGGAAGCGAATCTTTCGCAAATACTCATCACACTGTGTGGAGCAGCTGAAGATTTCCAGTTTACTCAAACAATGAAGATAGCTGAGACAATCTGCTCTCTCAATCAGATCTCCCACGTAGCTTATATCCAATTTCTTGATATTGGGAATTCTCTTCACCACTTCTTCATTCAAATACAAATTCTTCACTCCTTTAAGCGTGAGTAGATTCTCCATGATGATAACATCGCTCTCGCTACTCGGAGGATCAGGCAGATACAACGAATCCGTATAACCAAAGTCGACGTGCCTAAGTTGATGCATCTTCCAAATCTCAATCGGCGCAATAACATCACCTGATGAAACGATTAGTGTATGCAGATTCCAAAGCAGAGAGAGTGACGAAGAAACATGCTTGTCTCCAAAAGATTCTAGAGCAAGGAATCGCGAGTTCACCAATTGAAACACATCTTGTGTGTTATGAGAAAATGTGCGTGAGTTTACATTTTTATCAAATGTATTCAGCATCCTCAACAATCTAGAATCTGGCAATTCGCAAACTATTCGATATTCACTTATGTAGGAACGAGCATGCGACATAGATTTCAAGGCATCGAGGACCTTCTCCTTCGAAGTACTTTTGGGAATAACAACACGACGTTGTGCATCGATGCCTTCAAGACTATTTTGCCTCGGGACATAATAAAACCTCTGCTTTTGAGCTTCTTTCAATGACAAATCTCTCAATAAGTCATGAATTTTGCATTGTTTTATATTCCCAAGTGAGCCCAATTTATGAACAAGAATGAGATTTCTGTCAACTAGCTCCTTCAAGTACTCTTCACCTACTGTTTCCAAGCTTTTGTTATCTTTTGGTTTAAGAAAACCCTCAGAAACCCATAGCTTGTTCAGTTTCGAGACTCTAATTGAGCGATCTTCCTCAAACACTCCCATATATAGAAAACAAGGCTTTAGATAGGCAGACAAATGGTTATAGCTCATTTTCAATACTCTCAAGCAATACTCATCATTCTCCGAATTCACTATTGGGCTCAAGTTATTCTCTATGTGCTCCCAATATTCCAGTGTAAGTTCGGACTTTGCGAAAAGACCCCCCAATCACAGCAATCGACAGAGGAAGTCCAGTGTAAGTTCGGACTATGTCACTTTCCTTTTAAGGCAATGGTCCCATCATCCTCTTTAATATTTTATCCTTACTAACACTCTTTATTTACAAAAAAAACCACCCAAAATTCAATCTCAACCATACATCTTATAAAGTGGTGGGACCCTTTCTCCACTACATCAAAATCATCACCAATTTTATTAAATCACGTGCCCAATTAAGCAATTTGACATAATCTTGGCGGACGGAGGGAGTATATGTTTTCTATGAAATGTCATTAGCTCTGGAACTTCAGGGTTGTATCATCTTCTCGTGAAAGGAGACTTGAATTCCCAATGTCACGTGAAACTTATTTCACGAACGGTCTACCTCTTCTATGTCTTTATTGGTGAAGTCAGCCCTGTCAGATCAACTCACGAATGATTGACTTCCATGTGCACTATTAGCCCTGTCATTATGACAGTCAATGTTGCACAGAATATTCAAAATAACAATAATACTAATATTAATAACAATAATAATAGGGCTCTCATCAGAGAGAGCATTTTAGTTAGAGAGAAAAAAATTACGGAGAGAAAATCAAAGAGAGATGAATTTGAGATTGTATATGATGAAAATAAAAAATTATACTTGAATAATATTTATATAATAATTATTACATATAAGACTTTGGAAAATAAATTGAAATGTATGAACTTATTTTTTAAGGAGCTTGTACAGTTCTTGAAGCTTATTTTGAAATTTTATAAACTATTTAGAAGTTTATTTTATCAAACACTTTGAATGAACTTATAAATTTATAAATAATTTATAAATTATTTTAAAAATTTATAAACTCAATCAAACACCCTCTATTTTAGTAGTATTAGGATGGGAGCACCGTGAACCGAATACACTCCACCCTAGGGATGGCAGTGGATCTTGGACCCGGTCCAGATCCGTGGATCCAGATCCGTTTTTATGGATCTGGATCTCAATTTTTTGGACCCGACGGATCTGAATCTGGATCTGGATCTCAATTTTGAAAACGGATCTGGATTTGGATCTTGAAATTTTAGATCCGGATCCGGCCCAGATCCGACCTGTGGATCCGTTTTATTTTATATATATATATATTTTATATTTTATATTTAGTTTACTAATAATATTAATTAAATTAAAAATAATAAATAAATTATATTCATAAGAATAAAAACTAAAAGTAATTAGATAAAAGTATTTTGTGTTATATTTTTCATGATGGAAATTAGATATTGTTGATTTTGTGAAATTTTTTTAATTTAATTTAAAAATAGTAGATCCATGGATCTGGACCCGTGGACCCGCGGATCTGGATCTGGATCCAAAATTTTCAGATCCACGGATCTGGATCTGGTATATGAAAACGGATCTGAATCTGGTATTGGCCAGACCCGGTCTAGATCCGGCCCGTTGCCATCCCTACTCCACCCTTAGGCATAAATTGTGTTACAAGTTATTCACTGAGTTAATTGTAACTTGTAAGTAAACGTAAGCTCAGTTTTGGTCTTTGATTTATTGTGTTGCGGCAGAACGTGACAAAGTAACCTTGACTAACTAAAATAAAGCTAATGTTGAATAGAATAATAAAAATTCTTCTTCTAATTTTTGTGTTTGAGTAATATGGCCGTGGCTTCAACTTCTACTACGTACGACTGACAAATGCAGCACTGAAAAAGATAAAATATAATTTCTTCTGCTATATTTGATTTCTTTACTAATTAAAGTCATCTAACAATAATTTTTTTTTATAGATAACTTGAACAAATTATTGCAGCAGATATTGACTATGGAGGAGTAGCCAATGTTGACTCTTGTCACTTAGCAGATCAAGATAAGGCTTAAATTAATTGATGATGTGGAAGTTATATTTTTATAATGGATAAAGATGTTTGACCTACCATATTATCTACGTTATCGCTGAAGTGACGATTTAAACAACTAATTAACGTTATCTTTTTCTGTATTTCCAGTGATACAATCTATATATATAAAATTAAAATAAGCTCTATCCTACGTGGCGTAATAGAATCACTCTATTCTAATTTTCCTTAATTCTCATTCATTCTTATCTTTTTTATATTTTTAATCAACAAATTTCTATATATCTAATTTCGAACCTATCATCACCAAATTTCTATATCTAATTTCTTATGTATTAATTATATCCCAATCATATATATCTAATTTCGGCCTCATGCAACCACGTTTGAGCTCTTATTTTATTTACTTCAACCTATCATCTTTATCTCTTTCTCTTGATTTTAATTATTATCACTCCATTCTAATTTTCTTCAATTCTCATTCATTCTTATTTGTTTATATATTTCTAATCAATTTTTACATTATAGCAAAATAAATCATATCTTACGTAGCATCGTATAATCACTTCATTCTAATTTTCCTCAATTCTCATTCATTCTTATTTATCTATAAATTTATTTATATATATTATAGCAAAATAAATCTTATCCTACGTGGCATCGTATAATCACTTCATTCTAATTATTCTCAATTCTAATTCATTCTTATTTATTTATATATTTCTAATCAATTTTTACATTATAGCAAAATAAATCATATCCTACGTGGCATCGTATAATCACTTCATTCTAATTTCCCCCAATTTTCATTCATTCTTATTTATTTATGCATTTCTAATCAATTTTTACATTTAAAAACTATTAAATAATCATATAAATTTATAGATAAATTCTATACTATTAAATAAATCATGTCCGTTAGATTAGATAAGATCAACGGATGAGATTACTTCTCTCTTCTTTCTTACATTTAGGTCTTCTTCATTGAACCTTGGCCTATATATATATATATATATATATATATATATATATATATATGATTGAATATGATTTCAAATTTGCTGATGTTGTTTAAAGTTTGAGACGAGATATATTATTCTCATAACTTAATTATAGTTTCACAAATTCTAGACAAAATGATACTTACAAGTAAGTTATAATCTTCAAGCTCCATACAAGAAGATGCTCAAAATTCAGATGTGGTATTTCAAACTCCAAAGAATATGATTTTCAAAATTTTGACGTTCAAATGTCGTATGTGGTCTTTAGAGCTTCATATTATTATCTGGTCTTATTAGGTCCATATAAAATGATATTCAGATGACATATGTTTAATTAAATTATTTCTTATCCGTCAAATTTAAAGAATTTGAACAAACTTAATACTCCCTCCGTCCCCCCAAACATCTTCCTAAGAGAGGATGACACGGGTTTTAATAAAAGTTAGTTATGCATTTGATAAGTGAAGAATGAGTCCCTCAAAAAGTGAAATTGTAAGAGTGATAGTTAGTGAAAGTGGAGAACAAGTCCCACAAAAAGTGAAATTGTAAGAATAATAATTAGTGAAATTGTTTTAAAAAATAGGTTAGAAAGATGTTTTGGGGACGAACCAAAATAGAAGAAAAGGAAAATGTTCGAGGGACGGAGAGAGTAAATATTATAGATATACAATTAACAGTAAATGCGACACATCAATCGTACATCATATCATACTTCAAATTTACATATTTTTTTTCTTCTAAAATATTCAATCCCACATCAACTTTTTATAAACTTCATCAAATGAATATTTATATAAAAATGTATTTCTATTATCACAACCTACATTTAATTGGCGAAAGTGATTAAGATTAATATTTTTTCAAATATTGTATTACTAATTTAATTTGATCATATCAAATTAATTAAAGAAATAATTTATATATAAACTATTTTATATGTTATAATAATAAAAATAATTATAAATGATGACATAAAATAATTTCCGTCGAATTTCGACGGGTCAGACGCTAGTTATTATAAAAGTAAACATATCGATTAGTACGCTGTGCGACTGTATCAACACTTTTACCAAAAAAAAAAGAAAAAAAGCTAAATACACAAAAAATTAATTTCTTTCATATATAGGTCATTTAATCCTTAATAATAACTTATGTCATAACTATATATGAAATAAAGATAATTAAATTTTACTCAACAACTTACAATCATTATAACATTTTTTTTTACCCTACGTACAATTATGGAATACAAATTATCACATTAAAATTTCAAAAGCCACAAATAAAATGCATGGTTGTTTAGATGAAATTCTTAGCCGGGAAATCTATTTTAAAATAAATACCAGACAGGTAATTTCTCACAAATTAATACTCACTCCGCCCAGGGGCAGATCCAGGAATCATCTTTAGGGAGGCTGAATTTGTTGATGTATGGCGTCTGAAAAGTATTTGTACAGATCTGAGCCAAATTTTTTAAACATTCCGTACAATTTATTTTTATGTCTAAGTAGAATCTTAATGGGCTTAAGATTAAAACTTAATCATTTACTATAATAAATACTTATTGGTTGCATTAATTCAACCTACCTCTATGTGTTTTTTTTTTTTTTAAATTGTTTCATCTTCTAAAAAATTAAACTAATTTTCATTATTAATATTTCATAATTTTACTTTAACTGGAAGAGTAACTCAAATTCAACATTGAAAATTAACAATTAACTAAAAATGTGGAGTATTGAGGCATGAGAGAAGATACAATGCTTCTTTCCTGACAATAACAATGGTAGTCGGATAGTGGTGACGACTAGGCTATCAAAGTTGAGTACTCAACTGAACATGATTTATTGCCTTCGGATGAATTTTCTAGACGAGGTTAGTATATGTTCTCCAAATTTGTGTTTGGGGAGGAAATTTGTCCACTTGAATTGGAGGAATGTGGAAAGAAAATTGTAGAAAATTGCAAAGGACTTCCTTTATCAATTGTTGTGGTGGGAGATCTTTTGAAAAAAATGGAACACACTACAGAATGTTGGGAATCTGTAAGGAAGAACTCAAGTTCAGCAGTGAATTCGGCGAATGAAGATTTTTGCTTGAAAATACTGAAAATGAGCTACAATCATTTGCCAGCATATCTAAAGCCATGTTTTCTATACATGGGAGTTTTTGAGGAAGACTGCGTAGTTCGCGTCTCAGCACTCATCAAATTATGGGTTTCTGAAGGATTTCTAAGACCAGTAAGTGGCAAAAGCTTGGAAACAACTGCAAAAGAGTACTACTTACACGACCTAGTTGAAAGAAACCTCATTCTAGTTCACGAATTAGGGTCTACCGGAAACATAAAGTTGTGCAAAATTCATAATCTTCTAAGAGATGTTTTGTGGAGAGAAGCCGAGAAAGAGGGCTTTTACAATGTGATGGGGCAATTTAAGTTCCAAGGCTTGAAAGGGAAACGCCGTGTTGTTATAACAAGAAGCACTTCAAAGAAGGAGGCTGATGATGCCTTGCAACGTTTGCCACTTGCTCGTTCTGTTGTATGTCATAATAAGGAAATCCAACCGCTGCCTAAGTCGAGACTGCTGAGGACATTGAAATCATATGATAGAGATGCCTATGGAAGCCATGATTATTTGTTGGATGATTTGATCCGGTTTGTTAACCCGCGGTATCTTGCTGTTGGAGTTGATAAGGAGTTCCAATTCACTTCTTCATTCAATCTTCTTTGGAATGTTCAAACGATTATTATCTTGTGTTCCACATGTGTGTGTGCACCATATCAAGTTTGGGATCAGATGCCTCAACTTAAGCATGTTGAGTTTCACAAAGAAGATTTGTATCTCCCGATTCCTCAAAAAAGAAAGATTGTTGCTATGAAGAATCTACAAACGCTCAAAGGAGTGTGTTTCTCGATGATTGATAAGACAACTTTGTCTCTAAAAATCCCCAATATAAAGAAATTGGGAGTGACACGTGGAGGACTCCCCGATCTCGACTGTCTGAATAAACTCGAGTCGTGTTGTTATTGGGGCGCGCAAGATGTGAATGATAACATCTTCCAACACTCTCTCAAGAAGTTGAGTTTGGGATCAAACACCTATTATTGGGAAGTGAAGGAAAGGCTGCTAGCAAAGATAGGTGCATTACCTCTTCTTGAGAAGCTTAAATTGGAACGAGCTCAATTCAAATTGAAGCAGTGGAAAACAAGTGAAGATCAGTTCAAATTCTTGGAACTGAAATGGTGTATTCTGGAATCTTGGATAACAGAGAGCTCCCACTTTCCGCACCTTGAGCGGCTTCATCTTTATGGATCAAAAGAGTTGGAGGAGATCCCTCCGGAAATTTGTGAGATACCAACGCTGCAATCATTTGACTTGGAATATTGTAGTGAATCAGTGGTGGAGTCCGCAAAGGCGATAGCAGAGGAACAAGAGGAATTACAAGTTCGTGTTGTGCTCCTCAAAAACAACCACAACCAAGCATTGCCGAACCTCGCAAGTCGCAACTTTCTAGTTGAATTTGCGGATCTTTAGTGACTTCTTTCTATATTTGATAATTTCACACTCCCTTATGGAGAGGGTTTTCTCCATGCCGCAGTTTCTCTCATGTTCTCAATCTGTTAATGATTGAAATGTAAATTGAAGAAAGTAAATTTTTATATTCTTATATTTTCTTCATATTTTCTCACTCTCTCTTTTCTCTCTTATCATACATTGGAAAATTTATATATTTTCTCTACCGCGCAGCTTCTCTCATGTTCTCAGTCTTTTTTCTCTTCTAGGCGTTTCCTCAAACAGTATCTCTGCAATAATTTCTAGCTCAGTTCTTTAATAGTCATACACTACTTTTTCGTCGAGCAGTTGGTGGACGTTAATTTGTTATGACTTTATGGACGTGCTGATGTCGTCTAACAAAAGACTAGATAGAATTTATTTATTAAATGCAAATTAGTCATGCTTCCTTCAATACTATATGAAGTTGTAAAGGACAAAGTTGTGTGAATTGGCACGTAGATCTCCCATCTCAGTGTTAATTGTCCATTTATGACTTTAATTTAAAAGTGAATATATTATTGATTCAACTAATGTTGCAAGCACATGGAGTTTCCACTACAGGCATAAATTATGTGGAACAAGAGTAACTTCCCATAGTATGGAATCAAAAAGTGAAGAACCCCCATTAGGAAGTGAAGCAAGAGATGCTTGAAAATAGGTGCGATACAATCTCAATTATTGGAGAAACAGTGGGGAATAAGTGAAGAACCGCTCCAATCTCAGCATGTGTTCTTGGACGCACGCCAAATGTTCGACAAAAGTTTCCGACCCTGCCAATGATTTTAGTTGCTTTTATCACGCATTATAATGTCTTAAAATTCCATAATTTGTGGATGGGGTAACTAATGACACGGGAATGAATTTATTGCTTGAATAGAGGATCCGACTCGCCATAACCGATGACTTATTACAGTTACACTAATCACACATACGAGAATAGAGAAGCCAGCCATTGACACATCACGCACGCAAAGGCCGCTTCAAAACGGGAATCAAAAGCAAAGGATTTTTCCTTTTTAGACTCGAGCCAAATGCCTCCACCACATCCAATTCATCAATTTTCATCCCTTTCGGCAACTTCCAATCGAAATGATAGAGAAGCGTCGCAAGAATGAACTCGACGTTCGCGAGGCCGTAGATTATGCCGGGGCACATTCTCCTTCCCGAACCAAAGGGCAAGTATTGCAGATCGTTCCCTTTGAAATCAACGGCGCTTTCCTCAAATCTTTCCGGTATAAACTTCTCCGGATCGTTCCAATACTCGGGGTCTCTTCCCAGTGCCCACGCATTCACGATCAAACTGGTCCCTGCTGGGATCTCGTATCCATTGATTTCGCATCTCTCTGTGTTGATTCTGGGGATTAAAAGCGGCGTTGGCGGGTGGAATCTCAGTGTCTCTTTGATGATCAGTTTGAGGTATTTGAGCTCCTCGAACTTGTCTTCGTCCACGTATCCCTTGTCGTCGAAAACCCTTCTTACTTCCTCTTGAGCCTTGGTGAGTGTGCTAGGGTTTTTCATCAACTCTGTCATTGCCCACTCTGTGGCTGTGGCTGACGTGCCAGTTCCAGCACTGAACACATCCTGAAATACAAAAATTAATAGTACCATAAGATTCTCTAGATGCCCCATATTTTTATTATAAAAATAAAAATAAAATATAATATGGTCAACCCTAATTATAATATTCCTAATAAAATGGTCTAAACATACAATTGATGTAGACTTTAGGTCACATGCTCAATCCTTACTGCTCCCCTAGCTTCCCACAAGTACAAAAAATTAAAACGAAAAATAAATGGACTAATAAAATATATTTTTAGAGATAGTTAAGATAAAAACTTGCGAGTAATATCAAAAAATAAAAAATAATAATTTTGTATTATTTTATCCCTTAATTCACGATAAAAAATAAATTTGATCGTAAATTTTGTCTTGAATTCATCAATTAAGGCCAAACAGTATTTTAAGCCAAAAAATGGCTATCTTTTTTTTTTTATATATCTTTATGACTATTTTTATAATTAAGTTATGAAAATGAATATTTTTTTATATACTTATTAACTATTCCTGAAAATGACTATTTTTAGAAATTGAAAACTAAAAAAACTATGTATATAGAGCAGTGAACGGTGGGATAGAGGATTCCGAGTGGGTGGATGAGTATGGTGAAAAATAGTCATTCCGCTTAGTCAAGGTATAAATAGTAGTCAAAGTTAAAAAATATAAAAATTGTAGATATTTTGTGTGAATAGACTATTTTACTCTGAAATTATAAAATAATGACGTGATGCGAAAATCATAGTTTACGAAAGAAGCACCTACCACGAGCACTGCTTTGATGTTGTCAGTAGTTATACTCCCGTCTTTTTGAATCTGAAGGAGAACATCCACAAAATCTTCATACTTGGCATCCTTATCTCTGTTTGATTTATGCTCCTCGATGATGCTGTCGAACAGCTTGTCCAATTTGCGGCGAATGTGTTGGATCTTGTACGGCGCTATGGTGATCCACCGCAGTGATCTGACGGAAGGATAGAAATCGGCGGTCATGAATCCCGACCCCACCTCCGAAATCTCTGAAATCACCGAACTCTCCATCACGCGCCCCGTCGTTCTCGTCCCCACCGCCGCCCTCGTGATCACGTCGTACGACGACAGATGGATCTTCTCCGACAGATTCGCCGGCGATCCCCCGCAGGAAGCGAGGTATCTGCAAAGATTCAGATTCTCCTCTTCTCTTATGGAGCGGAAGGACTGCACGCGCCGCGTGCTCAGAAGCTCGAGCGTGCAGATCTTCCGCAGCAAGCGCCAGTAGTCGCCGTAGGGGGCGGCCACGACGTCGGTCATGTTGTAGGCGAGGACGTCCTGCGCCACCCCCGGGGGCCGGTTGGCGAAGTTGATGTCGTGGATTTTGAGCACCTGCTTGGCGAGATCCACGGACGAGACGATGATGAAGTGGATCTCGCCGAGCTGGAGGTGCATGAGGGGGCCGTGCTTGGCGGCGAGCTCCCGGAAGAGGCGGTGGGGGGCGTCGGTGCCGAGCATGAGGTGAAGGTTTCCGATGAGAGGGAGGGTTTTGGGAGTTGGGATGTGTGAGTAGCGGTTTGCGGATTTTGTGATTGTTACATATTTGAGAAAGATGAAGAGAAAGAGGAAGGAAAGTAGAGCTATGAGTGTTGATGAAGTGTTTAGCTCCATGATGTGAGATTTCTCTTAGGCTTGTGTTGGAGTTTGTTTGCTTCTTATTAATCTATAAATAGTTATAGTAAGACGATGAGCTCCATTTGTCGTTTCCTTTGTCAGCGTTTTTCTCTTGTAGAGTGAATTTAAAATACAAACCATGTCCATGTTACTTGCAAATGCCGGTCAATTTAAGTTTCAAATTTGTAGGAATTAAAATAGTAGAACTCAACCACTACAATTAATTTTCCATTGAAGATATTATATTTAATCATTTTGAAAAGAAATATATATATAATTTATCATTTAAATAATTCTTATTTGCACATGCCCCTACTATATAATATAAGTTGCCAAATGAAAACTTAATTAAAGACCATCTCAAAATTAAGTTTCTATTCGTTATTTTTATTTCAAACGATAAATTTGAATAAATATCAACCATAAAATTTAAAGGGGTTATAGCCGAAAAATACCTAAAGCTTATCAATTTTCTAATTTATATCATGACTTTTATTTTTTGTCACAAAATACATGAGTTTAAAATTGATTCTGAATCGTCTCAAGGCGGACAATTTCTCTCAAATCCAATCTGATATTGTAGTAAGAGATAGCAAGTCGTGGGACTATTCAGATTGGATTTGGGCAAAATTGCCCTATTCCACTCTATTATTGGTCTATAGTTTTGCTTAAACCCCCTAATCAGTGGATTATTCAAATTGAATTTGGGCGAAATTGTTTGCCATGGGATGATTCAAAATTAATCTTAATTAATTCATGTATTTTTTTTTACAAAAAATAAAGGTCATGATATAAACAAGAAAATTGACAAACTTTGTGTATTTTTCGACAATAACCTCAAATTTAAATATCTAACTTTCCAAATTTATTCTCATTTCTCCCCATATTTGATTATTCTCGCTAAATCCTTTCTCTTTCTATATACATATCATAACATAGCATGACTTTGAATGAGATTCAGTATACCACACTTTATGTTCCACTTTGTGTACCACTTTCAATTTTGTTTAATTTCTTATGTATATTTTCTTCAATTTCAACTTTATATGCTTTAGTTTAATTTTGTGATTATTAACTAGGGTTTATTCCATCAATCTAGGGTATATAATTATTTTTTATCATTTAATTTCACTTTTATTAGCTAATAATAGGTTGATAAATTCAAAGTCATGGTATATATATTTTTTTAAAATTAATTTTTTGAAATAAAATTTCAATATAATTCGTAGTATTATAATAAATTTTATTTTTATAAAAAATATTTTTAAAATAATAGATATAAGTATGAGATACAATGGGACACATAAGATTGTGGGACACTGGATCTCATTCCGTATGACTTGGTGAACATTTTCGCCAGCAAAATCCTGGACTGTTGACTTTTTGAACTTGGACAAAAACTTAGAATAATGATTAATTAATGCTAAGTCCTAGCAAATTCTAAAAAAAAATGCTAAATTACCTAGCATGTTTTGACCAACTAAAAAAGATAATATATATCTTAGTCCTAATTAAATATACAAAATGCATGAAATTTAGTTTAGAATTTTTTTTTTTATATAAGTTCTTACGACTTTTGGCTGGCTGGGCACATAACGCACTAAGACTTTGGTTTTAATTCGTTTTATTGCCTGTGAAACGATTGAGGTGAAAATAAAATCCTTTAACTAAATACTATGTTAAAATTGTCGAATAAGATAATGCATGTTAAAGTTAAAAAAGTTAGGACTCCAACTATTTTCTATCCTCCGGTGACATATCTTCAATTCCTTTATCCCATTTCTCACACATCAAAAGTATATAAATAATGGATTTAAAATAATTAAACATGTTCAGCTTGAATTAAAAATCGGATTATTTATACCTATGGAGACATCTTAAATTAAGCACAACTCTATCAAATAAACATGCAACTACATACACATATACAGAATTAAGAGTCCGAATAGAAACCTTTTAATTTCTTATTCTAGCTATAGTAACTGAAAATCAATTTGTATCATTGATTTATATATGATCTACAATTATCATAAATATAAGCATTATTTCGTGTGAAAATTAATTATCACTATCCATTTAGTTAAGACTTAGATATGGGCCGACCAGATTGGTATCTGAGATCCTAAAATTGGGATGATTTTTACCCGAGCCCATCATAGTGTATGTGGATTAATTATTTACTTACAGTGATAACTTAAATTAAAATAATATAGGCCAATTTACAACATATTTAATATATTAAATAATATTGAACTTGTTTTTATTTTTATTTTTTTGTGTGATCCTTCAAATTCTCATTTTTATATACTTTCTTCGTCCCATATATATAGGCTGATCGAAATTTACACAAGGATTAAAAAAAATTATTGAAAATGAAAATATACAAGTAAATTTCTTAATATATCTATATTTATTATTTAATGATGAATTATGTTTAGAGTAAATGAAAGAATTAAATAGAAATATAATACTAATATGAGTAAAAAAAATATTAGTAGTTTTTTATAGAATCAAGTCTATATGTTTAAATTTTTGAAAAAAAAAAAAAACTAGCATATATAAATAGCACGGAGGGAGTGTTATTAATGTAATCTCTATCAGTACTCAAAATAAACTTCACTTGCATCAAGGGTAGTGATTGGATTTTCTCAACATATTATATGTTGGTCAATTGGTTGGAATTCAGCACCCTTATTTTGACTTCTTTTCATTTTATAGGAATTGAAGTCGTTTAGTATTTTGTTAAAAGAGGAAATAGCGTTTCTCATTTGGATGGTAGTGACGCACTAGTTGATTGATTTTTAATTAAGGAATCATTGGGAATAGGTATAATATTATAATAATGTACCAACTGCAATTTATTTAATGCTATGTCCATATTATTTCTAGATTTAAGTTTTTTTAATTTTAATTAGTTGACTTTTACCTGAGATATCGTCTTAGTACTTGAGATCTCATTTTGGATTAGTCAATCGATACTATCTATCTCTATTATATATTTAATTAATTAATTTAAAGGTAATAGCACATATTATTATTATTATTATTATTATTATTATTATTATTATTATTATTAGGGTTAATAGTGTTTTATGTCCCAAACTTTCAACGTTTTCCATAAAATGTCCCGAGCTTTCATTTTTTCCTAGAAATCCCAAATTTTTTCTTTTTTCTATAAAATATCACACTATACAAAATTCGATTATAAAAATATGATAAAAAAATTCTGAATTTTCAGCGTTTTCCAATAATGGTGGTTCCTAATATAGTTTTTTAACAATGACAGTCTCCAAAATATTTCTTTCGACGAGATAATTCATTTTTTATCACCGAATTTTGTATAACAAGACATTTATGGAAAAAACTGAAAGTTCGGGACATTTTGTGGAAAACACTGAAAGTTCGGGACATAAAACACTATTAACCCTTATTATTATTATTATTATTATTATTATTATTATTATTATTATTATTATTATTATTATTATTATTATTATTATTTTAAGTGATGATATAGCAGAAGCAATTCATGTAAATTTTCACTTTCTGAATATTTATTAATTATTAGTAGTAGTGGCGGTGGCGGCGGCGGTAGAGTAATGCAACAGGTTTTTTGTTTCGATAAAGAGGCTGATGCAACTGCGAATGGAGGGGTTGAGCAGAAGGTGGGTAATTCTATTCACGGCCCATTTTACTCAGTAGAGAAATTACTCACCCTTCTTCGTTATGGGTAATTCTATTTGTAGCCCTCGTTTTACTCTGTATAGCCCCCGCTTAAAATAATATTAATAATAAAATAATAAATTTACTGTTTCATCTTATAGCCTGTAGCCCCTAATTAAATACACTATAGCTCATAGCCCCAAATTAAATACTAATAATTTTTATTTTCTTCAGTACGTAATTCTTCCTCTTTTTGTTCTTCCCATTCTATGTGTATTTTATTGTATTCAATTCCATATCTTCAAATGATACTGCACCAATAATTATAAAAAATATTGACAAGAAATCTATTAGTGGGTGTTTCTCAATCACTTCACTATAACCATATCTTGGAAAAATTGTACAAGTTTGAAATTCTCAAAGCATCAGACCAGAAAACAAACTCAAATTTGATTTGCATAGCTTCCCACAGTGAAAAATAGTTCTTAGATCTTCACCCCCAGCATGATGGACTTACCCTCCATTCTCAAAGATGATACCTTGACTACTTGACACCAAAAATTAAAAAGTAAAATAAAATTCTTACCAAAAGGTTAGAAACTGACATTCTTCGCTCGCAAAATTTTCATAAAAACAACATAAATGACTAAGTATACCATTAAAAAATGCAAAGCTCAGATATCTTCTCTGACCAGCAATGCCTCCCAAGCGCCCTCTCCAGATTACAGGCACCTCCAATATACATCAAAGTGCAGATAATAGTGCAACTTCGAGTTGCTCACTCTAGGGCTCCTGGAAGAAGGATTGCGTATGAAAAAATAAAATTTATATTGTTTGGGGGTTATCTAATTATTTAGAGTATTTAATTTTGGGGCTATAACTTATGGGTAAAATAGTAAATTCATTATTATTTATTATTATTATTTTAAGTGGGGGGCTATACTGAGTAAAACGGGGGCTACGAATAGAATCACCCTTTCGTTATATGTCAGAACCAAAACTTGGACTCGACAAATAAATCTCTCAGCCCACTTCCATTTCCAAAAGCCCAATAATTGGATAATTACACAATAAACAACCCAACAATTTATTTCGTAATTTGGCCCAAAACAAACTTCACTTTTTCTTTCAAATTCTTGACTAAAATAAATTATTAAGACCCTAAAATAAATTCAAATTTTCATTTTATAAACAAGGGCGCTCTACGAAGTCCCTGAAGTCCAATAATATAAAAATTAAGCATTGACCAATCCACTTGCAACAAATTTATTTTTTGAAATTGAAAACAAGTAAAAAGTGGGCCGTTACATAAGTATACAATTTTTAGGAAATTAAAATGGTAAGACTCAACCACTTTAATTTGAAATTTAAAATACATATAACTTTTTGAGTAGTTACATTTCCAGTTGAAGAAATTTAATCTACAGTCATAATATGTATGCGTTTCCCTGAATTTTTTTCGATCTTGACAAGAATTTGTTCATTCTTTGGAATTGATTGATTAATATACTATGATAAACTGTGGTTAAGTAACTTAATTTAATAGTGCTAGGAAAACAGAACATCTTTTTATCTCGATTCGAGTGATACAATTTGAACAGCTAACATAAGTTCAACGCTCTTATTGATGTTATCTCTATATGATATAATTAGTGACACTATCACTGCAAGGAAAAACTATATAATTAAGCTGCATATATAACCACTTGCTATTTTATAATAAAATTCTGATCCAGCTGGAAGATTCTTGCTGAGTTAGGGACAAAAGCTTGGGTGCGAAGTCCGCAATCAATAGTTAATTATGGTTTACAAATTCAATTTTTATAATCTTTAGTTTTTTTTGTCTTCAAATTTTATAATTCAATTCTTGTCTACGAACAGTGAGGTCAAATCAAAAAAATAGTAATCAACCAAACGTAATATCTCTCACAACGGTTTTATTGCATGCCAAAACTGAGGCCTAACAACATGAAATGTATAGCACGTAAATATGAAAAGGGTTTTTTATTGAGAAAATTTATGAGTGATCAAGCAGCTGCGGGCAAAGGCCGCTTAACCGTGGGAACCAAATGCAAATGGTGGTTCCTATTAACAGTGATGCCGAAGGCCTCTGACATATCCAAATCTTCACCTTTGATGCCATTTGGCATTTTCCAATCAAAATGATAGAGAAGCATAGATAGCGGAAGCTGAACGTTGGCGATCCCGAACGAGATGCCGGGACAGATTCTCCTTCCCGCGCCAAATGGTATGTATTCCAGATTGGTGGCATGGAAATCATGGGAGCTTTCCTCGAATCTCTCCGGTATGAACTTCTCTGCATCTTTCCAGTACTTGGGGTCTCTTCCCAGTGCCCATGCGTTCACTATCACTCTCGTTCCTGCTGGGATTTCGTATCCATTGATTTCACATCTTTGGGAACTCATTCTAGGCAGTAAAAGCGGTAATGCCGGGTGCAATCTCATAGTCTCTTTGATGATTAATTTCAGGTATTTCAGCTCATCAAACTTGTCTTCGTCTACGTATCCCTTGTCGTCGAAAACCCTTCTTACTTCTTCTTGAGCCTTGCTCAGTTCGCTAGGGTTTTTTATCAGCTCTGACATTGCCCATTCCACGGTATTGGCTGACGTGTCAGTTCCACCAAGGAACATATCCTGAAACGGACACATAATCGGATATTGAGATCATCTATATATTCCACTCTCAAATTTAAAATGATGGGCCCTATTAATTCAATTATTAAGTTTAAATTTAATAAAATAATCATATATATTTAGGTTGAATTCTTTTAGTATATTGTAAATTTATAATGAGAAAATAATGGATAAAAAAAGATAGAATAAAAGTAACAGTTTGTTTTAAACAAAGTGACAATTGTTTAATGAATTTTCATAAAAGTGATAGTGTTAATTAATGGATAAAAGTTAACAGTTTTTAGTTACAAAAGTATAGCTAGGAGTGGCGTCATAATTATATTTTATAGCACAACAGTATAAGAAAAATGAAATGCACATACCAGCAGCACTGCTTTGATGTTGGCAGTAGTTAGACTCCCATCTCGTTCAAACTTGAGTAGAACATCTACAAAATCCTCATACTTATCATCATCATCGACGATCTGCCCATTGGTGGTGGTATTGGCTGCTGCTCTAGCTCTATGCTGCTTGATGATGCCATCGAGCAGCTTGTCGAATTTGCGATGCACACGTTGGATTCTGAACAGGGCTCCGGTGATGACCGGCAGTAAGTTGATGGAAGGATAGAAATCAGACAACAAGAATCCCGCGCCTACCTTGAGGGATTCAATGATTACCGCAACGACTGCCTCACGCTCTTTGGTTTTGGCCTTCACCGACGCCCTCGTGATAACATCGTACGACGTCAAGTAAAGCTTATCCGACAGATTGGCCGGGGATCCTTCGCAAGAAGCGATCCATCGGCACAGGTTCATGTTCTCCTCCTCCCTTATGTGGCGGAAGGACTGCACGCGGCGCGCGTTGAGGAGCTCCTGCGTGCAGATCCTCCGCAGCTGGCGCCAGTGGTCGCCGTAGGGAGAGAAGACGATGTTGGTGCGATTGTAGGCCACCGTCTCCGGCGCCAGCCCCGGAGGCCTGTTGGCGAAGATGAGGTCGTGAGTTTTCACCACTTGGTTTGCGAGGTCGATGGAGGAGACGATGAGGATGGGGAGCTCGCCCAGCTGAAGATGCATAAGGGGGCCGTGCTTGGCCGCCAGATCTCGGAAAACGTAGTTGGGCATGGGGGAGCTTAGCATGAGATGGAGGTTTCCGATGAGAGGGAGGGTTTTGGGACCAGGGATGTGTGAGTAAGTGTTTGCGGTTTTTGAGATTTGTAGATATTTCAGAAACGTGTAGAGAAAGAGGAGAAAGGGAAGTAGAGCTATGAGTGTAGATGAGATGTTAAACTCCATAATGTATGATTTCTTTTATGTCTAATTAAGTTGAAGAAGTTGTGTGTTATTAATTCATCTATATATAGAAGAGTTTTTTTTTCTTTCTTCTTTTAAGAAAAAATTATGTAAATGCATACATAGAAGTGTTAATTGCACAAAAAATTTACAACATTTGGTCAAAAGTTGAAAATTAGACACAAACTTTCGATATGTGTATTATTTAATTAACACCGCAAATTTTTTCTCCTATGAAAGCGAAGTTGGCGAAAATTTTAATTTAACATGGACATGATTTCCAACAAAAATTTTAATTTTTGTAGTGAAGCAAACACACATCATTTTGGATCCAGACTTTATGGGTGAATTACACGATTATTAACTAGTTACATCAACGCGATGCGCCGTAAGTATTTTATATACATTAATTTTTATAAATTTACGAGTATTCTAAATACATTTTGTTACACACGCGTTCGCGCGCATATGCACATAAATAATTTATATATATACTTTAAATAATATGTAATGCATGTTTAATTTTTCTTGTTAAAATAAAAATTATGAAAAAATAAGAACAATAAATATAAAGATGGACAATCTGTTAAAATTTCTAATAAGCCAAGTAAATTAATCTATACTTAATTTAAGAAGTTATACAGTTAATTAGAAGGATAAAAATTTAATACTAATAACATATAACAAACCACAAACTCTATATAAATTAAAAAAGACTTAATACATAATTTTAAAATATTAAAAAAAACATAAATATATAATAGCTTAGTTCAATAGCCATTGAGACGATTATTCTGAATACTACAATACATAAATTAGAAAATAAAAGGCTATCATATTTAGAAGGGATATTTGTCGTAAAATACACGAATTTTTAACAAACTCTGATTTTTTCCTAGACCTTTAAAATGTGAAGAAAAAAAAATACATCACATTTCGATTTTTTCTAATTTTTCCCACGGATATGAAATGTACCCCAAATAGAATTTCCAGCGTACGTGGCATAATCGATGGTGAACTAAACATACTCATAAATAATTTGCTAAAACTATTCGAATATATGTTCTGCATAAGTCTCCTGGGGACCATAAATAAAAGTATTTAAATTGCCATATATGTAAATTATTCGAATACATAGTTGGCAGCACGGAATTCGGAGGAAATTGTGAAGAAAGTTACTTATCTATTCCAAAGTCAAAGTGGAAACTAATTAGATTGAAGTTTAAACGGTTTTAATTAAAAAAGGCGGAAAATGGTACCCACATGATCATGTTAATCTAATGGTAGTTATTTATTCTTTATTCTCTAATACATGTTATATATATATATATATATATATATATATATATATATAGGGTGTGATTCTAGAGAGAACTACATTATTTGTGAGAACGGGAGAACCATCAAATCTAATGCATCGACTGTAAAAATTAATGCATTCGCTGTTAAAATTAATGCACTAAAAAAATTAAAAAAAAATGCTCCCTTCAGGATTCGAACCCAGGATCTGCATTCATCCAACAAGATGATGCATCCACCGTAGATCTTGATGATCGAATGGCTGAAAATGGTTCTCCGGTCTTCTTTTATTTATAGTTCTTTCTTGAACCTCTCCCTATATATATATATATATATATATATATATATATATATATATATATATATAGGAAGAGGTTCTAATAAAAACCTCTGTTAAAATGAGAACTAGGAACCTAATCTTGACCTTTTAAATATTAGATCTAATAGTTAGGATTTAGTCAACAAAAGAAACTGTACATTTATTATATTTTACTGTGCACTTAAAAAATATGCAATTTATGCAATTGAAACCAACAATGCAAAATACTCAAGCAAATCGAAATTGTGCATCTATGCAATTGAAACTGTGCATCTATGCAATCGAAATTGTGCATCTGTAGTTTAATCTCAGCCATCTATTTTATTTAAATCAATGGCTTTAAATTGGTTCCTAGTTTTCATCTTAAGAGGGGTTTTTATATTAACCCTACCATATATATATATATATATATATATATATATATATATATATATATATATAGGAAGAGGTTCTAATAAAAACCTCTTTTAAAATGAGAACTAGGAACCTAATCTTAGCCTTTAAAATTGTAGATCTAGTGGTTAGGATTTTTTAAATAAAAAAACCGCCTAATTAGGTTGTATTGGTTTTATAGTGCCGTGTTTTTATCTTTTTAATCAGTGGAAGGTTATTTTTGTATTTTACTATATTCTTAGTTATTTAAAGACTATTAATTAGTTGTGTAATATGTGTGTCGTTAGTTATTCCATTAGCATTCAAATTTCATTTCTTTTTTTATTATTTAATCACTATGTGTTCTTTTTTTATATTTCATTGCATTAGCTTTTATAGACTAATTAAAATTTAAAAAGTTCAAAGATAATATTTCATATATTAAAATATTAATTTTTTTTTAGTTTCATTTTAAATACTTTTTATTTTATCTTAGATGTTAATCAAAGTTAGTACTATTTAATTTAGTATATGTGTCACATATTTAATTTATTTTTAATGCGTAAAGTTATATTGATTTTTCACGTTTTTTTCCTTTGTATATTACTACTATTTTGGTTATTGATTATTTGTTATCTATTTATTTATTTATTTATTTTGTCTACATAATGTAAATCTCAAAACTTGTGTTTATTTAATGCTGAAAATAATTTTGCAATACTACTCTTTTATTTTGAAACATGAATATTATAAGTAAAATTATATACTAACAAAAGTATTTATATATGCAATTACAAAATTATATTCGTGCAACTATATAATATAACAAATGCGAGTCCAATATATGTCGTGTGCAACTCCAATACACGACATATGCAACTCTAATATATGTCGTATGCAACTTAAATATACGTTGTGTGCAACTCTAATATATGCCTTGTGCAATTAGCTTCAATTGTGCAACAAATAACTAATTTCTATGCAACAACTCACATTACAATATTTCGTGCAACTAGTAACCTTCAAAAATGCAACAAGAATTTTACTTTCATATTTAGGAAATTGAATATCATTTTCCACATATATTACCACCTGAGAAAATAAGAAGTATCTTTGCAAACATAAACATCAACAAATGCAACACTAACACGTCAATGTGCAACAACAAACTTATATTTAAATTCTCAACAAAACTAACATATTTTTCATGCATCTCAATTGTGTAAACACTATCACATCTATGTGCATCTTCAGACTCATATTTAAATTCAAATGAACGGTATACCATTTTCCACACAGAACACAATAACCGAGCAACACTATACTTTCATCTATGCAACAAAAAAAACTTAAATATTTTCCACACATTTCAATTGTACATGCAAACACTAACACATATCTAGAAAAGATTTGATCTGATCTGTACACTTGATTCGTATGATAGCTTGTGTAATCTTTAACAGCGGTAGATTTCTAACTCGATTTCGAACCGCAAACTTGTCGAAATTGTCGCAGATCCTCCTTATCCATAGAAACGTCTTGCACAACCGACACACTCTCTCTAAATCGTCAATCGAACACTAATCTTAGCCGGAAAGCTTTGCACGAACAACTCACTCCTTCGAATTACCTCCGCAATAACATCGTTCTTCACTAGAAATTCAGCACAAGCGCTTCAGTCTCTCGAAACCGCCGCACGAGCACTGATCTCCACCAAAAATCTCTGCACAAATGTCGATTTTGATTGAAAAGATCTCCCTAAATTTAGCAAAATCCCACATGTGTTTAACTACATACATGATTCACGTAATAAGATTCATTTTAGCAACAAATCAGCCCTCAATAATTCGTGCAAGTATGAATCATAGAATATGAACCACCACAAAATTATTTGTGCAACAACAAAGTCTGTCTATGCAATTATTAATTTCAAATGCACCAATTCACAATTAAAATATCTAAAAATAATAATTAAAAAAAAAACGCATGGAAATCAACAACACACAAAATTATCAAGCAATACATATTATTTTTTGTGCGAAACATAATACTTTTAAGTTTTTACGCTATGCAACTACACGTCCTTTTGTGCAATAGGTTACAAACACGGTCTTTGATAATTTTCCATGTCTTTTGTCTTTAAAACTTATAAGTTATGCAACTACACTTTCTTTTATGCAACATCCTATTTACTATGCACTAACTCACACTTTAAATGCACCTATACTAAAAAATAAAAGCAAATGAACAAGAGACAATTACATAACATCACCATAGTCTTATCAACGAATTTGTGAAACTATGTTTACCATCCGTGCAAGAACAAAATCAGACTGTGCAGGTAGTTCTTTCCAATGCACTAATTCACACTTAAAATCTAGTAGAATAATAATAAAAAAAAGTATGGAAATCGACCAATACACAATATTATCGAGCAACATATATTATTTTTTGTGCAAAACATAATATTTTAAAAAAATTAAACTATGCAACTACACATCCTTCTATGCAACAAGCTACAAAAAAATGTACTAATTTTTTTTCTATGCTTGTCTTTAAAATTTTTAAGCTATGCAGCTATACATTCTCTGTGCAACATCCTATTTACTATGCACTAACTCACAATTTAAATGTACATTTACTTAAAAATGAAAGCAAATGAGCAAGAGACAATTACAGAGCATCACAATAGTCTTTTCCACGAATTTGTGCAACAAAAAAGAATGACAGTGCAAGTAGTACTTCCCCATGCACCAAGTCAAAATTTGAATGCTCTTAGCATAATATCAAATGAACAAGACAATATATTTTCGTGCAACACATATTTCCCACACATTTTAATTGTGCAAACACATATTTACCTGTTTTGAATCGCCTGAAGAAAAGTCGAGTTCGTCGCCGCCTTGAAATAGCTTTGCCTCCGCCTCCGCCTACTTAGAATCTATGCAACAACACCCATTATCTATGCAACAATATCCAACATCTATATACAACATCAATATCCAACATCTATGCAACAACCACCATCATCCATGCAATAAAACAATTATTAAAAAAATAATAAAAAAAAGTAGAAAATTTGACAAATATGCATCAATATTCCACATATATGCACCAACATTCACCTTTTATTCAATTAAAAAAAAACAAAGTGAAAACGTATGAATTTTGATATTTAAACATCAATATCCAACATCTATGCAACAACCACCATCATCCATGCGATAAAACAATTATTAAAAAAAAAACGAAAAAGTAGAAAATTTGACAAATATGCATCAATATCCAACATATATGCACCAACATTCACCTTTTATTCAATTAAAAAAAAACAAAGTGAAAACGTATGTATTTTGACATTTAAGCATCAATATCCAACATCTATGCAACGCAATCTATCATCTGTGCAACTTTGTAAGGTGTATCAAATAATCGCAGGAAATGGAATATTTTTACAACAAATTGTCACATCTATGCAACAACACCCATCATCTATGCAACGATATCCAACATCTATATCCAACATCTATGCAACAACCACCATCATCCATGCAATAATAATAAAAAAAAAAAAGAGTAGAAAATTTGACAAATATGCATCAATATCCAACATCTATGCACCAAATATCCATCAATATTCAAATAAAAAAAAAGTGAAAACGCATGAATTTTGACATTTAAGCATCAATATCCAACATCTATGCAACACAATCTATCATCTGTGCAACTTTATAATGTGTATCAAAGAATCGCAGGAAATGGTATATTTTTGCAACAAATTGTCACATCTATGAAACAACACCCATCATCTATTCAATTTAAAAAAATTTAACAAAAAACCAACACTTATGCAATAACATCCAACATCTATGCAATTGATTTACCTGTTTCGAATTAAGCAAACCTCCGCCGCCGCACTCCTTCGTCTCCTCTGTTTATAAATCGGACAGCCTCCGCCGCCGGCCCGCCATCGCCTTGCACAGATCGGTAGATTCCTGCAACCTCCTTCGATGAGCAAAGAACGCTGGTAGATTCGACCGCTTCGACCGCCAAAAATCTTGTTTTCCAACAGATCGGCGGCTAGGTGCATAGGCGACCACTCTCCATTTTAAACCCTAGATGAAATTGTAATTGTGAAAACTGAAATGGGGAATGACAAACGTGTGTAATTTTTAATTGCTCTATTACATTTTTACCCTTTCTAATTTAATTACATTTAAAATATTAATTTAATTGTGCATCTCTAATTTAATCTCAGCCATCTATTTTTATTAAATGAATGGTTTAGATTAGGTTCCTAGTTCTCATCTTAAGGGGGGTTTCTATATTAACCCCACCCTATATATATATATATATATATATATATATATATATATATATATATTTATATTTACTATTAATTATATTTATTAAGATTAATGAATCTAGTTCAAAGATTTAATGAGGCTCATGATATTATTTTCATGATATTGAAATATTTTTTGTTTTTATTATTAAAAAAATTAAAACAAGGTAATACATATCAATGAAGTATTTCTTTATAAAATTTCAAAAAAAAAAAAAAAATCTCAAAAGACTCACGTAATTCATATCTACACAAATCAAGAGAACAAACATATCAATGTAGTATTTCAATCACCACAAACAAAGTAATAATTCCAACGGTAATGCAATATAATGATACGCCCGATTAAATGATTTTATTTTCTGCTTAAAGTTTCCTTGTGTTAAAAGTTGCTTCACCAAAATTTCCATCAAAACCTATATTAATATGGAGACAAGGTTGCATGGGAAACTACAAGGCACACTTCTCAAAAAAAAAAAACTTTGCAAGAGACAACTTTGCAACTATTAAATAGTAATATATGTTTCTCTCTCCACGATAGTAATGCGAAGGTTATTTCTGTATATTTAACCAATGCTATAAATATGTAATTATTTTATTTTATTATAAGATGTACCAATTTACCCTTTTTGGCTGGACAAAATTTGTCCAAATAGCTTTACCGTTATTTATGTTTTTATATGTAATAAAAATTTTACAGTAAACAACGCCGTTTTGGGTCTCTGCAAATTTCATATACTTGTAAACGGCGTCGTCCTGTTATGCCACGTGTACAGTTGATGTGGTAAATTCCTTATTCTTAATTAATTGAATGGGCAGTGATATTTAGCCACTCGGTGTCCTGGACACTTAGCTAAAAATCGGGTTTTTTGTTAAGATTTGATTTGACCGATTTTTTGGTATTTTGTGATTTGACAATATTATCCCTTCCATAATAATCCATCGATTTTTTATGATGATTTAGTGAAAATTAATGATGACAAGGCTTAGGAAGATTGAGATCAAAGATTTAGATCTCTTCATTTTAGTGGTCAATCATTCAAATCAATTAATTAATTAAACTTAATTCTATTTTCTTATTATTAAATATAATTAGCTAATTTATTTCAATTAATTAATTTAACTTTATTTCATTGAGTATAATTATTTGGATTTCGTTATTCATACAAAAGTAATTCATTTTGTTATTATCATATCGATTACAATACCTTATTAAAATACTTTCAAATAAAGTATATGTTATATAGATTTCCGAGCAAAATCCAATCGTATGATTTAATTTTTTTTTTCATATTCACTAATTTATTTCAATTAATTAATTCAACTTTATTTCATTGAGTATAATTATTTCGACTTCGTTACTCATACAATAGTAGTTCATTTTGTTATTATCATATCGATTACAATACTATATTAAAATACATTCAAATAAAGTATATGTTATACAGTTTTTCGAGCAAAATCTCATCGTATGATTCATTTCACTTAAAAAAAAAAAATCACCCTCACAATACTTTATTTCATTTAATTAATTCAACTTTATTTCATTGGGTATAATTATTTTGACTTCATTATTTACACTATAGTAGTTTATTTTCTTATTATCAAATCGACTTCAATACTATATTATAATACATTTTCTTCAAATATATGTTATATAGTTTTCCGAGCGATGTCCCATCGTATTAACTATGTTATTTTTATTTTCAACTTCACTAATTCATTTATATTATATCATTCAACTTTATTTCATTGAGTATAATTATTTCGACTTCGTTACTTACATAATAGTAGTTCATTTTGTTATTATCAAATCGATTACAATACTTTATTAAAATACATACAAATAAAGTATATGTTATACAGTTTTTTGAGCAAAATCTCATCGTATGATTCATTTTATTTAATTTTTTATTCACTCTCACAATACTTTATTTCAATTAATTAATTCAACTTTATTTCATTGAGTATAATTATTTCGACTTCATTATTTACACTATAGTAGTTCATTTTCTTATTATCAAATCGACTTCAATACTATATTATAACACATTGTCTTCAAGTATATATTATATAGTTTTCCGAGCGATGTCTCATCGTATTCACTATGTTATTTTTATATTTATTTTCAACTTCACTAATTCATTTCTATTATATCATTCAACTTTATTTCATTGAGTATAATTATTTCGACTTCGTTACTCACACTAGTTCAATTTACTTATTATTATATCGCATTTACTGCTTTATTATAATGCATTTAATTCAAGTATATTTTATTTAATTTTTCGATTGATGTACCATCGTATGATTCATTTTATTTTTATTTCTAACGATTGACTAATGTGATTGCTACTATCGGACAAGGTGGCAAAGTATCACTCACATTTTATTGAGGTCTCAGGTTCAAATCCCCCAAGCACCTTTTTCTTGTATTCATCTTCAAAATGTTTTTTTTTTTTTAATTATTGGAAAAAATTCATTTTTTTTATTTATTACAACTAGCTTCACTAATTTATTAAACTTTATTTCATTGAGTATAATTATTTCAACTTCGTTACTTACACAATAGTGGTTCATTTTCTTATTATCAAATCTACTTCAATACTATATTATAATATGTTGTCTTCAAGTATATGTTATATAATTTTTCGAGCGATATCCCATCTTATTCACAATTTTTTTTTCAAGTTCACAAATTTATTTCAATTAATTAATTAAAATTTATTTCCTATTATCATATCGCGTTTACTGTATTATTATAATACATTTAATCCAAGTATATGTTATTTATTTTTTCGATCGATGCCCCATCATATGATTCATTTTATTTTTATTTCTAACGCTTCATTAATGCGGTTGCCACTCACATATTATTGAGGTCTCAGGTTCAAATCCCCCAAACACATTTTTCTTGTATTTTAGTTTTTTTTCAAATCATCTTCGATTTTTTTAAAAAAAAAAATATGAAAAAATATATATAACTGAAAACAAATCTAGGATTATTTCCACCAATCACCTTTTTCTTGTATTTCAGTTTTTTTGTTAAAAAACAAATCATCTTCGAATTTTTTTTAAAATATATATAAATGAAAACAAATCTAAGATTATTTTGAAGGAAAACTCTAAATTAGTGGAAACAAATAAAATTAACATAAAATCGCAAAATAAAAAATATAATAAATGTGGAAATAAATCTAAGATTATTTTAGAAGAATATCTATATTATTGGAATCAAATCTAAGATTATTTTTTGGAGAATGAAAATCTCTAAATTAGTAGAAACAACTAAAAATAACATAATTTTCAAAAAAATAATAATAAATATTCGGAAAAAACTAACATAATTTTTGAATATAAAAATACAAAATTTCAGAAAAAAAATATTTTCGAAACAATAAAAAAATAATATGTGGAAACAAAAATAGGATTATTTTTAGGAGAATCATAAAATTAGTGGTAACAAATAAATAAGACATAATATTCAAATATAAATAAATAATTTAATCATCAATAAAAATGAATAATAATAATTTCAGAAAAAAGCTGGAAACAAATATAGGATTATTTTAACAAGAAACAAATAATCAAAAGAATTCCAGAAATAAACTTTGAATATGATTTACATAATTTTGGAAAATAAATAACCAAAAAATAAGGAAACAAAAAAACAATAAATAAGGAAACTGAAAAACATACGGATTGTTATAAACTAGAGAGAAGAGGAGAAGAAGAGAGAATAGCGTAGAGAGCATAAAGAGAATAAATCTGCAGGAGCGTCTTATTATGAGGACTAAATGCCTCTATTTATAGGAGATACAAAGCTAGGGTTAGGGTTTAGGGTTAAGTCATTTAATAGGGAAATATATATTTTATATATATTTACAACACTCTCCCTTAAATGACTAACCCTAAAAATATGCTGCCTCATTAAAACCTTGCTAAGAAAAATTCAATGGAACAAAAACCTAGTCTAAGGAAAAAGAGTACAGCTGCTCCCCCTGAAAATGATCATTGTATATCTTTGAGTCGATGCATGCCGATCTTGTGTATTAGCTTTCTGAAAGTCGATACTGGTAATGTCTTTGTGCATAAGTCCACCAATTTATCGCTTGATCGAATCTTCATGCATCCTTTGAGTGCGTGCAATTTGACTTCAAAGAAACTCTTCATTTGATGTTAGAGTCTAGATGTTCATGCCTTGTTAAAAACCTCTCCGTAAAAACCCTATGGGGAAAATTCGGTAGAGGAAAAAAGTACAAGACGTATATTTATTCATACACTAGTTGCCTCGTTAAAAACCTTAACTAAGAAAACCTTGTAGGAAAAAACTTAGTAAAGGAAAAAGAGTACAACCATTTGGCCTTCAGGGCCATTGACCTTCAAAGTCTAATTTTCGAAACTATTTAAAAGACCCTGCTCCCCCTCGAGATAACAATCTTGAATGTGTTCAATATAGTTTTCGAAATTAAATAAATTATCAACATCATCCACCAATTTTGAATTTCTATTTCTTTCATTACATAGACCAATTGTAATTTGCTTTGAATATAACCAATAACATGGTTAATATCATTTAAAATTCTCCTTCTTAGAGAAACATTAAATCTTGCTAGCAAGTCAACTTCGAATTGTATATCATGCATGATAAAAGTAGTGCTTCAATAGCACACAAGTAAGGAACTTCGGGTCCTAAGTAATTTCGTTGTTTTCTTTTGGTCTAGGTGAATGAATGTGATATATTCATATTCATCAAAAACCTTCTTCGGGTAGGTCGATTAAATCGATTAGTTTGAAATACTTTATCGAAAAGATGCTCGATCTACAAGTCAAGACAATACTCATCTTTAGACATAAGTTAACTTCCTCATGTTTTGAGTATTCATATATGTTCTTTCTTCGGGAAGAACTTCCTTAGTTGGTTATGGACTTTCACATATATATTTATGTTTAATGGCCTATATAATAATACAACCATAACGTCCATAAATTTGGTATTTATATCAATGAGTACTGCCATAAAATGTTATATAAATAACGAAACATAATGTCATTCATAACATGAGAATATATTTGGGAATCTCAATCCCTTGAACTACTAACCTCGCTTAATTATTTTCATTTAGTGAGTTCGGCTCTGCCTCATTGCTTACTTCTATATTTTTAAGTGCTTCTGGCACACTAATATAATTTGTTTTGGATCCAAATAATCTTCAAGTTGAACTAACAATTTGTTGAGGCAAAAGTTGTTGTCGACAACTATAATTTTTTCTATTATACGATTCTCACGTATTCACAAAGTTCATGGCAACTTTAGTAAGACCAAACTTTCACCATTTTTCATAATATTTGGTCTAGTTGTTTCGTAATCCCAATATTACGATAATTTAGTGCACGTGCAAAATGTATTGGGATTATCGTCTTCAGGACGATCCTCTTCATGAGGTTTCGGAATTATTTGAGTTCTTTATTTGATTTTGTAATCCGCGGATATTTTATCTTGGGCACCAATAGGTCGTTTACGCTTCTGGCGTCAATAAGAATTAAATCAATTTCGTCCTTCGTGGACTTCAATTATTTGTGGTGCAATATGACATATATATAAGATTTCACTCATTTGGCAGTCAATTATAATTTGTTGAACTTCTAGTTCATAATGCGTGAATATAACATAATTAATCCAACGAGAAATTTACGGCATTGTATAATTCATCATTCATATCTCCCCCTAATGCCGAAAAAAGTTTTAAGTTGGATAAATCAAAGTAACAACATATGAATTGATCCTCAATTATTGGCTCTATATATGTATTTTTCATAATGTATACATATAATTTTCATAGAGCTATGAGTGCATTTGAATGATGATAAAATAGTTTAGTAGATGGAAAATCCTCTTCAGGAGGTATTTTAATCACGCACTAATTGTAATGTAGACAACCCAAATACTCAAGTCTTGAGTTATTTTAAAATCATTTGGGTGTATGAATTTGATATTCATCTCGATATGACTATATGATAAAATAATTGATCTTGTATAATTATTCAATTCTCATGGGAGAATAAATGAAGCTCTTCCGGAGCCCATACAAAAATAATATCATTTTTCAATTGTATTGTTACCCTTATTCTCAATAAAAGTTCAAAAACAATTGAATTGAGATGACGAATTGCTCTTCAAGAACTTGTATTCATCATGAATATTAATTGTGCTACTTCGGGAGCAACAATATAAATCGAATAGATAAAGCAATGTAATAATTAAATGAAATACTACTAAATAACAAGTAAATACTAAAATAAAGCTTAAAAATAAAAATTCATTCTCAATATTTTAATATTCTTCCGAAATATTAACTTTATCTCATGTGTTCATCAGGAACACATTATATTTAAAATTGAGGATGTCGTTGTGTTTCAGCAAGAACTTCAACGATTTAGTTTTAATAATCTTTGCGATTATTAAGAGTTGCAGATTCATGTTTCTTCAGGAAACAATATAGTAACAATTAATTTAATATGTTACATAAATCATAAATCGATACAAGCTCTTACAAGCCATTTGTCATTTGTGCAATTATGCACAAAAATCAAGATAATCATATATATTATCCAATTATTTGCAATCCTTCTGGGATTGTTTTAATTGTATATCAATTTCAATATTAATTCACAAGTATGAATTAGACAAATTAATGTCAATATCATTACATATGAAGGAATTGATTAAACTAAATAATCCTTCACGAATTGTGTTGATAAGATATTTCATCGCTAAAAATTAATGAAATACATATAAAATGATTGACCATATACGAAAACATATTAGGTTTATATTGCAAAATTTAAAAGGTTATAATGCACATAGATGTTCCAACTGGTAAGAGTAATTGGCTATGAGATGAAATATGATGTGTTCCTCTAAATATTATTATAAATAAATCAAGCAAGATGTGAAGTTTAGTTCATACAACCAGCAAACTAAAAACAACAGAGATTAAAGTTGTGTTTTGATAGATTTTCATAAGGCGATGCACATGGCCAAGCTTTCATTCTCATAGAGCAAATCAAATATAACAGTTGACAAACTAATTTAGAATTAACCCTTTCATACATGATTAACAAACTAATTTTTTTTAGAGAAGCAATCAAACATATTGATTGCCCACGTCATTAAATTCACAATTGAAGGCAACATATAATTTTGGGGGTTTGAGAAAAAGTGGAGTCAATCGAATCAAAAATTTAATAACATCAATTGCAATTTTAAAAAATAAATTTATATATAATAGTACCTTGCAGGAAAGACACGATTCTTTCCTAGGGCATACCATCAAGAATAAAGGTAGATTAATCACATAGAACGATGAACTCTCTTGTGGTAGAACAATCGTGATGATAACATGTTATAAACTAGAGAGAAGAGGAGAAGAAGAGAGAATAGCGTAGAGAGCATAAAGAGAATAAATCTGCAGGAGCGTCTTATTATGAGGACTAAATACCTCTATTTATAGGAGATACAAAGCTAGGGTTAGGGTTTAGGGTTAAGTCATTTAATAGGAAAATATATCTTTTATATATATTTACAACACGGATATCTTAAAACCGAAAATAAAAAACAATAAAATCTCCTAAAATTAATAAGGGATAAATTAGTAAATACACAAATCACTCAAAACCGACCCATTTTGGTTAATTGAAAAAAATCGGGTTTTGACAAGACACTCGGTGGCCAAATGTCATTTCCGTAATTGACTATACAAGTCAAAGTAAACACTAAATTGTCTAAATAGCACGAATTGTCCTGGGCACTCAACGCACGCATTGTGACTATAATCCTTATTTTCTAGAAAGGCGGATTTATTTTTAAAAACGCATTCAACAAAAGAAATTTCGCACCACTTAATTATTTTTTAATGAGGGATAGCAACCTATAATATTTCAAGTTATTTTATAAAATATGGTCAATTGCAAATAAAACCCTCACCTATCAACCAATTGGCAACTGTTATAAAAAAATACACAATCTGTTGATTTATTACAAATAGGTTATGTTTTTTTTTTTTTTTTTATATATAATTCTAACACTTTGAAAGTAGTATTATAATTACGAATTGATCGAGTCATAGGTGATAGATTTTATTTGCAATTAATTAACCCCATAAAATATATTAAAGTCGCGTCACCTTCTGGAATCACTCTCCCAACGATGTGGAAATTAATACTACTAATTAATAAGTAGGACAAAACTCACGGCAATTAATCTGTTCAAAGCATCTTTAATTTCTTTTTATAGAGTTGAGCTAGCGTTGATGATCAGGTGTTAAACTCCACAATTTGATGTCTGATATTTCTCTTGTGTTGGACCATCTATATTGAGATATTTTCAATACCCAATTAAATTGTTAACTTTGGCATGGAATTCGATGTCCCAATTTTTATTTTTTATTTTATTTTATTTATGTGTTATTGTGTTCTATTACTATATCTATTAGTTTAGATAATATTTTTTATAAAAATAAAATTTATTATAATATTCTAAATAATTTTACCTTTTATTTCAAAAAATGAAATATATATATATACTCTAACTTTGGATTTACCAACTTTAATAATGAATTATTAACTAATAAAAATAAAATCAAGTGATAAATAATTATATATCGTAATTGAATGGAATAAATCTAAGTTAATTATAAAATTTTTAAATTCACGCATACAAAATAAAAATTGAAGAGAAAAAATGAAAGAAAATTAAACTTAATTAAAAATAATTCTTATTTTAATATAAGTTGCCACATGAAAACTTAATTAATTAAGTACGTCTCAAATTTCAATCGCATTTATTTTCACTTATACATGAACAATTAACAATTTTCAAATCATAATACTCGCTTCATATATCCTTTAAGAGAGTATTAAATATGTGATGACATGAGTTTTAAAAAAAAGTTGGTAGATGATGTGTTGAGTGTAAATGAGTGGTTGTGGTTAAATAAAGGGTTAATTGCATGAAAATACACGAACTTTAGTCGCAATTTCATTTTGCACATGACTTTTGAAACTTACATTTTAAATCATGAACTTTACATTCGTTCCAAATTTTCCTTAAAATTGAGCTCTGACACCGGAGAGGCTGATGCGGCGCCTATGTGGCAGCCGGGCATGTGCCATTTAAACAGCCGAAAGTTTGCAGACATGGAAACGACTTCGTTTTGTAAAACGATGCCATTTAAACAGTCGGAAGTTTTTTTCTTCTCAAACTGCAACCGCCTCTACCCCACAATTGCTGGAAATGGCTCACGCCGCCTTGACATCATTACAACGAGCTCTGAAAAAATCAGAAGTCGTCGCCGGCCGCGGCGGCAGCAAAGAGGCTGGATTTTAATGCTAAGACTGTTGCTGCTGCTTCAATTACTAATTTTAATGCTAAGACCGCCCAAAAATCAATCGGAAACCACTACAACATCAGCGCCGAAGCTTGGAATCAGAATGGCGACACTCCTCTCACTCCCAAAATTCAGAGCAGTTGCCTATTCCTTCTAATTTCCGACAAGGTTTCACGCAGCCAATCCCCCATTTTCTCCTCTAATTTCCAGAATCAAAATCGGCGATACTTCTCTTCGAAATTAAAATCACACGCCCACACTAATACGACGCACATTTCACGCCGTCGATTCCCCTTTTCTCCTTCTTTATCGGCGGAGAGCGCCGCCGCTAATGGCTAAGATTGAGGGAGCTAGGGTTTCCGATTTGGGGATTGATAAACGCGGTATTAAAATGACGTCGTTTTGTGCCACGTCGTTTGAATTAATGACGTGTCACATACGCGTGGCATGTTTGAAGACACGTCATCTTTCCGGCTGCCGAAGCTCAATTTTAAGGAAAATTTGGAACAAATGCAAAGTTCACGATTAAAAATGTAAGTTTCAAAAGTCATGTGCAACATGAAATTGCGACTAAAGTTCGTGTATTTTCATGCAATTAACCCTTAAATAAATTGTGTGGTTATGTAAAAATGAGTGATTGTGATTAAAACGATAAAGTGGGGCCATGTCCCAAAATAGAAGTGATACTTTCTTATAAGACGGATGAAAATGAAAAATATGATACTTTCTTATAGACGGAGGGATTATATGGTAACACAGCACGAAGTTATGAACAATTAGGCAGTAAATTGAATCCTTGACTTTGAACAAAATCAAAATATAACATGACTTTATCAACCTTTCAAATTAAATAATTGCAAACTTCTTGACTTGACTTTCTAAACTTGCAAAAAACTTAGAAATAGTGATTTCTTAATATAACGAGAAATTATGAAGGCTGCATGCTCCTGTTTACTAATCGAACTCTTTCATATGTTTAGAGATGCTAATAAAGTTGCTCACAGATTAACACTCTATGCTTTAGATTACCCGCAACCACTATTGTGGAAGGATGATTTTTCTTCTTGGTTGCAGATATTATAATTGATGACATTAATTCATAGTTAATACAATATCTTTTTTATTTCAAAAAATGATTTCTTAATATATGCTAATTAAGTCCTAGCTAACATGTTTTGACCAACAATGGCATAATATATATCTTAGTACTTATTGCGGGATAAATTGTTTTTCGGGCTCAATTTATCATATTTATGCTGAATTTTTGAAACTTTGTCTTATATTTACAAAACAACCAAAGTTACGGGCTTAACTTTGATCTCTACTTCAAGTGCTAACTTAAATAAAATAATACTACTCCCTCCGTCCCGCGAAGCGTGACCCACTTTCCTTTTTGGGTTGTCCCACGAAGCTTGACCTGTTTCTAAAAAAAGCAAAAAATTTACCATTTATTCACCTTTTCACCTACCACACTTAACACACAAAATATCAATTTCTTAATTCCTGTGCCGAAAAGAAATGAGTCACGCTTCATAGGACGGAGGGAGTATAAGTTAATCTACTAATTGAACATTTAATGAAATAACTTTGAGGTTGTCTTTTTTGTATAATCCTTCAAATTCCAAGTTTTTGTTTGAAGAAGATAAATATTTTGTCCTCAAGGCTTAAGGGAACATTTAAGTGGTGCGAACTCTTAGTTATGAATAATGAGATCTAAAGTTTAAATTTGGTTATTCTTTTTTTTTTTTCAAGTGAAAGAAAAAAATGAATATTTAAAAATTCTTGTGACGGTGAATTTACACTTGATACCTTTTTCCTCAAGGGTAATAATGTAACTTTCTAAACATATTGGTCAAATGGTTGGCACTAGCACCCATATTTTGACTTCTTTTCATTTGTGGTGGTGACGTATTTAAAAGAAAATTCGTAGTAGCTACTAGCTAGTTAATTATTTTTTGATTAAGGAATCATTGGAATAGGATATGCATTTACAACCAAACTCACTGGAATTTAATATGTCTATATTGTTTCAGATTCAAGTTTTATTTTTGTTGACTTTTACTTGAGATCATCGACTCAACTAAAAATAGAAATTCTTCATATCTTTTCGTTGCCTGCAACATTTATTAGTAGTAGTAGCAGAAGAAAAGCTGCGGACAAATTAATCAAAGCTATTTACTTTTTGGGGTTTTATTTGAGTTATGGGGGATATCTAGAAAGTGGACCGAAAATATATGATACTCCCTTCGTCCTCTAAATAATTTTTTATATTTTTTTTAAACGTCCCTTAAATAATTTCTTATTTATTTGGGACAGTACTTAACCGTTAATAATATTTTATTTATTCTTATTTTTCAACTTTTCATCACTCTCAATACGAATTATAACACACCAATTTCAATACTAATTATAACACTTTTCTCCACTATCAATACACAACTTTTTCTTAAAACTCGTGTCGTCTCCTACTTGGAAGTTATTTGGGGGACGGATGGAGTATACATTATACTCTCTCCGTCTGCGATATCGTTTCCACATTGTGGAGGACGCGAGTTTTAAGAAAAATGGTGGATAATAGTGGATATGTGTTGAAGATCATACTCCCTCTGTCCGCCAAGATTATGTCACAATTACTATATCGGACGTCCGCCAAGATTATGTCACTTTCCTTTTAAAGCAATGGTCCCACCATCCTATTTAATATTTTATTCTTACTAATACTCTTTATTTACAAAAAAACCACCCAAAATTCAATCTCAACCACACATCTCATAAAGTGGTGGGATCTGTAATAGATCTAGCTGGATTTATGTTTCACGGTAGTGGATCTGTAAGGATAGTGTATAAAGTTAAAAACTTGATGAGGAAGAAGAAGAATAGATGGGAGAAATAGAGAAAGAATCCGAGGAGGAGGCAGAAGCATGGGAGATAGGATATTTCATTTCTTAGGTCAAAACTTTTACATGCAAAGCATATATATATGCTGGTCCCCTCACGTAACTAACTGGCTTGGAAAAGTAAACAAATAACAATTAAATAGATAACATAAACACGCTTCTTCAAATAACAACCATCTTCTTCCTTAGCCACTTTTTGAGAGGAAATCCTCCCCTGTTTTGCCAACGAAATTTCTTTCTTCAGCCAGCTCAGCACCTTTTTCAGCCAATAGCCCAGAACTCATTTGCTTCTCCTCCTCCATTATCGTAACAATAATGGAGGATAGTGGATCTGTGTAACAATAGGCCTTTTCTCCTGGAGTAGCTCTGATACCAAATGTAATAGATCTAGCTGGATTTATGTTTCACGGTAGTGGATCTGTAAGGATAGTGTATAAAGTTAAAAACTTGATGAGGAAGAAGAAGAATAGATGGGAGAAATAGAGAAAGAATCCGAGGAGGAGGCAGAAGCATGGGAGATAGGATATTTCATTTCTTAGGTCAAAACTTTTACATGCAAAGCATATATATATGCTGGTCCCCTCACGTAACTAACTGGCTTGGAAAAGTAAACAAATAACAATTAAATAGATAACATAAACACGCTTCTTCAAATAACAACCATCTTCTTCCTTAGCCACTTTTTGAGAGGAAATCCTCCCCTGTTTTGCCAACGAAATTTCTTTCTTCAGCCAGCTCAGCACCTTTTTCAGCCAATAGCCCAGAACTCATTTGCTTCTCCTCCTCCATTATCGTAACAGGATCCTTTCTCCACTACATCAAAATCATCACCAATTTTATTAAATCTCGTGCCCAACCAATTTGGCATAATTGGCGAACGGAGGGAGTACTAAACAACCTCCAGCTAAGCTTACTGTTGTCCAACATGAAAAGCAAGAGTCAACAAAGACACCTCATGGAGATTAGCACGTGATATGGTTGCTAAAGTTTAGACCATCAGTTATGCTTTAGTTACTTTTGTAGTTTTGTATTTTGTCTTACTTGATGTACTGTTTCATTGAGTTGTTAGGGTTTAGCTGATAGCCATTTCAGTGCTTGAGTTAGTCTAGTATATATAGAGTCTTTGTATCATGAAAATGTTGTGCCGCACACTTATCAATACAAGAAAAGTCCTATTACACTAAAATGGCTTCATCTGCTCTTATCTCTTTTTCTTTCATGGTGTTAGAGCAGGTCGTTTAAGGACCTGTCTCTCGATACTCACCCTTCTTTTGTTTTCTTATTTCCTTTTCATTATGGCTAAAACGACTACCCAAGCCTCCACACAAATCCCGATTATTCCTCAAACCAATCAAATTTCTGTCAAGTTGAATGACACAAATTTTCTCATTTGGAAGCAGCAAATTATGGTTAATGCTCGTGGATATGGTCTTGAAAAATACCTTACTCAAGATCTTTCTTCTTCCACTTTACCTGAGTACTCATCTTGGATGCGGCAAGATCAACTCCTCTCAGCTTGGATCCAGTCCTCCCTCAGTTAAACCACCATGATTCTTGTTGTTGGGTTGAACACCTGCAAAGAAATCTGGGATGCTCTTCTAAAAAAAATTCAAATCAGTCGAAAACAAAGGTTATGCAGTACAAACTACAGCTGCAAACTCTCAAGAAATAAGGAATGGCTATGAGAGACTATCTTAGCAAGATCAAAACATGATGTGACTTGCTAGGATCTGCAGGTTATGCCATGATAGAAGATGATCAAATAATGTATATCTTTTCTGGGCTTGGTGCAGAGTATGATTCAGTCATGGTTACTATTACATCCAAACCTGAGGTCTAGACTCTTAGAGATGTGAGTTCTTTACTCCTGAGCTTTGAAAGCAGAGTTGAATTTGCCAAGACTCAAGTCATCAACATAGAAGGTTCACAGCCTTCTGTCAATTTTGCTTCTAATGGTGGTCAAGGAAATAGCAACACTCAACATCAAAAAGGCTCTGAAAGAGGATATCAAGGTAACAACTATCAATCAAGAGGAGGTTTTGGTGGAAGGGGTCGTGGAAATAATAAAGGAGGTGACAGATCTGGAAGATTTGGAAACAACAAACTTATTTGTCAAGTCTGTGGTATTCCTGGTCACACTGCAGATAGGTGTTGGCATAGATTCGAGCCCAACTTCATTCCTACACAGCGAAACAACAACATGAGGCCTCCACCTTCAAATCAACACAATTTTTCACAACACTCCTTCCAACCTAACTTCCCTCAGCAGCCTGGTCTCAACATGGTTCAACTTCCTTCTCAATCCGGTTCAGAATTCAACTTTGACAATGGCAGCATCTCTACTTGGTATCCTGACTCTGGAGCTACAAACTAGGTTTCTAATTAATGACTACAACTCCCTTCACTCAGCCTCAGAGTATCATGGAGGTAAACTTTTACAAATGGGAAATGGTTCACTTGTTAATATTGCACATATTAGAAAATATGTTCTTAAAACTCCATCTCATTCCAAACATTTCATTCTAAATAATCTCTTGCATGTGCCTAGCATCACTAAGAATCTTCTTAGTGTTTCACAGTTTGCAACTGACAATAATGTCTTCTTTGAATTCCATCCTGCCTATTGTTTTGTGAAGGACCAGGTAACCAAGCAAACTCTTCTCAAGGGCACTCTTAGAGATGGTCTCTATCAATTCTCTTTCCAAAAAGCACCTTCTGCCAAATGCTCTCTTTCAATCAAGGGTACTGAAGCCCATTCAGTTGTTGACTTTCTTGCTGTTCTTTCTGTTTCTAGTACCTCTAGTGTACCTTCCAATTCTAGTCTAGATGTTTGGCATAGGAGGTTAGGTCATTGTGCTTTTGACATTCTTAAAAAGGCTCTCAAGAGTTGTAATATTTCCTATGAATCAATGAAATCTCCTGATTTTTGCCACTCATGCTCAGTTTCTAAGATTCACAAGTTACCTTACACACACTCTCTATCTGTGCACAATGAGCCTCTTGAGCTTATACACAGTGACTTATGGGGTCCAACACCTGTTACTTCAAGAAACGACTTCAGCTACTATATCTCTTTCATTGATCATCACAGCAGGTTTACTTGGATCAACTTACTCAAACAAAAATATGAGGTTCTTTCAGTTTTTCAGAAGTTTAAAACCATATATGGTAGAAACTTAGTTTTCCAAGCATATTAAGATGATTCAAACTGATTGGGGTGGTGAGTATCAGGGTTAATTTAACATCCTTTTTACAAAACACTGGGATATTACACAGAATTTCTTGCCCATACACTCCTCAACAAAATGGTCTAACTGAGAGGAAACATAGGCATATAGTGGAAATGGGTTTGTCTCTTTTAGCTCAAGCTAATCTGTCACACCCCAATTCTTGAAGGAATAAATATAATCGAGGTGCAACTAATTCATAGAAATAAACAAGGAACAACCTTGTTAAAACCCGAATAATAAGATAACGAGTCGGGCTAAGCCCCTTTGGATCACAAGTTTTGTTTCATGCTTCTGACAACCGAAATTCATTGGTATAAATTTAGTAGTGAAGAGTCTAAGCTCGGTCAGGTATATCATTTGAAATTTAACATGAAGATCTTAAGTTGGGAAAACAAAAGACTGATATGAGTAATTGCTACAGCGGAAGTCTAACATAGGAATTTATCTCTAGCCTCAGCTCCGTCCCGTCAGCACCGGCCAGCCAACCTGAAAACATTTGAAAGTATTTTTGGGCTAAGTACTAATGTACTCAGTGGGCATGCATTTTCTGAAACATCTCATATTTTAATAAAGACAGTTTATCCAATCGTACTTGACATAACTTAGAAGGTTTTAAATTGAAAGAACTTCTAAGCATGTTAAAATAATTTTCATTTGTGCGCACATGTCACACTCCCTTTCCGTTACTCGCTGTGATCCCGGACCTTTTAGCCACCGACGGATGCATTACTCCTGCTTTACTTGGACTGAGGGCGTAACCCAGCCAAGCTCCCATTTGGGACCCAATGCTCCGGAACACATCCCGTCGAGCACCCTTATAACGCCTCATACATGATTAGTGCCCGATGGAGATCAACCCACCAGGTCAGCTAATAGGTGTACACAATTCTCAAATAACGTGTTAGGTCAAGAGAGAACCTCGATCGATTCATTGTTGCGAGCCTTAAACAGAGCAGAGTGCACAAAAACATTTTATTGGATAAACAGTTTTCATTACATTAAATAAACAATTTGCATTTCATTGAAATATTTAGAGCTTAATAACTCAATCATACTTTGTACATTTGGAAAGTAAGCCCACCTGGATAGGCAAAGCCTGAAGATCATACACATAAAAACCTGTCTTGGGAAAGCAGCGTTAATCCCCCTGGTCACAAAGCCTACAAGAAATTCTATTCTTAATAGGTCTCGTGAAGCTAATCTTACGTCGTGGTGAAGTGCTTAACATTCTATGATTCACTTAGCCGGGTTTTCAAAATTTAGTAAATAAATAATTGAAAACTAAATTCTTGAGTTAAGGACACCAACAATATCCTTATTCGATTTTCTTAAATAATTGGATTTATAAATAAACCAATTTAAATCATGAGTACTTTTATTTGCAAAAATGCATATGCAAATGCATGTCATGCTTAGCATATAATAAGTAATCACTTAAAATATGCACATAATAATAATATAATATTATTATGCAAATCATCTTTAAAATAATTAATCAACTACTGATAATCAAATTAATTAAAATGTGGACTGCCCAAAATAATTTAATGTCAGGCCCAACTTCTTAAAAATTCGTAGCCCACATAAATGAATAGAGATGGACTAATTAAATAAATAAAACAGGCCCAACACTCATAAAAATCGGCCCAAGACTCGGCCCAACAGCCCAAGCCCATACCTAGCCCAACTCTCAACCTTTTCTCCCCCTATTCTCTCTCTCGGTCGCAGACTCACACGCACACACACACACCCAGCGCCGCCCAGCCTCCCTCTTCCTCCTTCTTCCGGCGGATGACAGCAGCCGGCCTCCGGCCGCCGCCGTCGCCCCCTGACCTCCATCTCCCTCTGTCTCCCTCTCTCTCGATAGCTCACACACCCACACACTCACAGCCCTAGATCTCTAAACCACGACAGCCACCTCCCATCTCTCGACTTCGGCAGTCGACAACAGTGGCGTCGAGTCACCGCCTCCGCCCCATCTCTCTCCCTCTTCCTCTCTAGCTTCAGTCCGGCGACTGCAGCAGGAAAGCTGCCGCCGACCGCCCCCCTCTCTAAATCGGCGGCCGCAGCAGCTGACAAGGTCTACCGCCGCCGCCTGACGTCCCTCGAAACAGACCAGCGAACAGCAGCAGACGAAGCCCACTGCCGCCGCCGAACGCCCTCTGAAACTCCCCTCCGTCCGTCCTTGGCTGGGCAGCAGCGGCACCACCGCCGCCAAGCCCAGCCTCCCTCATCTCTCTCCGACGATGACGCAGCTACAGGCTGCGCCTCCGCCTCCGGTCTCGCCCTCCGTCAGACCGCAGTAATGGCCGCTGCTACCACCCATCTACCCCTTCACCCTGCTCAATTCCGGTCGACAGCAACTGCTCTTTGCAGCCACCGTCGCCGCCCAGACTCTACCCGACTCGAGGCAGCGGCCCGACTCAGGCATCGCAGTTTAAAAACAAGGAATAAAAATCAAAGTTTCAAACTCAACTTCTTCTCCTTTTATCTCAAACATGCATCATATATGTATGTATATATGCAGATATATATAAAGCTTGTATCTTCAGTTATGGGGCTGCTACTCATGCTTGTTGGTTTGTAAAATCTTAATGGTGTTTGAATCATGCTGCGTCAATGAAAGAGATTGAAATAGGGGTTTAAAGGCAGACCTTGATTGAATGAGTTCTGCTATGTTATGTGGTGATCTTGTTTCTGTTTGAACTTCGTTGCTGGGGTGAACTTCGTTGCTGGGTGAGGAATTAGATGAATAAGGGAGATATTTAAGGGAGTAGGATGAACATACTTGCCGCAGTAGAAGACATGGTAGGAAGCGTGGGTGAAGGAGTCAAAAATGGTAGGAAGCGTGCAAAAGAGTGGGCGCATGGTTGAGATGCCTGATAACTGGTAGCTGTAGTTGGCAGCAATGGAGGTGGTGGATTGGGCTTCTTTTTTTTTTAGGAAAAAAGACTCTTGGGCTTAATTATTAACAAGGAAGACTTAATTAAAACTAGGGCCCAAAATAATATTTGTCAAAGCCCAACACATTCAAAAATTAAAGCCTAATATAGACTTAAATTAAATCATGTACAAATAAATACTAATCATATAAAATAATCACATATTCATATAATTCAATTTATGCAATGCACATAAATTCAAAAGACTAAATTTTATAAAAGCTTTTGAAAATAATTTTGTTGGAATAAACTCATTTTCATTTCTCCGGCATAAATCATCTTAATCTAAGTTCAAAATAATTCTAAATTTAATATAAATAGGCGGGGTGTTACATAATCTTCCCTCCAAATTCTGGGATGATGCTTTCATCTCTTCTGTCTTCATCATCAATCGCACTCCATCCAAAATTTTACAGTTCACCACTCCCTATACTATGCTCTTCCACAAAGCTCCTGATTATTCATTTGAGAGTTTTTGGTTGCCTTTGTTATCCATATCTTAGGCCCACCAACACCAACAAACTTCAACTCAAATCCTCACCAGACACCTTTATAGGATACAACACTCAACATAAAGGCCATAAGGTGCTTCTTGCCTCTGGTAGACTTGTTATTAGCAGAGATGTCATTTTTAATGAAGATGTCTTTCCTTGTAGCAATTCTGCACCTTCTCCCCCTATCAATAATCCAGCTCTCTGTTTTCCTACTTCTCCACCTTTTGCTCCTGTTACTCATCCATCTCCCCCTCCATCACCACATCCACCTCATTCACAATTATCATCTCCTGATAATTCGAGCGGGCGTTTGACCACCCCGCCTTCGCCGATCTGCCACCAGTCCGGCGTTGCTCGCCACCAGCCCGGCGTTGCTCGCCGGCTTTGCCGATCTGCCACCAATCCGGCGTTGAGCTGAGATCTGAACATCAAGGATATGGGAATAGTTTAGCGGGCGTTTGACCACCCCGCCTTCGCCGATCTGCCATCAGTCCGGCGTTGCTCGCCACCAGCCCGGCTTTGCTCGCAACCGGCAACCGATCTGCACGCAGCCGGCCACCGATCTGCACGCCATCTCTGAGCCTGAGACTACAGTCGTCGAGCCGCCGCACCTCTGAGCCTCGCCGCCCCGACACCTGACTCTTTCCGTTGCCTCCGAGCAGCAGCATCAGAGAGGCGATCGGCACACACCCAGCCACCGCAGAGAGACGATCTGCACGCAGCCTGCACGCAGAGAGAGATCTGATCGTGATTTGGAGAGAGTTGACCGCGATCTCTCTCTCTCGCCCGATCTGTCTCCTCGCGAGTTCCACCGCGACCTACTCCGGCAAGGCCGCGGGCGTCGCTCAACGCCTGTTGCTCTCTCTCTCGCCCGATCTGTCTTCCTCCCGAGCTCCACCGTGAGCTGCTCCGGCAAGGCCGCGGGCGTCGCTCAACGCCCGTTGCTCTCTCTCAACCTTAGATGCCTCATCGCCTAGAACTCGACGTCGCCGCTGCAATCTCCGCTGCCGATCTGATCTTTCCTTCGGGATCTGATGGCGCCGCTGACGGCGGAGGTCCTGCGTAAGGCAGAACGCTCCAGCGCCGAGTTTTCGATGGTTTCGACGGCAGAGGTCTCCGGAAATGTTTCTCCACGAACATCGGGAGCGTCTCCCCAGCAGCGTCCCCCGACTGTTCTTTCTCCCCAGAAGTTCCCTCATCCTGCTGCTCTGCGTGAGGCTGAAGACTCCAGCGCCGATTTTCGTGTTGCTGCGACGATTGCTTCCGCTCCGACATCAGACAGAGGAGCCCTCAATCTCCCCTCGGTTTCTGCAAATTTTGAACATCATTTGAAACCCTCAAATGAGGTTTCTAAGCAAAACTTTCAAGTTAATCTCAAGAGCACGGTGGATGTCCCTGCTGCACCTGTTTCTGTGAATTTGACTGAAAAACAGAACGTCTCATACGCTCAGATTACTGCCCCTCAAACGGTTCGACAGCCGGATTTACCAGCGCATAATTTTTGTGCCCTTCGTCCGGTTAGGCATGGTGATCAAGGTACTCTTGTTATACCACGTGATATTCAGGATTCTCAATTGAAGAAGTTTAAGCATGCTCTTATAGGCAGACTTTTGTTAAATAAAGGCGATAAGCCGAGGCAATCTCGTGAGTTAAAGGCGGAACTTCAATCGCTTTGGAAAATTTCTTCTCCCTGGCACTTGATGCCGATGGGAAAGGGTTACTATACTCTTAGATTTCAGTCGCAAGAGGATAAAGCCACTGCCAAAGCTAATCTTTTATGGAATTTATCTATTGGATCGCTTCGGTTACGTGATTGGGTTCGTTACTTTAATCCCTACAAGAATCCTCTTCTCTCGCTCAGGTGTGGGTTCGGATTTATTGTTTGCCTGTGGAGTTTTGGCATCCTGAAATTATTTCGGGTATTGGAAGTTGGCTTGGACAACCGTTGAAAATTGATGGAAATTCTATGACTGAAGATGTTGGACACTTTGTGCGTATGTTGGTGGAAATTGATTTGGCACAGCTTTTGCCGATGACGCTTAATATTGATGGAGGGGACTACGAGTTTTCGGTGGAGTTCAGTTATGAATATATACCTATTTTTTGTCATCGATGCAAGATTACGGGCCATTCGATGGAGAAATGTCGCAAGGGTGACAAATCACAGAGAAAGACAACAGATGAGGTGGAAAAGAGGGACAACGGACCGGAATGGCACGCTATCGGGAAGGCGGTGGTACAAGCTTCGGTATTGCATAACACTGAGGATTTGGAATCGGTAGATAATAATGATTCTTCGGATCATTTGCAAGTTGCATCTGTTAAAGCTTTTGAGGTGAAGTCTGCTCTGACGGAGCGTGCTCAAGTGGAGCAGACCACGGGAGAGCAGAAGTCTGGGAATTCCTTTGCCCCTTTGGTGACGGCGGAGCAATCAAGCGAGATGGCTGACCTTACAGTTTACGGGCCGAATACGGCTGTTTTGAAGCCGATTATTCAGCCAGCTAATAGTGACGAGGAGGTGAACGAGGATCTTGAGATGGAGACCCCGTCTGGGAAGAATGTTAAAGACTATCCTACTACAGATTTTGCAAGTCGTTCTAATCGGTTAGAGGAGCAGGTTAGCCAGGGAATACAATTACTTGTTGATCAATCACCGCCTAAACGACGGGGACGTCCTCCAAAGGGTATGGAGCGCCCGCGCGTCCCACAACCTTTGGAAGATAGCATAAAGAATCGACTCCGTCATGCGAAGCCGAGGGAGTTTGTTATCGATAATAGCAGAAGTGCTAGTATCTGTGTTATGAATAATATCTCCAAAGGACGTTGGTCGGATGAAATGGAGATGGACGATTTCTGCAACAACATGGATCATTCTTGAGATTGAGTTTCTGTACGCTGAAGTTTTAGGCTTCCTGCGTTTCCTCTTTTTATTTTTTTTCTTTCTTTTGACGAGCTCCTTCTTGAACTTCGGGCCCCTTGTTTCAGGCTTGGGAGTTCTTTGTTCGTTGTTTTACCTTGATCTCTTTTTGAGTCTCTATCTCATAGTCTGCGTCTTTGTGCTTTCATGAGATCCTTTTTCTTTTTCCTTTTATATAAAACCGCATTTTAATAATAATCATCTCCTGATAATTCACCATTGCATACTTCTCCTGCCCACTCTTCATCTTCTTCTACAACTCATACTCATTCACCTGCACCATCAAACTCTCCTGTCAGTTCTTCATCTTCCAATATTGATGCTCATATTAATAATGAACCTCCACCATTTATAACTGTTGTGCATCCTATGATTACTCATTTTAAAGCAGGAATTTTCAAACCTAAAGTCTATGCTTTGCACACTACTGATGAGTTTGATTATCTATTTGTTGAGCCCAAGTCTCATATTGAGGCCATGAAGGTAGCTGTCTGGATGATGGCCATGAATCTTGAAATCTATGCCTTGATAAAGAAAGGTACTTGGTCTTTTTGCCCTCTACCTCCTGGTAAACATGCTATATGATGCAAATGGGTTTTCAAAATCAAAAGGCATGCTGATAGATCTATTTCCCATTATAAAGCTAGACTTGTGGCTCAAGGTTTTTCTCAAGAACCTGGGTTTGATTTTAATGAAACCTTCAGTCCTGTTGTTAAACCTGCTACTATTAGAATCATTTTATCCTTGGCTATACATTTTGGTTGGAATATCACACATATGGATGTGGATAATGCATTCCTCAATAGAGATTTACAGGAAGAGATATACATGAAGCCTCCTCCTGGCTTTGAACCACCTCAAACTGGTTCTGCTCCTATGGTCTGCAAGCTCAACAAGGCCTTGTATGGCATTAAGCAAGCTTCTCGTTCTTGGTTTCTCACCATAAAAATTAGTTCTTTAATTTCAGACTTGGTTTCTCACAATCCAGGGCAGATAATTCTCTATTTTTCAGGACTAAAAGGTATTCTATCATGTATCTGCTCATATATGTAGATGACATGCTTATTACAGGCTCTACTCCCTCTGATATCCAGCAAGTTATTCAACAGCTGCATCTGCATTTCTCTCTTAAGGATCTTGGTGATGTTCATCATTTCCTTGGTATTGAAATCACCAAAACTACTCAACGTCTTCATCTCTCTCAGGCTGGATATATTCAGAATCTGCTGCAAAAGCTTCATATGACAGAGGCCAAAGGCTGCCCCACTCCTATGGTTTCCTCTTGTCAACTCTCCAAAGGGGGAAGCATTAGCAATGTCGATGGAAAGTTGTACAGGAGCACAGTGAGAGCCCTCCAGTATGCTACTATTATAAGGCCTGAAATAGCTTTTAGTGTGAACAAAGTAAGCCAATATATGTCATGCCCTCTAGACACACACTGGAAAGCAGTCAAGAGGATTTTGAGATATCTTGCAGGTTTTAAAGATCATGGCCTCCATATTCAAAGGTCATCTCTTTCCATTACTGGTTTTAGTGACTCAGATTGTGGGCATCAGATTTGGATGATAGGAGATCTATTACAGGATATTGTGTTTATCTTGGCAAGAATCTTGTTTCATGGAGGTCTAAAAAGTAGGTTGTTGTATCTAGATCTAGCACCGAAGCTGAGTACAAGAGCTTGGATCATCTTGTTGCTGAAGTCTCTTGGGTAAAATCTATCCTCTCTGAATTATTCATCAAGGTCAAGACACCAGTAGTTTGGGTAGACAACATGAGCACTATATCTTTAGCTTCAAATCCCGTAATGCATGCAAGAACAAAGCACATAGAATTGAATATACACTTTGTTCATGACAAAGTTGCTACTGGTCTTATTGATCTTCGACATGTACCATCCCAAGATCAGTATGCTGATATTCTGACCAAGCATCTAGGATTGCAATTCTTCTCTCGCTTAAAGAATGCCTTGGGAGTCTATTCTTTAGCTGCGATCGAATTGAGGGAGACTATTGAGTATTGAAGATGATACTAAACAACCTCCAGCTAAGCTTAAGGTTCCAGCTTAGCTTACTATTGTCCAACATGAAAAGCAAGAGTCAACGAAGACACCTCATGGAGATTAGCACGTGATATCACTACCAGAAAAACGCTCATAGATAACGGATTTTATCCGTTATCTATGAGCAAAAAAACCGTTGTGTATAGTGGTGTTATCTATGATACGTATCATAGACAACGGTTTAAAAACCGTTATGTATGTGAGAATAGATAACGGTACAAGACGCTCATACATAACGGTATGAAACCGTTATCTATAATGATTATACATAACGGTTTATACCGTTATGTATGAGGATTTTTCCGTTATGTTTTGTATTTTTTTTGTTTTTTTCCTATCATAGTTAACAGTTTTTTTTCTATACATAACGGTATGAAACCGTTATCTATAATGATTATACATAACGGTTTATACCGTTATGTATGAGGATTTTTCCGTTATGTTTTGTATTTTTTTATTTTTTTTCCTATCATAGTTAACAGTTTTTTTTCTATACATAACGGTATGAAACCGTTATCTATAATGCTTATACCTAACGATTTATTACCGTTATGTATGAGGATTTTTCCGTCATGTTTTATATTTTTTTTGTTTTTTTTCTATCATAGTTAACAGTTTTTTTTACTTTTTATAACGGTTTTTACCGTTATCTTTGATAGAAATACATAACGATTTTTTTGTACTTTTTATACTGTTATGTATTTCAACTACAACTAGCATATTTAATATTTTTTCTCAATTTTTATGTTATTTATCTCAAGAAATAAATAAATAACATTAAAACAACAAAATGATAAAATCACCAATAACAATATTATATATCATCCAAAATATTCATACATTACCATCCAAATGAATCAAGTATCAAGTACATATGATCATTGCATATTTCGATTCAAAATTGAAAGTACCAACTATCTTATAGCTAAAACAAAAATCTATCATATTATGTGTTCTAGCACCAAGTCCTCATGAACTAGTTGACCTGCTATGATGAATTTGCAGCAACTAACTTAGGAGAGAACCCGACACACAAGCTCAACCTGCCAATAGAAAAATAATCCAAATAAAATATGTGAAATAAAAGAAAACTGGACAAGAAAAAGATAACAAACAATATGTTGACTTTTGTTTCACACTACATCATGAATCACATTAGACGGCAAAGGCAAGAAAACATTTCTTTCAAAGTGTCATTCATGACTCCCCGTTCCCTGCAACTTCAAGCAGCAGCAGCAATTAGATTTCCTTTACAAGATCCAAAATTGCAACAGCAAAACCAAGACAAAATCAGTTTCTTGCCCTGAATTTTAAAGTTTATGTTGCTAAAACAAAATGTAAAAGTTCAGGGGCTTCATAAAACTGAAAAAAATTAAGGGTCTAGTGAATTAGCAATCAAAACCTCAAGAGCCAAAATGAAATGAATATGACAAAATTACCATGTTCGGGTTTCTTCAATGTGCTTAGCTGTGTCTTTACTGTCATCCGTTTGACAGACTCAGCTGTAATTGATTCAACATTTCAGAGGAAAATAAAATTAGAAACGACATATAGTGCAGAGAGTGCTACACTAATATATAACAACGAAAATCCAGACACCAGCATGCAATTGATGTGGAAAGGATGCTCCTCCTTATGGCTAGTTTACACAGCAAGAATCTGACCATCAAGATATAAAAGTACAGAAGAATAACAAAAACAATACTCCTTTATCCACAGCTTGAAATAGCATTAATCACACGAAAGAAAACTCTGCCTTATTGTTTTTTGTACAGATGGAGAACAAACAGTATAATAACACTCAAATCAATATTTCACCTTTAAACTGTCTTTTTTTCTTTGCCCTTCTCCTCTTTCTATCTGCCTTTGTTAGCTCAGTTTCTTCTTTGATGTCACCTTTACCAGAAAATACTTCTTCAGGAGCTAGCATAGCTGCATCAGACACGGCCAGAGGTGCCACCTACAAACAGAAAACGGTTAGAACTAATATGCTGCATAGAATAATTAATGCAGCTTTGCATCAGCATCGCCTCTGACTCGAGCAGCTTTGCACGAGCTTCCCGCTCCCCATCCCTAGCATCAATTGCTTTGGCAATGTCACCTTTAATTTTCAGCTGCGAAGTCTTTATTTGTTGAGAGTATAGTATGAGAAGAGGGAGAAAGCTGATATAAATCTAGTTTCACAACTGGTGTAATTACTAATTAGAATGTTTGATTACCTTGCCTGTAGCATCAAAAACCTTTGATTTAGCTTCCTTTGTCTTCTGCTCAAATTGTTTGTTTTGGTCTTCTATCCAATTTCTTAGCTTTCTGTACATAAGAAGCAGAAGAGAATCTTGCTAGGTGAGGAATAAAAAGGAGTGGCATGTATAACTTAAAATGGAAAAGGTCCTAATCTATGATGAAAAATGATGTAATAACTGCATACATGATCTCTTGTAAGTGTAGTATTCTCATCTTTCAATCTTTTCAATTCTTCTTTCATTTTCTGCACAAGACAATAAAAATCAAAATAAAATAATTTGATTAATGTTTTCTTCAAGCCTAGGAATTGAAAGAAGAAAAATAAGCCTTCTGTGCTCCTCAGAATGGGAATACCAGAAAACGATTGGTTTTCAGCTATAACCTAGGAATTGTTGAGGACCTTTAGATGATGAAGACCACTTTTAAAATTTGAATTAATATTTTAATATCTGTCACATGGTGTTCTGTATGATTGAGATATAGAAAGGGCAAAATAGACCTGGATGTGATCCGCTCCTAATAGTCTTTGGTTGCACTTAAGGGCTTCATGTAGATATCTGAGAGCAACATGAACATTTCCCATGCCTTCTTCCATCATAGCTACATTTATGTAAGTAGCTGCTGTATTTGGGTGAGAAAGCCCACATGTGAAATGGAGAAGAAACAATGCACGGTTGACATATCTGTCCAAAGTCAAAAACAATTAATACTAAAGAATTTAGGTGATAAAGTATGACAGAGACAACTACAAGCACAGAATTTACAAATGAGATTCAGTTTCTAAACTGAATTTGCTATATTTGAAAGATATTGCACTATGGAAAACAAAGTTAAAGATCGAGACAAGAAAGAACAATCTAGAATCGTATCAACTCACTTCAGAGCCAATTCAATATGCTGAAGGCGATAATAAAATACTGATAGATCCCCATAGCTCTTCATTGTATCTGGATGGTCAAGCCCCAGCTCTCTTTCATTGATATCCAATGCCTTCTGCTGATATATAATCGCCTATACAACAGAATTTCCGATAACAATGAACTTGAGGAGTTATATTAAACATCATCCAACTGTACACACAATCAAGAAGACTGTAAGCACTAGCAGTTGTACGATGATAAGGACCGCAGACAGCTATCATCTTTGCCAGAGCCTTCAGTTTCACATAATGCAAATTCAATGTTGAGTCACGAAAACATGACTTAAATGATAATGTGGAGCACCAAATTATATTATATACCACTAAATTAATACCTTTGTTCCATAATTCACAGCATCTTCCAGCTTCCCTTTATCTAGAGCAATCTTGGATGACTCAAGTAGAGTTCGCCCATCAGCAGAAGAGCACCCTACACGCTGTAAACATGAAGTGAAGAAAGTCGCTAAGAAACCATCGTTTAGAAACTACATAAACTCATTTGCTACATGATGTGCTCCTACCTTGCAAATGGGTACTAGGCTGATAATATCAGAATTTGTGAATGGGGTGGAGCATTCCAAATCATAGTCCTTAGGCACCAGCTCTAACCCAACCTATGAAAGAGGTATTCGATAAAACCCTTCCAAGTTACGAAAATAAACAAGAAATAGTACCTTATGACAAAGACCCCTCAGAATCGATAACTTTCTCAAGTGTTGTAGTTCATCTTTCAATTTCCAACCAAATCTTTTCTCCAAAATTGCCCGCAACCATTGCAATTTAAGAGTCTGATCGCTACTTTCAGCATTGCAGGACCCCAGCAAGAAATTTAATGTTGTGGCTATAGCAGCAGACATGTTATCCATGCTCTCAACAGAAGCAATAACAGCTCGAACTACATGCTTATAAGCTCGCGTAACCATTTCATGAATACAAAGAGACTGTATATGCGGAAGCTTATCAAAATTAATTCAAAAATATTTAATTTCTCCAACAAAAGAAAATTTCCAAAGTAAGAGAGCCATTTGGAAATAGAAAGAGCTACCTTGGACATAATGGTCTCTACCAAAACATCGGGTTTAGAACAACTACAAAATCTTGATCAACCAACATGTAATACAACAACACTTGAGCTGAGAATCAAATAAACGAAAATTTCAAAATATCTCATCAAATTCGAGATTAAATTTATAGTGGATAATCGACTAAAGTCGACAGCTTTACGTTTGAGTATCAAAAAACCAAAATAAACAAAGCAACCAAAAAATGAACTGGAATTAACTCTACAGTTGAGAACAATTTTGGATAAAACTAGTATCAGTATTAATTTTGAAGTGGTTGAGAATCAAGTTCAAGGAAATTGGCATAAAATAAAAATAAATTTATTGAATACTCGAGTGAAGTAATCTATTGATTTCAACCACTTATATAGCACGAATTTCAGAATATAAACCAAAACCAAATCCAAATCTCATAATTAGAGAGGGTTAAACAACCTGCTTTTCAACACTCCGGAGCTAGTCTTGCAGCTTTTCCCTCTTGTTCAGCAGAGAAGAGAGCATCGCCTTGGAATTATTGGAGCCTCTGAGCCCTAAATAACACTATCAAAGCGTCGAATTCAACGGGGAAATTGAAAAGGGAAAATAACAGAAATGGGGAAAATGTTTCTTCCACAGCTTTCAATTAGGGTTTCAAATAGGGGAAAATTTAAAATGCAGAATCAGTAATCGTTATTACCTTGTAACTCCATGTTCGTATCATACCTTGTAACTACATATAAAAAATGTACAATAGGTCGTCGACGGTTTCCGGCAAAGCAGCAGAGCGGCGGAGGCAGCCAGTAGATGGTTTCCGGCAGAGCAGCAGAGCGGCGGAGGCTTCGCGTTGATGGTTCTTCACGGCGGCGGTGACTTTGGACAGCAAGGGAAAGGCGACATGCGGAGTGGACATCTTGGTTGCCGGCGATTGGAATCGCAGATCTGGCGGAGATTGTGGCAGAGGGCGGCGGACAGCAGGAGATAATGATTTCCGGCTGAGTAGCAGTCCGACGAAGATTGTGGTGGAGGGCGGCGGGACGACCCGGCTGCTAGCTTCAGACGGCGGGACGCAACTTTGTTTTTCTTGGGGTGAAAATTGGTGAGGAAGAATATAACATATTCAGACATAATATAAGTTATTAAAAAATTAAAAAGAAATATTTATACATAACAATTTTCAAAGCGCTCATACGTAACGATTTAATAAACCGTTATAAAAGATGATCATAGATAACGGTGGCTTAACGGTTTTGTAATACCGTTATGTATGCAACTAATAGATAACGCAAAAACATAACGCATTTGCTCAAACCGTTATCTATGCATTTAGACAACACTACATAGATAACGGATTTTCGCAAAACCGTTATCTATTCCTAAAAGTGCGCTCATACATAACGGTTTTTGAAAAAAACCGTTATCTATTCACTGTTATGTATGTAAACTTTTGTAGTAGTGTATGGTTGCTAAAGTTTAGACCATCAGTTATGCTTTAGTTACTTTTGCAGTTTTGTATTTTGTCTTACTTGATGCACTGTTTCATTGAGTTGTTAGGGTTTAGCTAATAGCCATTTCAGTGCTTGAGTTAGTCTAGTATAGATAGAGTCTTTGTATTATGAAAATGTTGTTCCGCACACTTATCAATACAAGAAAAGTCTTGTTACACTAAAATGGCTTCCTCTGCTCTTATCTCTTTTTGTTTCAATACGTAGTGAGTGGAGTTTGAGTCCCACTATTATTGTGAGTGGAAGTTTGTGGACCCTACTTCTATAAATGGAAGTGGAAACGATATCACGGACGGACCAAAATAGCAAATGTGAAAACGATATCGCGGACGGAGGGAATATAAAAAAGGGATTTGGTGTAAAGATATCTACGATAATTTAAAACTATATTATGTATGATATGAGCCCAGCCCAAGATGTTGGAGATGAGGCGTTGAGTTTAGTCCAACGTCGAAAGATTATGAAACCCACATACGGTTTTTTTTTATATTTTTTTTATTTTTATAAACTACTCCCTCCGTCCCAGCTTTTAATATCCAACTTTCCTTTTTTGGTCGTCCCATATTTTAGTATCCATTTCTATTTTTATTAAAAGTAGGTGGGACCCTTGCTCCACTTTAATTATTTAAACACTCACATAAAAGGTGGGACCCTTATTCCACTCACAACACTTAACCACTTTATTAAAACTCGTGTCATCTTCAAATGGATACTAAAAGCTAGGACGGAGGGAGTAACAACTAAACAAAGAAATTTAAAGACTGTGGCACAGTAGGACTCGAACCCAAGACGTACCTTTGGCCTTGGGCATTAACCACTCTAGTCTCCATCACTAGGCCAACGCATACACATATGTTATTCTGGTTAGCCATAGTTCTCATTAAAGTTGTTTCCTTTTACTGGACATGCTTCTGGGCTGTAGCTTTAGAATTTTCTATTATTTTTCTTCAAGTATTGTTTAAACCAAGTCTCCATATAAAGGTTGAGTATCTATTATTCTAGATATCAGAAAAAGAAACCTCTCTTTTGGCTTGTTCTTGCGTGATACACTCTCTCCGTTCTATTACAAATGTCCCACTTTTCATAATGGGATGTTCAATTACAAATGTCACATTCATTTTTTGGCATTTGTAATAATTTCCACCAACCCACTTTATGTACTAATTTCACATTTTTTAATCTATGTGCCCAAAAGTAATGAGACATTTGTAATGAGATAGAGGGAGTAATATTTAAGTAGCTTATTGATGTTGAGTTCAGAACTTCAGCGTTCGTATTCACCCATAGAATTATGAACTATTTCCTTATTCTTTCCAGTATGAATAAAAAACTATTATTAATGATTCTCAAATATGTTGATATTGATAACATCGAAGGCAATATATGTCTTGGAAATTTCTGAGTAGGTTAAAATAAATCTAAGCATGATAGATTTAGGATAAAGATGTAAGAACCACAAGGACACAAAGCTGTGTTTTATCGACTTTTTTAATAATCTCTTAAAATTTTATTAAGTGAAATTAATGAAAATTGACAAATTATTCGGTGCGGTTAACCGCATAGTATGCGGACGGTTTGAAAGTTTACATTTCTTCACAATAATATTTACTTTTATTCATAACAATTTTTACTTTTAATTATTTTCACTCATTATTACCTTTATTCTTAACTGTTTAATCAAGTAATCATTGTCGTATAAAAAGTAATTATTATTACAATGAAATGTAATATTTCTAAACTATTACATTTATTCACAATAAATGTTACTTTTATTCATGAGAACTTGTACTATTACATAAATATACATTTGTGCGAACAAATGTATATCTTATGCTATTAAAAGTAACAGTCCGCATACTATGCGGTTAACCGCGTGAAAGACCAACTCATGAAAATTTTGTCGAAAACGTCACAACAATAGACGCAGCAACCGCTCGACGAAAAGACTAGAATAGTAATGTCGGGCTGTTAAAGAATTGTGCTAGAAATATTTGCACAGAAACTGTTTGAGAAAATGTCTAGAAGGAAAACATTGCAAACATATAAGACGAGTTGTGCCGTGGACAAAAACCCACCCCCAGAAGCGGCAAAAAATAACTGGGCTGGGCGGTGGCGCGTAAGGGTTCCTTGAAAACTCAATCCAAAATAACATATTAACCAACACATTCGAAGAGGCTAGCAAGAGAGTGTAAAGAAATAAGGGAAGAAAGCTCAATAAATTTCCAATATGTATGATAAGAGAGAAAATATGAAGCAAAAGAGTCCAGCCATTTCCAACAGTCTTCCTTATTCTTTAAACTAGAACTTCCATCCGTGCGATGCACGACGAACATTGAAATTAAATGACATGTTTAAATAATAAAAAGATATAAAATAAAATATAAATATAAATAAATGAAAAATATGTTTTAATAATAAAATAAAATAATCCACATCAGTTACTCAATAAAATCTTGAATTTGAAATGTAGATTTTCAACTTTGTATTAAGTATAATGATAATTATAGTTATTAGATAAATTTAAATTGTTTGACAATGAAAATTGACAGTACACATTATTATTGTTATTATAGAGTATTAAGCGTCATAATAAATAAATTAATATTTTCATACCCAAATATAAATAAAATATTTTAAAATGTTAAGGAAGAGAAAAAATAAAATATTTTTAATTTTAATTTTTCTATTTATAATTTTTTTTATTTTAAATTCATTTTTGATAACTTTTTATACCATATTAAAAATCTTCTCACGAACTTAAAATTAAGATGTAGTATATTAAGTATTTTTTCATGTACTATATTTTATGATGTTTAGAAAAAAAAAAACTAAAGAAAAAAATAGATAAAAAAAAATAGTTAAAAAATTAGTGAAAGATGAGAGAGAGAAAATGAAGGAAAAAATTAGAGGGAAAAAAACTCCTCTTTTATATATTATATAGATATAGATATAGATGATATCATCTATGATGTGTTGCACATTTCATTATACGTCTATATTATCAATTAAATTAATTTAAGTTGAGTTGAATTATGCGAAATGAGATCTCAAGTAAAAGACAACTTGAACAATTTTTTTTGAAACACTTGAACATATTTTATTATAGTGATTTTTGTCATTATTATTAATATATTATATTATCTACTTTAAGCTCATCGTACATTAAATTTTATACATACCAAAATATTTCGATGTTTACATAAGTTTTGCCTTGCAAGACTTCAATAGATAAAATTCATCCATAACTATGTCAATATCTATATCTGTAACAAAATCTCACTCAATATAAAGATTAGCGAATCTTGAAGTAAATCTTCATTGTAAAAAATGCCCGTTCACGTTTCAATATAGGAGTTGAAGGAAATTGATTAATTGGATTTTGAGCAGTCCTGGTATTAGGTTTTGAGTATCTTGACGATTAGAGATTACTGTAATTAGTTCCAAAAGCTCTTCCTAGATGATAACAATATAAAATTTTCTCTTTAATTAGAGCTATTATATAAATATAATAGTATAAAATTTTAGAGTTAATAGGCCAAATTATACATTCTCATTTGGTGGGTGGGAGTTGTATTTTCGAAGTGTAACAGTGAATCTGGTGCGGGCCTCTGGTCAATATCGGCATAACTCATGCATAACTAACCTACCAAACGTGTGAGTAACGCGAGCTACCTACTATATCAATGTATATATGCCCTATCAAATGGCCCCTAAAAAGGAAAAAATATCCATGAAGATAAAAAACTGAAAAAAAAAACTAACTTTTTTTTAATGTAAATATACAAGTATACCCTTAGTAATTAAAAAAAAAAAAACTAATGTCGCCTCCAAAATAGTGATTATTATACACTTTTGCAAGAGTGTGTAATAGTGTAAAATACACTATTACTCCCTCCGTCACAATATTGACGTCCCCTTTCATTTGGGCACGGGTATTTAGGAGAGTTAAAGTAGATGTATGCTACAGGAACAGTGGACCAGCTGTTCCACCGCCAGAAATCAGAAGTCGGCCGTCACCTTCTTCCCCAAATTCCATCGGCCGTCACCTTCTTCCTCAAATTCCACCGGCCGCCAGAAATCAGAAGCTCCTCCTCCAGTTCCACAAATTCCACCGCCACCGGCTTCCCCAATTTACAGCCGGTCGTCACCACCGCCACTTCCTCCACTGGCTGTAATCGCTCCAGCTCCACCAACTCCAGCATCATCGGCACTGCCGGCAAGGCCAATATTTTCCCCCAAATCTGCAAAATCAAGCTCAGAAATCCACCGCACCAAATCTGCAACCAAAATCCCTAACCAAATCTGCAACCCAAATCTACAACCAAATCTCCCCAAATCTACCGGCAAGGCCACCATTTCTCCCCAAATCTGCAACAGAGCTGGGAATAAACCTCCCTAATCTGCAACCCTACCACCTCTATACTGTCGTCGTGCCGTCGCACCGCCTTCAAGGAAAAGAGTAGAGAGAGAGGCGGTGGAAGGCAGAGTACATACAGAGAGATAGGGTTTCGCCCTTTGCAGAGGGCGGCGCCGCCGCTAGAAAAACGGGCAGCGGCTGGCTGCGCGGATGTGTCTGGGAGAGGGAGTCGGTGGAGGCGGAGGAGATCAGAGGGTTGAGGCGGTGGATGCAGAGGGTTGAGGCGGTGGAGAGATAGGAGGCGGCGGCGCCTCGCCGACGCCAGGAGAGGGCAGAGCCCTGGTCCCCGGAAAACGGGCAGCGAGGTAGGGGAGGAAGAGGGCGGAGGGAAGGTGGACGATTTGAGGAGAGAGGGGGGAGATGACAATTTGAGAGAGAAGAGAGAAGTAAGGAGAGAGAGAGAGAGGGGCAGGTGGGTTGGTTTGTGAGATTTGAGAGAGATATAATTAAATATATTAATTGTATGCTAATTAATGCCAAAAAAGGAAAGGGGACTTGAATATTGGGACGGCCCAAAAAGGAATACGGGACTTGAATATTGGGACGGAGGGAGTACAAGATTTCAATAAATCGTGTAATAATCGCGAAAATAATGAAATTGTGTATTTTATACTATTGCATACTTTTCCGCAAAAATGTGTAATAATAGTAAAAATGTGTAAGTGAAAAAAATGTGTAACAGTTCAAAATACATTATTATACATTTTTTATCAAAATACCCTTTTAGTGTGCAACAGTGTAAAATACATTAATACACACTAAAAAGGTATTTACATAAAAAAAATGTTATTATTTCCATATTTTTATTTATATAGCTACTAAAAGGTTTTGGCTACATTACAGTGTTGTCTCTAAAGTTTTATGTTTCTACTTATCATACTTTCCCAATTTTATTAGCAATTCTATTATTGAGGAAGAGATAATAGGGTCAAATGGCCCTATTCAACATACAACATCAAATTTTGTCCACCATTTGAAAAAACATAAATTTTGGCCATTTTTTGTATGTCATGACTATTCTACCCTTCTCTCTCTCTCCTCTCTCTTTCTCATCTCGGCTGCCACTCTCTCCTCTCTCTTTCTCATCTCCCTCTCTCTCTCCAGCGGCGCCGAGCTTGAAGAATTCGTCGGAGCTCTCGCGGCTTAGGCAGACTTCGTCGGAGTAGAGGATGAGGCGACGGCGGTGGAGGAGATCCGGTTCTCTGAAATCGGCGGCGTGGAGAAGGTCGGTCAAGTGGCGGAGGATGAGGCGACGGCGAAGGCAGATCTGAACTGATAAGGCGGCGGTGGATCTGATCTGATGAGGCGGCGGCAGTGGATCTGATCTGATCGTTGTGCCACCTCCTCCATCGGCAGATCTGATCTTCGTCTCCTTCGATTTCAGCCATCGACAGATCTGATCTGATCTGTGCTGAACGTATGGCACTTATTTATGGCACTATTAGTGCCATAAGTGCCATAAGTGCACACTTCCCCCTAGGGTTTAGATATTCCATTTAGGGTTTAGATTATCCATTTGGGGTTTAGATGTTCCATTTAGGGTTTAGATTATCCATTTAGGGTTTAGATGTTCCATTTAGGGTTTAAATGATGTTGTTTCTGTATTTGTGCTGCACGTATGACACTTATGGCACTATTAGTGCCATAAGTGCCCAAATGATCATTTTACTTAGTTTTATTTTGAATTTCCGTTGGCACTTATGGCACTATTAGTGCCATAAGTGCTAAGATGACTATTTTACTTTGGTTTTATTTTGGATTTCCGATGGCACTTATGACACTAATAGTGCCATAAGTGCCATCGGAAATCCAAAATAAAACCAAAGTAAAATCTTGGCACTTATGGCACTAATAGTGCCATAAGTGCCTAACCCGACCCGGCACGCGACCCGCGTGCTTGATTCTACCCGGTCCGTCTCATTAAAGGTAAAAACGTCCAAATCAATAAAAATGGCCAAAATTTGTGTTTTTTCAATGTGTGGCCATAAATTGTGTTTTATGCTTCATTTTGGCTACTTCAAAATTTTACTCATTGAGGAATGCCTCTGATTTTGGAAAAATTCAATTAATTATGAAAACTAGTTACTTTAAAATTAAAAAAACTATATGTTAATCGGGTGGGTCTAACCGAAAGATTTGGATCTGATCTAAGAAAAACACATACCACCAGGAGAGCTTTGATGTTGTCGGTAGTAAGACTCCCATCTCGTTCGAATTTGAGGAGAACATCTACAAAATCTTCAAACTTATCATCATCATGGACCATGTGGGCGTTTGCTACTCTGTGTTGAGCAATGATGCCGTCGAGCAGCTTGTCTATTTTGTGACGCATTCCATCGGATTTTGAAGTGGGCTCCTGTGATGAACGGTAATAATTTGATGTAAGGATAGAGATCGGCCAACATGAATCCCGACCCTAACTTTAGAGATTCCATGAACACCGCAGCCACCATCTCACGCTCTTCAGTTTTGGCCTTCACCGCCGCCCTAGTCACAACATCGTACGACGACAGGTATAGCTTAACCCGACAGATTGGCCGGCGATTCTTGGCACGCGATCCATTGGCACAGGTTGATGCCCTCCTCCTCTCTTATGCGGCGGAAGGATTGCACTCAAGAGCTCCTGCGTGCAGATCTTCCGCAATTGGCGCCAGTGGTGAGGCGCGGTGGTGCCTAACATGAGATGCAGGTTTCCGATGAGAGGCAGTGCTTTCGGACCTGGGATGTGTGAGTAGACAGACAAACTGTTTACAGATTTTGAGATTCGTTGCGATTTCAGAAACATCAACACAAAGAGAACAAGTATAGCTACCAGTGTTGGAGTGTTAAACTCCATGATGGTTTAATGTATGATTTCTCGTGTTGTATTGCATGTGTTGTTCATCTATATATATATATAGGGTTGCATTTTACAGAAACAGAGCTTATACATGAAAATCAGTAACAATGAACATGGCAGTCAATGCTGTTGAACGTATAAATAATTTGTTGAACTTTTGGGGATTAGGGGTTCGATTAGGGGTGGTAAACCGGTCGGTTCGGTTATAACCGAACCGGTTTACCGGTTAACCGGAACCGGTTAAGGACAATCATCCTAACCGGTAACCGAACCGGTTTTTTGGCCGGTTAACCGATTAACCGGTCCGGTTAATCCGGACCGGTTAATCGGTTAACCGGTCAAAACCGATTAATTCATTGTATCTGAATTTGGTCGAATTAACCGGTTAATTCGGTTAACCGGTTAACCGAATTTGACCGATTTTTATTTTAAAAAAATTCAACTTTGTAGAATGTGTGCAATAGGATTTGAACTCTTGACCATTGTATCTCAATTTGGTCGAATTAACCGGTTAATTCGGTTAACCGGTTAACCGAATTTGACCGATTTTTATTTTAAAAAAATTCAACTTTGTAGAATGTGTGCAATAGGATTTGAACTCTTGACCTTTGAAAGAAAGAATGAGATCTTATCCATTGCATCAATTCATAACTTGTGATAATTTAGGATCAATGCATAATAAATTCGACAGGATTTTAATTTATAATTTAAATTATTTATATTATTTTATTCACTTTTGCTTGAAAATGACGTTAACTGTTCTTTGGTGCTGCTTCTTGTAGTAGTTATATGTTCATTTGAACTGTCTAGAGGAGGTTCCTTGGGACTGGGGCATAGAATTGCAAATTAAAAGCTGGATAAATTGCTTGTGTTAGGTCTGTCTATAAGGATTTGAGTGATTATGCACACATCACTCAGTTTTGGATTTGAGGTGGTGTATGCTGACAACTGGAACAGAACAAGAAGAGAAGAGCGGCTGGAACAGTTTGGAAATTGGAAGTGGAAACCCTAATGACTAATGTTAAATTAATAAATTAATTAATTTTAAAAAAACCGGTTAATCGGTTTAACCGGTTAACCGATCGGTTAAACCGATTAACCGGTTTACTGTGAGAGTGCTAACCGATAACCGAACCGAACCGGGAAAAACCGGTTTTCGGTTAACCGATAACCGGTTTTTTCGGTTCGATTACGGTTTTAACCGAAAAACCGGCACCGATTTACCAGCCCTAGGTTCGATGACTGTTCATGTTCAACAAAATTCCGCGTTGAACGTTGAACGAATAAATGCTGACCGTTAGATTAGATAAGATCAACGCGTGAGATTTCGTCTCCTTTCTCTGCCTATATTGGCCCTTGGCCCTTAGAGTTAGATGTGTAGGATTAAATCTTGTTCATTGATTCATTTAAATCATACGGCCTATATAGAATTTAGGAAAAAATAATAGTTAAGTAAATTTAATGCTCTAATTTTTGTGTTCACATTGTTGGGGGTTAAATTAGTAAAATTAATTTTTGATTTTACATCCCTCTCTCTCGTATCCCTCAAAACACGGCAACAATGAATCATTTAGAGGAAATATTGAAATATTCATCAAAATATGTGCCATGTTCATTCATTGTTTTTTTTTTGAGGGGATTTCATTCATTGTTTTAAGTGTTAATATACAAGAGTACCCACTTTTATATAGTAAAAATAAATTTTACCCACTCAAATTAAAACATAAAAAAATACCCACTTTTTGCATGAATAGACTAAAATACCCCTTCTTAAATATTTGCAATTTTCCAAAAACAAAATCCTCTCTACTCTTTCTCTCACTATGCTCTCGTCTCTCTCGCTCTATTCTCTCTCTCTCTCTGGGCTGATTCCGTTGCTCCAATCGATTGAGAGAGGCGACTGGAGAATGAAGAGGACGAAGCCGGCAGCCAGTCGCCGGGAGTTACAGCGGCGGCAGCAATTTCGGATTTAAGAGGAAAATTAGGGCTTGATTCGATTTGATAAATTGGGGGCGAATTGAGAGGGAGAAGGAGAATCTAGGCGATGAGGCGTCTGAGGTTGAGAGAGAGGAGCGGGCGTGGAGCGACGCCCTCGGCCGGACGCGGCCTCGCCGGGGCCATACGCGGTGGAGCTCGTGAGGAGACGGAGAGAGAAAGAGCTGTTGGGCGGCGTGTCTGATTTTTGAGAGAGAGAGAGAAGAGCTCTCACTCTGCAGAAAGCGCTCTCTCTCTACACTCTCTCTCCCCCTTTTTTTCTCTTCCGGCGGCGGATCGTCGTACTACGGCTGTGGCAGGAGGTGAGGGCGGCGGCTGAGGCGCATTGCGGTGTGGCGCTCCTGCCGTGGATGAACGCGATCTCGATCTCCACCTCTAGAGCGACGTTGTCGACGGCGCTGTCGTCGGAAGCGGATCTGCTGCAAGCGGCGGTGAAGATGCTGCTGGTGGTTGTCGTGATGTCGAATCCGGCGATCTGTAAATCGGAATTTCAGATTTGGAGCTGCCCAGCCAAGTCCGCCGGAGAGAAGGCGGTGGACGACGACGAGCTCGAGTACTTAGGGTCTCCGGTTGATTAATCTCGGTCATTTATACTTTTTTGTCGAATTTTGTGATGTATTGTCTTCTCAAACTATTGGTTTGCTATCCATACAACTGTTGGAAATATGTGAATTTCGATTTTATGGTGATATATGTCGATGAAAATCGCTCAATTTTGTTCAAATGTTCTTGAATTCACAACCAGGTTTATGAATTCACAACTGAATTATCAGTGTTGGTTGTGAATTCACAATTGAAATAGTGTTTGTTGTGAATTCAAGTTTCGTTGGTTGTGAATTCACAATTTGAAATAATGTTGGTTGTGAATTCACAACTTGAAATATTATTGGTTGTGAATTCGCATTTGTGAATTCATGCGAATTCACAACCGACACTTGTTATTCACAACCAATACGTGAATTTAGTTGTGAATTTGTAACACCCCGTTCTTTTCTTGCTAAGTTTAGAATTATTTTGAACTTAGAAATTTAGATGATTCTCGCCGGATAAAAGAAAATAAATTTATTTATTTTAATTCCAACAAAATTTATTTACAAAAAAACTTTTTGTAAATTTTTAGCTATTTTGATTCTTTTGCATTTCATATTTACTAAAGTTTGATCATTTAAAGTTTTTAACGAGTATTTTAAATTTACAAGACCTAAATATATTTTGCATATCAATTTATTTTCATGCTATAAGAATTTTAATTGGCCAACAACACATCATAGCCCTTGAAATTTCTTTCCATCAGCCATGATATCTTTCTCTCCCTTTACGTGTGTATACCTCATTCAAGTACATAGGTATGGCCTTCACCATACCACCTCCAACAGTCATGTCCTTCATTTCCCATCACCCACGTCTCTAAGTCACAATTCATAGACCAAACTTCAGCTATACTTCAACTGAGTTTCTACACTCTCCATTCAAACTTCCCACACAAATTTCTCAACCAGAGATAGAGCTCCAGTTCCGTCCAGAAACAAACAACATTTTCATCAAGGTTTCATTTCAAATTCACTATTGAAGCAGACTGCCAAATCAAAAGCACCAACATGTTCATCAACTCAAGGTTTTATTTCAACCAAATTATTTATGCAGTGTTTACTAAAGTAGACAACAACACCTTTCATTTTTAGAAAAATACATTCATACATATGTTCGCATACATGTCTATACATTTTGAATATGCAAATATGAGTAGCAATGTATATTTATAGGAAAAGACTTGACCTTGATTTCTTTATGAACTGTACAAGATGCAAACTTTTACTTTTAGAAGAACTAAAACTGATCTAAACTGGAACCTTGCATTCACTGATGTAAGAAAGAAAGAAATGATGGAGGGAGAGATAGACTGGTGCTGTTGTGAACTGTGTGCGTGTGCTTGAGTCGAGTCAGGGCGGGGGAGGCTGAGCTTGGGAAGCTCCGGCGGCGGCGCTGACCTTCGTGGGGGTGGGTCTGAACTGTGGTGATTTGAGGAGTGTTGTGAGAGAGAGAAGTGAGGGAAGGAGAACAGGGGGGGCTGGAGTTGGTCGGTGGCGGCCACTGGCTTCCATTGCTAGAGAATCGGAGAGGGTGGAGCGTCGTCTTCGCCCAGGTCGGAGAGTTGCGAGACAGAGGGTGTTCAGGCGGCGCCGCTGCTTGGAATCCGGGCGGTGGCGGCTGGCAGGTGTTGGCTGCGGTTCAGTATCAAGAGAGAGGTGAGGAGGGAGCCGGCGACAGCGGCCAAGGGCTGTTCTCGCCGGAGAAGGTGAAGAGGGTGTCCGTCTGTGTCTGTGTAAGTGAAAGAGTCGGAGGGAAGAGAGAGCAGAGAGGTCGAGGGAGAGAGGCGACTGGCCGGTGGGTTCTCGTCGGAGGAGGAGCTGCGGCGGCGACTTTTCCAAAGGGAGGAGGGCGCCGCTGCTGAGTGTGTGTCCGTGTGTGTGTGCGTGTGAGTGGTGTTTGAAGAGAGAATGAAACAGATGAGTAAGGGTTTGGGTGTGGGCTTGAGAGTTGGGCTTGAGTTGTGGGCCGAGATTTGTTTTAATTTTTCAGCTGGGCCCTTATTTTATTTAAAAACTTTGGACTGCCCAATTATTAGCTTAATTGGATTTGTGCAGAATTTTATTTAAAAGAACTATATTATTTTAATTAACTAGACTTATTAAGTTTGATTAATTATTTTAAATTGCATAATAATATCATATTATTATTATGTGCATGTTTTAAGTAAATTACTTATTATATGCCAAGTATGACATGAAATTGCATTTTATTTTGCAATAAGAGTATTTACGATTTAATTGGTTTTTTTTTATAATTTCAATTATTTAAGAAAATCGAGTAAGGATATTGTTGGTGTCCTTAACTCAAGAATTTAGTTTTCAATTATTTATTTACTAAATTTTGAAAACCCGGCGTGATGAATCAAGTATGTTTAGTACATCCACTAAGATATTAAGATTAGTTTCATGAGACCTATTAAGGATAGAATTTCTTGTAGGCTTTGTGGACCAAGGGGATTAACACTGCTTTCCCAAGATGAGTTTATGTGATTATGATCTTCAGGCTTTGTCTAACCAGGTGGGCTTACTTTTCAAATGTATAAAGTATGATTGAGTTATTAAGCTCTAAATGTTTCAATGAAATGCAAATTGTTTATTCAATAAAATGCAAACTGTTTATCCAATAAAATATTTTGTGCACTCTGCTCCGTTTAAGGCTCGCAACAATGAATCGATCGAGGTTCTCTCTTGACCTAACACGTTATTTGAGAATTGTGTACACCTATTAGCTGACCTGGTGGGTTGATCTCCATCGGGCACTAATCATGTATGAGGCGTTATAAGGGTGCTCGACGGGATGTGTTCCGGAGCATTGGGTCCTAAATGGGAACTTGGCTGGGTTACGCCCTCAGTTCAAGCAAGCGGGAGTAATGGATCCGTCGGTGGCTAAAAGGTCCGGGATCACAGCGAGTAACGGAAAGGGAGTGTGACATGTGCGCACAAATGAAAATTATTTTAACATGCTTAGATGTCCTTTCAATTTAAAACCTTCTAAGTCATGTCAAGTCTGATTGGATAAACTGTCTTTACGAAAATATGAAATGTTTCAGAAAATGCATGCCCACTGAGTACATTAGTACTTAGTCCAAAAATACTTTCAAATGTTTTCAGGTTGGCTGGCTGGTGCTGACGGGACGGAGCTGAGGCTAGGGTTCAACTTCCTATTAAGACTTCCGCTGTAGCACTAAATAATATCTTGTCTTTTGTTTTCCCTAACTTAAGGCTTTCATATTAAATTTCAAAAAATATCCTTAATCGAGTTTAGACTCTTAACTCCTAGATTTATGCTAATGAATGTCGGTTGTCAGAAGTATGAAACAAAACTTGTGATCCAAAGGGGACTAGCCCGACTTGTTATCTTATTATTCGGGTTCAATAAGGATTTTTCCTTATGTTATTCCTATAAAATAGTTGCACATCGATTGTATTTATTCCTTCAAGAATTGGGGTGTGACAGAATTCGATTTGAATTCACAACCAATAAACATTGGGTATTTGTAAAATTTTTATATGTAAGGGTAAAATGGTAAATGTGGGTATTTTTTAAAGTTTTTATATTAGTGGGTAAAATTTATTTTTATTATATAAAAATGGCTATTTTCAAAATCAACTCTTGTTTTAATTGTTTATTGTTTCTCGAAAAATTATAAGATTGTTCATCAAAATAAATTTTTTGTTCATAAAATCATAAATTTTATTTTTGTTTAAAAAATAAAATTTTTGTTCATCAAATCCGTTGAACATATCAGTAATTTCGTTGAACGTTCATCAAATCCATTGAATATGGCGTGAATAAATGCTGATTCTTTTGGGATTGTGGGATTCAACCCTGTATATGTTCAACAAAAAAAATCCGTTGAACATGGTGTGAATAAATGATGACCGTTAGATTAGATAAGATCAACAGCTGAGATTTGGTCTCTGTTCTTTGAATATTTAGTGGTCTGCATTGAACGCGAATATATATATATATATATATATATATATATATATATATATATATATATATATATAGGGTTGGGATCTATGAAGAAGTAACTATATTTCGTTTTGAATAAGTCAATAAATTTACCGAATAAATCACGCGACCGCACGAATAGTTATTTTACTGAATAAACACGTACATTTTTCATTCATGCGCTCACGTGATTTATTCAGTAAATGTAATGAGTTATTCAGCCTTCGTTGTTTCCTTCTACATTTAGCATTCTTCATTGATCCCTTCCCTATATATATATATATATATATATATATATATATATATATATATAGGGGGCCGCTCCAATGAGACCCCCTAATTTTAGTGAGATCTAGGGCACGATCTGGTGCGTTTATTTTATCAATCCTATGGCTGATATTGTATCTGGAGGGTGATTTTTTTTCGCAGGGTTCGAATCCTGGAGGGAGCAGAATATTTTTAAATTTTGTTATTCATCAGTATATACTGCATTGTTCATCAGTATATACGGCCCTGTTCATCAGTATATATGTCTTATTCATTACGAATTTTTTAAATTTTATTTTTCATCAGTATATACATCTTGTTCATTAGATATACGTTTTGTTCATTAGTATTATATGTCTTATTCATTGTCCTAGTGTTTCACGAAAAATATGGGGTCTCACTGGAGCGCGCCATAGGGGAAGGCTAAAATAAGAACGCTTCTTAAAATATAAATTAGGAACCATTTTCAGCCCTTAGATCATCAAGATCTACGGTTGATTCATCACCTTGTTGGATAAATTCATGGTTCTGAGTTCAAATCCCAAAGGTAGCAAAAAATTATTTTTCGCAATTCATGCCTTTATAAAGTTTATTCATGCGTGTTATACATAAAATTCATGCATTTTTGCTTGTTCGTAATTCTTAAAATAAGGGTGGTTTATTGAATAACCACCCCCTATATATATATATATATATATATATATATATATATATATATATATATATAGGGGGCCGCTCCAATGAGACCCCCTAATTTTAGTGAGATCTAGGGCACGATCTGGTGCGTTTATTTTATCAATCCTATGACTGATATTGTATCTGAAGGGTGATTTTTTTTCGCAGGGTTCGAATCTTGGAGGGAGCAGAATATTTTAAATTTTGTTATTCATCAGTATATATTGCATTGTTCATCAGTATATACAGCCCTGTTCATCAGCTTATATGTCTTATTCATTACGAATTTTTTAAATTTTATTTTTCATCAGTATATACATCTTGTTCGTTAGATATACGTTTTGTTCATTAGTATTATATGTCTTATTCATTGTACTCATGTTACACGAAAAATAGGGGGTCTCACTGGAGTGCGCCCATATATATATATATATATATATATATATATATATATATATATAGGGGCGCGCTCCAGTGATACCCCCTATTCTCTATTCGGAGCTTGTCCGTCTTGTTTCTGGGATGAATCTTTGTGCATGTACCAAAGACGGATGGACATGGAGAGGCGAATCCGGGAAAGGTTTTACAGCTAAGTCCGTGTATGAAGTTCTTAAAGAGCGAGCAAAGGAGACAACAGAGGTGGTGGAGGAAACAGATATTAGCGCCAAGGTGTGGAAGATACCAATCCCAAACAAAGTCAAGCTTACGGTGTGGAGAATATTGAAGAACAGAATTCCGACGTGCGATAATCTCTTGAGAAGAAACGTAATGTTGAGTGAAGTCGAAGTGGGATGCAACGCCTGCTTTTATCGTCAAGAATCCATGAAGCACGTGCTGCTCCATTGCCCAAAGACCTCAAAGATCTGGGAAGCAATTTATCAATGGCTTGGAGTTTGTGTGGTGCAGCCACATGATGTTCCTTCGCATTTTCGGTTCTTTACAGGTTTGAGCAGCAGGAAGAGTAACAGGAAGTTTTTAATGGCTCTTTGGTGTTGTACAACCTGGCTTATTTGGAAAATGCGTAATGAGAGCAGGTTTGACAACAAAAGGTGGGAGATTGCTAGTTTGTTAGGAGAGATTAAAGCTAGAGTGTGGAGTTGGGGTAAAATTTTTGGTTTTGTCAATGATGGGGTTGGGATGCATAGATGGATGTCGAGTGATGAATCCCCGCTGACTCTGTAATCTTGTGGTACTTCTGGTGCCGCTCTTTTCATTTTATTTTATATAATTTTCTTGCCAAAAAAAAAAAACTTAACTAATAAAATAAAATTCAATGATTAAAAAAAGTGGTGGGAAACAAATATAACTAATACATTAAAAATTACAAAATTTAAATTGAACAAATAACTAAATGTTAAATTATAATATACTGTAATTCATTTTGAGAGTGTGGGAAAACAAAAGGAGTGGGAAATAAAATATACAAACGCTGTTCTGAAGTGAAGGCCTGTTTACTTCGATACGGCATTCTATCGAACACTATACCCATCTTTGGTTGGGCTTTTTTAGATCTTAAAAAAGGATTCCATTAAGGGTAATTATATTTATTGCTCTCGTTTTACTCATTATAGCATCTTATTTAATATATTAATAAAAAATAATTATCAATTTACTAATTTATACTGTGATTTATAACCCCAAATTAAATATCTTAGAAAAAAATTTATCATTTGTTGCCTACAGGAAGCTTGGGCGGCCGCGAGATTTACCGGATATCTTGGAAGAATTTATGTTAAGATGTTCAAAGAAAACTAGTTTCACATAGGGAAGTAAAAGGCCTTGGAGGTTGGAAGTTTGGAGTTTGCAGCATAGAGCTTTTCTATAGATAAAAAGTTTGAGGAGGATGTGTCTTGGTGTTTCGTAGCCATTCCTCCGTATCTCTTTATTATAATTAAATGTTTGTTTGGTTTAAGTAGAGGAATGGAAAGGAATTGAATCAAGTAATGGGGATGAATGGTTACAATAACTATTGCTTTTATTGAGTATTTAGTTCAATAATAGAAAAAAAAAATCACTATTAAGAGGTTCCCTTTCTTTTGTTTCTCCTCTATTTTGAAGGATAACAAATTGAATAATTGAGTTACCATCAAATAAAAGTAATTGTTAATTTATTATCTAAATCAAACAACAAATTAAATAATGAATTCTATTAATTGAATCCATTTCCAAGCTCTAAAAAGGCCCAACGTAGCAGTAAATAATGAGCTAATTAAGTGACGATGAGATAGCCACCTTTAACCATTCCAAGGTATTTTTATGAAATAAACGAAATTTGCGTCACTTTTTGGAATCAGTCAAACGATGTGCTTCACGTTGATACTATAATATTAATTAATTATGACAAACATCACGGTAATAAAATGATTTATTGTAGTTGACTTTTAGTTAGATCTGATTTCGCATAATTCAACACGACTTTTGATTAAATTAATCCATGAAATAGACGTTTAATCATACAAACGTTTTTGACCTTCAACAAAGGATAGTGCAACGGGTTTTCGATAAAATGACTGATGCATGCAATTGCTAAGGGAGAGGCTGAGCAGAACCTGTTCGATCAAATGTATGAACCAGAACATGGGCCCAAGAAATAAATCTCTCAAGTCTCAGCCCATTTCAATTTCCAAAAGCCCAACAATTGGAGAGTTACAAAATAAGGGTGATTTTATTAACAGCCCCCATTTTACTCCCTATAGCCTCTCATATTAAATAATACCCCCTTCATCCCACGAATCTTGACACGTTTGGTTTCGGCACGGGAATTAAAGAATTGTAGATTAGTGTGTAATTAATAAAGTATAAAAGTGATAAAGTAGGAGATAGAAGGTAATAAAAGTGATAAAGTATGAGAGAAGATAATAATTATTACTACCTTATTTGAAAATGTGTCAAGATTCGTGGGACGACCCAAAAAAGAAAACGTGTCAAGATTCGTGGGACGGAGGGAGTAATAAAAAATAATTATAAATTTACAATTTTATCCTATAATTTATATAGCCATAAATTAAATATAACTCATTATAATCAAATTAATTAAAATCTGAATTATGTATAGTCCCAAACTACATCTAATTCAAGCAAGTCACGAATTCACCGGAATAGGAGACGGTTGCGGTAGATTGAAGAAGATTAAAAATGGCAAACGGAGCAGATACACAGCTCCAAAGGATATCATATTACCTCAAATAACGCTGCCTTAAATCTTCTTCCTAAGTTAGAACAGCAAAGATGTGTTCCAATACTTGAGGAAAATCAGATACCCTCTTTTTTTTTTCAACAACGCAATCAATCTTGGATAAGAATTGCAAACAAGAAAACCAATATCTCCATTTTTGAAACGCCTACTACATCAAGAACTGCAAGATTCAGTTCCAAGATCATCGACTAGCAAAACTCGCAGTAGTTAAGACGAAAGCAGCAAGAAAGGCAGACGCGTTTCTTGGTCATAAAGTGTCGGCATTAGTCTTCTTCCCACACTGCAACCAAGAACTCGACCATCTTAGATAAAGGAACTGGTTTATCAAAACGCCCTCCATGAACGTGTTCGAGCAAGATCGCCGACAGACTCCGCCTTTACAAACCCGATCACGCCTTCAACAACACAATCGAATTGGACCCTGACGGAGTCCGTCGCAGTCGAGTTGCGGTTCTGATCTGCTTGTTCCAAGGAAAACATGGCGATGTCTGCGTCATACTCACCAAAAGATCTTCACCTATGTCCTCTCATTCTGGTAACATTACATATTTCTCCAAACTAATACTTCCATTTGTATGAATCCGGAAATACTTACTTAATTGAAGAAAGGGGATTTTCTCTTAGATTGGGGCTATACTGTTAGGAAATTAGACGCAACTAATTCCGCCCGGGATCAAGTGTGACTCAATATTGTGGATATCGACCGATATGAAACGAGAAGAAAAAATGACACCGATATTTTTAACGTGGTTCGGCCAAACTGCCTACGTCCACGGACCCACACCAATATATTAGAGAATCTCAAAAGGAGGAGTACAACAAAAAATACCACACTGTATTTTGTATATGCCTACGCAGAGGCTATCTCTCAACTCACTTTTATCACTCGTGTATAACTTCCACACTGAAGTTTTCTCTCACAAGAATTTTCTCTCTCTATTTCTCTCTCTATCTTTCTTAGCTGAAAGCTTTGTTTGATAGTTGTATTTGGTGTATTGTGATGCTGCTGCGAGGAAGGATTTTATAGGGGATGAGAGGTGGTAGGTGGCAGATGGTGGTAGGTGGCAAAATGGTGGAGGTGGTTGGTGAAGAAGGTTGGTGGCAGCCTACTTCCATTTTTTTACTAACAATCTCCCACTTGAAGACTGATTTCAATCTGTCTTCACACCTCGATCAACGCAACAGCTTTTCTGTCTTTGTCATTCTAGCAAACCAATTGAAGCTGAGCACAACTTCAATTTATCAATGGTTACTGCCTTTGTAAGCATGTCGGCTGGATTTTGAGCTCCTTGGATCTTTTCAAGAATTAACACCTCATCCTCCAACAGAGATCTGATGAAATGATAACGAAGTCCAATATGCTTTGTTCTAGAATGAAATGCTGAATTCTTTGCCAGATGTATCGCACTCTGACTATCGCTGTGCAAGACATTCTTCGTCTGATCAAAACCCAATTCTGCCAACAACCCTTGTAACCAGATCATTTCTTTGCTAGCCTCGGTGATTGCTACGTACTCTGCTTCTGTAGTGGATAAAGCAACAATCTTTTGTATCTGCGAGATCCAACTAACAGCAGTCGTGCCAACAGTAAAGACATAACCGGTAGTGCTTCTCCTGCGATCTACCTCACCGAAAAAATCTGCATCTACAAAACCTTGTAGTGCTACATCACCTCGTCGAAAGCATAAGCATCTATCAGTAGATCCACGTAGATATCTCAATATCCACTTTACTGCTTCCCAATGCTGCTTTCCTGGATTTGCCATAAATCTGCTCACAACTCCCACTGCATGAGCGATATCTGGTCTAGTACAGACCATGGCATACATCAGACTTCCAATGGCTGAGGCGTAAGGAATTTTAGCCATGAAGTCTCTTTCCTCCTTAGTCTTTGGAGAGTGCTCTTTGGATAGGCGGAAATGGTTAGCTAATGCTGAGCTAACCGGCTTAGCACTGCTCATGTTGAATCTTTGCAAGATTCGATTGACGTAGTTGGCCTGAGACAACTGCAAAACACCTTTTTGCTTGTCTCTGTAAATTCTCATCCCAAGAATTTGCTTTGCTTCTCCTAAGTCCTTCATCTCGAACTCCGCTGAAAGCTGTCTTTTCAACTTCTTGATTTCGTTCAAGTCTGAGCCGGCTACTAACATGTCATCAACATAAAGTAGCAAGATGATATAGCTGGACTCGAACCTCTTGAAGTAACAACAATGGTCAGCATTGCACTTCATGTACCCATTTTTCTGCATGAATCCATCAAACTTCTTGTACCATTGCTTCGGAGCTTGCTTCAAGCCATACAGGCTCTTTTTCAACTTGCACACCAGCTTCTCCTTTCCTTTGACAGAGAATCCATCTGGTTGTTGCATGTATATTTCCTCCTCTAAGTCACCATTGAGGAAAGCAGTTTTCACATCTAACTGCTCTAGATGCAAGTCCTCCGTTGCAACAATACTCAGGACCGATCGGATTGTTGTCAACTTTACAACCGGAGCAAAGATATCTGTGTAGTCAATTCCTTCTTCCTGTTGGAAACCTTTGACTACCAATCTTGCCTTATATCGCTTTGAACCATCATGCTCTTCTTTGATTCTGTACACCCATTTGTTGTGTAGAGCTTTCTTTCCTTTGGGCAACTCAACTAGTTCCCACGTCATATTAGAGATAAGAGATTTTATCTCTTCTTTCATTGCAAGCTCCCACTTGACAGAATCTCCGACTTGACATGCTTCTTCATAGAATTCAGGTTCACCAGCATCGGTCAGTAACATTTGATTCATGTACTTCCTGTTTGGAACATGAGGTCGAGATGACCTCCTGGGTATAGGAGTTGGAGCTGGAACTGGAGACTGTGGTGGATCAGCCTCAGAGTTGGGCTCCTCCGTCTGCAAACCTTCATCTGTTTGCTTTGATGTACTGCACTCTGCAGTATCATCTGGATCAACGTATGTTGGATCGTCACTTGTTGTGTCGGTGGACTGCACTGCATTCCTGTCCTTGTACATCACATTTTCATTGAATATGACATTCCTGCTTCGAATGACCTTCCTGTTTTTGTCATCCCAAAAACGGTACCCGAACTCATCTCCACCATATCCAATGAAAGTACATTTTAGTGATTTGGAGTCGAGCTTACTCCTGGCATTATCACTAATGTGTACATACGCGACACAACCAAATACTTTCAAGTGAGAAAGTTTAATTTCTTTGCCGCTCCAAACTTCCTCAGGTATTCTGTACTCCAATGGTACAGATGGCCCATGGTTAACGAGATATGCCGCTGTGTTGACAGCTTCTGCCCAAAATTGTGTTGGCAGTCCTGCATGTATCCTCATGCTCCTAGCTCTTTCTGTCAACGTCCGGTTCATGCGTTCTGCAACTCCATTTTGTTGTGGTGTCCCTGGCAACGTCCTTTCTAACTTGATGCCATCCTGGTAACAAAATTTCTTGAACGCCATATCTTCGTATTCTCCACCATTATCGGATCTCAACTTCTTTATCCGTAAGCCAGTTTCATTTTCCACCATGGCCTTCCACTTCTTGAACGCCTCGAACACCTCTGACTTGTGTCTCAAGAAGTAAACCCACACCTTTCTTGAGTGGTCATCGATGAAAGTCACAAAGTAAGACTTTCCGCCATTTGATGAAACTGCTGCTGGGCCCCAAACATCTGTGTGGACTAACTCAAGCTTTACTTGCTTCGGAGTTCTACCACTGGTATTGAAACTCACCCTCTTCTGCTTCCCGTAGATACAACTTTCGCAAAAGTCTATATCAACAGACTGAAGCTCTAGTAGTTTCCCTTTCGAATGCATATACTTGAGCCCTTTCTGGCTCATGTGCCCAAGTCTTTGGTGCCACAGATTTGCATTCTTCTTGCTATCAGCAACTGCAATTGTCACACACGCATTCATCGTTGTGTATAGGCTTCCAGTATCCTTGCCACGTGCAAGAATCATTGCGCCCTTAGTGATTTTCCAATAATCACCAGAGAAGTGTGTATCACATCCTTCTCTTGACAATTGCTTGACGGAGATCAAGTTCTTCCTCAACTCTGGAATGTGTCTCACGTCCTTCAATTTCCATACAGATCCATTGAGTTTGATCTGTACTTCTCCTATGCCCACCACGCTGCATGGATGATCATCTCCAAGATATACTTCTCCGAAATTTCCCGACATGTAATTTATGAAGGAATTTCGATTCGAGGTGGCATGGAAAGATGCTCCAGAGTCTATGACCCAATACTCGGCCCTTTTCTCCATGGAACATATCAAGGCATCGCCTTCTTCTTCAGCCACAACATTGGCTTCGGTCTTTGTCTCGTTTCCCTTTGAAGGTACTTTACACTGCGTTCTGTAGTGTCCGACCTGACCACAGTTCCAACATTCAACAGACTTTGATTTGTTGGAATTCTTGTGGATCCTGGAGCTCTGCCTGCCATTCCTTGACTTGCTCCGTCCACGCCCTTGACTTCTGTTTGAGTTTCTGCCTCTGCTTTCTGCATTTAAAGCGGCACCTGAAGTGGAGACTACATCTGACTGCCTCCGGATCTCCTCGGTTAAGATCATGCTCACGACATCATCGAACTTCATTTTGGACTTACCGGCAGAGCTACTAATGGCCGTGACTGTGCCATTCCAGCTCTCAGGTAACTGCCCAAGAATTAACAAAGCCCGGACCTCATCATCAAATTCGATGTCCACCGTGGTAAGTTGGTCCGTCACTTCGTTGAACTCGTTCAAATGTTCTCCAAATCTTCCGCTCTCCGTCATTTTCATATTGAACAATTTCTTGATCAAATGAACTTTATTTGCTGCAGACGGCTGCTCGTACATGCTGGATAAAGCTTTCATGAGAGACGCTGTTGTCTTCTCATGCTTTATGTTGAAGGCGACTGACTTTGATAAGGTCAGTCTGATTGCGCCGAGTGCTTTTCGATCAAGCACCTCCCACTCGTCGTCCTTCATATCCACTGGCTTTTCCTTCAAGGGCTTATACAGGTCCTTCTGGTACAAGTAATCCTCCATTTGCATTTTCCAAAATCCAAAATTCACACCATTGAATTTCTCCATTTTGGAAATTTTATCGTCTGTCGACATTGCTCCCACTCGATCAAAAAACACGATAATTTTCTCAAAAAATTCGTTTCTGATGTGGCGGTTCAGTTTACACTGCAACCACAGAGCATACTAAGAATTTTAAAAGAATAATTACCGTTGCGCACGAAACACTGTTCGCAAAATTCACTATTCACGAATTCACTATTCACGTGAATAGTACCAGCGCAAGAAAAAAAAATTCGCCACCAACGTGGCTCTGATACCAGTTGTTAGGAAATTAGACGCAACTAATTCCGCCCGGGATCAAGTGTGACTCAATATTGTGGATATCGACCGATATGAAACGAGAAGAAAAAATGACACCGATATTTTTAACGTGGTTCGGCCAAACTGCCTACGTCCACGGACCCACACCAATATATTAGAGAATCTCAAAAGGAGGAGTACAACAAAAAATACCACACTGTATTTTGTATATGCCTACGCAGAAGCTATCTCTCAACTCACTTTTATCACTCGTGTATAACTTCCACACTGAAGTTTTCTCTCACAAGAATTTTCTCTCTCTATTTCTCTCTCTATCTTTCTTAGCTGAAAGCTTTGTTTGATAGTTGTATTTGGTGTATTGTGATGCTGCTGCGAGGAAGGATTTTATAGGGGATGAGAGGTGGTAGGTGGCAGATGGTGGTAGGTGGCAAAATGGTGGAGGTGGTTGGTGAAGAAGGTTGGTGGCAGCCTACTTCCATTTTTTTACTAACATATACAACACACGGATTTGATTAAGAAGATGAGGGGGGTTTTCTCTTAAATTGAGGCTATACAATACACACGGATTTGAATAAAACAGTAAATTTATAATTATTTTTTATTATTATTTAATATGAGAGGCTATGTGGAGTAAAATAGGGGCTATGAATAGAATTACCCACAAAATAAGCATGCCAGTAATTTATTTTATAGTTTGGCCCAAAACAAACTTTACTTTTTCTTTCAAATTCTTTTGTTAAATAAATTCGAAATCGCATTTTCTAACTACGAACTTGCTTAAGTCTAGTAATATAAAAATTAAGCATGACCAAACGAGTTTCCCCTTGCAACAAATTTATTTTTTGTGCAATTTAAAACAAGTAAAAAGTTGGGCATTACATAAGTTTACTATTCGTAGGAAATCTAAAATGGTAAGAGACTCAACCACTTTAATTTTAAATTTGCTGTTGATTGATTCATTTAGTCTACAGTCCACTGTTTTCGATTTTGGAGTTGATCGATTGATTCATCTATATATATATATTATATAAAGAAGCAGTTTAACGGCGTTAAATTTTTAACAGATCTTACTAATTATTTAACGGAAGTTTACACTCACATTTAACGCCATATTTTAACTTACATGTAATTAACTAAATCCCACTAGCCCACAACATTAACCCACTATCAGTCTATCACCCGTAAACATTTATAGTTTGTATAAAAAAGTTGCACCAACTATTTATTATATGAACACTCAATTCATAAGCAGTTTATTATTATTATTATTATTATTATTATTATTATTATTATTATTATTATTATTATTATTATTATTATTATTATTATTTGCGCCATTTTTTACAGTTTCTTTTAAATGATCATAATAAATAATTATGTGATCATCAGTTATTTTAAAAAGTAATGACCCTTTTTTTTGCTTTATAAATAGCATAAGACAAGCATGCATTCGTGGTAAGTAAGGTTATTGTTGAAATGTCAAATGAAGTTTCATCTATTTTTCTTTTTAAGTTTCGATTTATACTATTTCTTTCATATTATTGTTTCTCACTCAATTATTGTAATATGCATGTCTATAATTTCTTCTATTCAGTTTTAATTCTTATTGCTTTCAATCAGATTTGGACTTGATTTGTTTAGTGATAATTAAAAAAAATGATTTTTTTTTTCTAGAAATCAATTCCGATATGATGCAATAATTTTACCAATCCAAAAATCCAAGAACTTTCGAAGAAGATAGTTAAATCTCCAAAGGTAACCTTTAATCGTCTTTTATAAATACAAATCCTTTTGACATTATTTCCTTATCAATTATACTCATCTCCTTAACAATCAATTTATGTCTATATATTTCTTTGATGAGAAGAAGAAGAAGAAGTGATGCTTAAGAAGAAGCGGAGAGGCAGAAGCAATGTCGGTAAATAATAAGTTCACCTGATTTCCTCATCCTAAGATTCATCAAACGCATTCTCCGTCAGAAATCATGGTTGATCTTCCAATCAAACCATATGAAATTTATCAACAATCATCCTTGGTTCGTCACGTACCGTCAAGAATGAAGCATTCGTACGTTGATAGAAAATCGAATAAATCAATGGTCGTTTCCGATGAGAATTGCGCAGGTTTTGTAACCCTAGAAATTGATATGTGAACCATATAAATTATTAAATTATTGAAGTGGATGTATTTTGGTGCTTGAAAAGACATAAAAATGAGCCACATGTCATGTGTGTATCTTTCATGCACGCGAAATCGTGGGTTTGTATTGGACTTATTTTTGTTAATTTTGATGGTGCATGGTTAGGTTTGGGTTCCACCAAAAGTTTCGATCAATTTCATTAGTTGAATTTTTTGCCTCAGTATCTCGATCAGTGGATTTAATCTGATCGAGATATTTAGATACGATATATTTTTATCATATTTATTTATTTAACATATAATTTATATTATATATGTGTGTGTATTGAATCATAATGCTTATATTTATTTATTTAAAAAATTTGTCGTTTAATTTCGATATCCTTCGTGCATTGCACGATTGGGCGTATACTAGTTATGCTGAATACTGTAGTCTAATCTCTGAAATTCTTTAACATACACAATAGTTCGGTAAAAATATCGTAGTCTACAGACTATGAGTTTTTTCAATAACCGTAATGATAGGGGTGTAGAGAATCTCTCACAAGTAACAATGGTTTAGTTATAAGCCATAAGTAAAGCCTGAATAGAGGAAATGGATTATTTATATATCAAAAGAAGCATTTAATTTGAGCGATAAATTAGGCTGACGATCGAGAACACATATGATTACATGATCAAATTTAAAAACTGTATCACCCAAAGTAAACACTCCCTAAATCAGTCAAGCAGGCGCATGCAAAGGTCGCTTAACAATGGGAATCAAACACAAAGGCTGTTTCCTATTAACAGTGGCACCAAAGGCCTCTGTCATATCCAATTCTTTTCCTTTGATCCCATTTGGCATTTTCCAATCGAAATGATAGAGAAGCATAGCAAGCGGAAGCTCAACGTTGGCCAGCCCGAACTGCATGCCAGGACAGATTCTCCTTCCCGCGCCGAAGGGTATGTATTCTAAATTGCTCCCTTGGAAATCATAGGAGCTCTCCTCGAATCTCTCCGGTATAAACTTGTCTGCATCTTTCCAATACTTGGGGTCTCTTCCCAGAGCAGACCCGAGCACGATAACTCTGCTTCCTGCTGGGATTTCGTATCCATTGATTTCACATCTTTGGGAACTCATTCTAGGCAGTAAAAGCGGCAACGCCGGGTGCAATCTCAGAGTCTCTTTCATGATTAATTTGAGGTATTTTAGGTCATTGAACTTGTCTTCGTCTACGTATCCCTTGTCGTCGAAAACCTTTCTTACTTCTTCTTGAGCCTTGTTGAGTTTGCTAGGGTTTCTTATCAGCTCTGACATTGCCCATTCTATGGTTGTGGCTGACGTGTCAGTTCCACCAAAGAACATATCCTGAAATGGAAAGGGTGCGGTATTATTTTGGTGTAGTATTTCTATAAATGTCACGTAAAATAAAAATTAATTACTAGCTAACATTAACTGAGACTGATGCCTTATAGCACAACGATTGGATCTGTTGGTAAGAAAGAAAATCACATACCAACACAACTGCTTTGATGTTGTCAGTAGTTAGACCCCCATCTTCTTCAAACTTGAGGAGAACATCTATAAAATCTTCAAACTTTGGATCATCGTCGTTGGCTGCTGCTCTGTGCTGCTCGATGATGCCATGGAGCAACTTGTCTAATTTGCGATGCAAGCGTCGGACCTTGAATTCGGCTCCGGTGATCAACGACAGTAATCTGATGGAAGGATAGAAATCGGCCAACATTAATCCTGTCGCTAACTTTAAGGATTCAATGATTAGTGAAACCACCATCTCACGCTCTTCGGTTTTAGCGTTGAGCGCCGCTCTCGTAATAACATCGTACGACGACAAGTAAAGCTTATGTGACAGGTTGGCCGGCGATTCGTGGCGTGAAGCTATCCATTGGCACAAATTCATGCTCTCCTCCTCCCTTATGCGGCGGAAGGACTGCACGCGGCGCGCGCTCAGGAGCTCCAGCGTGCAGATCTTCCGCAGCTGGCGCCAGTAGTCGCCGTAGGGGGAGAAGCCGATGTTGGAGGAACTGTAGGCTATCGTCTCCGTCGCCAGCCACGTGGGCCGGTTGGCGAAGTTGATGTCCTGAGTTTTCAGCACTAGGTTTGCGAGGTCGACGGAGGACACGATGAGGAAGTGGAGTTCGCCTAGCTGCATATGCATCAACGGCCCGTATTTGGCGGCGAGATCTCTAAATATGTGGTGGGGTGCGGTGGCGCGTAGCATCAGATGCAGATTTCCGATGAGAGGGAGTGTTTTGGGACCTGGGATGTGTGAGTAATTGTTTGCGGATAATGAAATTCGTCGCGATTTGAGAAACAAGAAGAGAAAGAGTAGAAACGAAAGAAGGGCTATGAGTGTTGATGGGATGCTAAACTCCATGGTTTAATGTATGATTTCTCTTGTATTGGAGTATCTATATATTGAGATATTCTTAGTGAGTTAATGGGATAAATAATGTGATAAATTGGATATGAATAGTGATGAATAAAAAATAAATAAAAAACCACCCTTTATGAGATTCAAACAAAGGACCACATGAATTCATTCAATAAAATGGTGTGAATTGTTCCTAGTAAAAATATTTTAAAATTAGTTTTTATTTTAACCTAATACTACCAACTTTAAATAATAAAAAATAATTATATATCCTAATCAGACAGAATTAATAAACTCTAGGCAATACTTAAAAAAATTAAATTATTGCATAAAAAATTTTAATTGAAGAAAAAAAAGATGAAAGATAATTAAACCTATAAAGTACGGTTGAGAATTTTTGTTTTTATTTGGACCTTTGATGGTGCCGGATTCAACTTCTAAATTGGACATAGACAAAAGAAAAATTCGTATCAACGATCTCGAGATTATTATTAATTAAGTGATGATAGAGCTATAATACCTTATTTTGGAGGATTAGTTTGATAGATAAAAATAGAGGCTAATTCTTTATTTATTTTGATGGATTGAAACTTTGAGATATCCCAAAGATATTGATTATTCTTATCATTTAAGCTAGTTTTGCCTTGATTCTTATCCCATTGAATGGGGGAGATTAGAATAATTTTACATTTGAGGATACAAATACTCAATCATACATCTTATCAATTATACAAAATAAACTGCCGTTAACAATTTCAAGTTATTTTATGAAATAAACGAAATTTGCGTCACTTTTCGGAATCAGTCATAGAATGATGCGCTTTACGTGGATATTATAATAATTATGACAAACATCACTACAAAAAAATATGTTCAAGTTGTCTATAATGTCTTTATATTTAAAAGTAAGAGTTAAAATATAGCTATTTTATCTCCTCCGATGACATATCCTCCATCTCTTTATCCCTTTCTCCCACATCTAAAATATAGAAATGAGGAAATATAATGGAACATTTAGAACTAAAATTAAAAATAGAATTATTTATAAATCAACTTAATGAATAAAACACGCAACTACAAATAAAAACCTTTCTTATTAATTAATAACTAAAAACTAATCTGCATCATTGATCTTTGTATGATCTACAAATAAGACTATTGCAAATTTAAAATAATTCATTTTGAGAATGTGAGAAATAAAAGGGTGGGAAATAAAATATACAAGCAATATCTTCAGGGGCGGTTTACTTACCTTAAATAAAAATAATACTACAAGTTAATCTTCTAAACATTTAATGAACTGAATAATTTTGAGCTAGTATTTTTTGTATAATCCTTCAAATTCTAAGTTTTTGTTTGAAAAAAAAACAATTAATATATAATTGCTGCTGATTTTGTGTGATTGGAAACATTAATATATAATACACAAAAAATAACCTTACTAAGGGTAAAATAGGCAATTTGTGACCAATGCTTTTTTTCCATTAGTATAGATAAACGAAATATGCCTCACTTTTCGGAATCAGTCATTGAACGATGCCTTTCAATGTGGATAACATAATAGTTATGACAAAAATTAATGTATAATAAATTATATATGTTCAAGCGTTTCAAAAAATAAAAAAATGTTCAATTAAGTTGCCTATGATGTCTTTAGATTTAAAATTTATTGTAGTTGACTTATACTTGATAACTCATTTCGCTAACAAACGTTGTTGAGCTTCAACACAAGACTGGGCAACAGCTGCTCTATCAAATGTTTGAACCAGACCATGGGCCCAACACATAGTATCTCAGCCCACTTCCATTTTCAAAACCCAACAATTAGAGAATCACAAAATAAACATGCCTATAATTTACTTCATAATTTGGCACAAAACATGAAAGCAAAATTTACTTTTTCTTTCAAATCTTAAGGCTCTAATTCATTGTTTTAACAACAGGCGCAATTACGAACTCTCTCAAATCTAACAATATAAAAATTAAGCATGACCAATATATATTAGATTCCCCTCGCAACAATTTTTTTTCTTTGAAAAGATGATCAATAATAGTTCCTTATTCCTCCCCTGTGATGACGTCTAACCAATTGAGCTACGCTTTTATACAATTTAAAACTAAGTAAAAAGTTGGACATTACATAAGGTTATGATTTGTAGGAAATTTAAAATAGTACGACCCAACCACTTCAATTTTAAATTTGGAATATCGATTATTCCCTTTGTCCCATTATTAATTAGTTGTCGAGTTTCCATTGTACACTATCTCGCCACTGTGTACCATCTCATTATAAGTGATCTATTTTGTAATGAAAAAATTAATCCTTTAAAAGATGTAGACTCTACTACTTTTAACCAATTTGTATTTATATTTTCATTTATTTTATTGTTCAAAATTAAATAGTGAGCAATTAATAATGGGATGGAAGGAGTACAACTTTTTTATGAAGCAATTTTAATCTAGAGTCATGATATAATATGTATGCAATATTTTCCCTTAAATGTTTTCGATTTTGGAGTTTATTGATTCATTTTGCTGTTCTTTCTTTTGTTTATTAATTTCCTGCATATATGTGATTAATATATATGGTAAACTGTGTGGTTGAAAGTAGTGCAATTAAATTTAATAATGCCGGAAAAAAGCATCTTCAATCTTGATTCGCGTGACATATATTTTGAACAGCTAACAGAGATTCAACGCTATTCTTAATGTTATATCTATCTAATATAATTACTTACACAATCAATGCAAAAGAAAGGCAGATGGCATCTATACATATATAAAAGCTGGTCCATCTAGCAAAAAAAATTCCCGCTCTTTTACTCAATCTATTTTTGGAAAGTTGATTTATATTTAGAAAGTTCACTAATTCATAGGATGATATATATAAGTTGCGGGGCCCACTTGCTACAATCTATACAGTGCTCTTTTATATCATGCAATTTATAGTTTTGTGAAAAATATCCTTTATTTTTGTAAATTTATATTTTTTTAGATAAATTTATATAAATATCCAATATTTAAAATTTAAAGTCACCAATATTTTTCAGTGTGAATTTATATAAATTTTGAAATATATATATATATATATTTCATATTAATTCTTACTGATTTATACGCTAAACAAAGGGATTGGTATGCATGATCAATGGAATTTTTTGTATGAACTTCACAGCTAAACAGACGATGAAGAAGCCTTATTTCAAGGTATACATGGCGTCAAATTTGTGGGAGAGAGAGAGATAGAGAGGGTGATAGAGTGAAATGTGTAATTTGACAACATTTCTTATATATCTCCAAAAATGCAGCAAATTTTTATTATATCAAACCAAAATCAACTCCATTGTCAAAGCATCTCATTTAATATAATATATTAATATTAAATATATAAGTTTCATATATATCTCCCATGAAATGTGCATCCCCATGCAGAGACGGATCTACGTTCCCCGGCACGGGGGCACGTGCCCCCACAATATTTTTAGTTAAATTTAATATTATATATATATATATATATATATATAATTGATTAAAATATATAACAAAGAAGTAAAGTTTTAAATCTTCAATCTCCAATAAATATATACTTAGTTTCAAAGGGTATTTTCTGCAATGAATTTCATAAAGAATCGTCTACGCAGTCAGATAAGAGATAAATGGATAATTGATAGTGTGATTATATATATTGAGAAAAAAAAATTGATTGTTGATCATGAAAATATTTAAGGCAATGAAACTCGTATTTTTAATTTTAATAGACTTTAATTATTATGTAGTATAATTTTTTTAACGTATTTTATATTTATAGCATGCTTATATTTTGTGCCCCCATAATAAAAAAAAAATTCAGGATCCGTCCCTGTCCCCATGGCCTATATAAACTAACTTTTCGTGTTAAAATTTTACTTACACTCCCTTCTCATTTTGATATTCATCATTTCTCTAATCACAAGCATGTCGACCATGTGGTCTTTAGTAAAAAACTTGTAACCAAATAATGTCAGATCTACAATTAAAATGAGACTTGTGCGTGCATACAACCGCTCATCTCAAAGCACCAACAATGTTATCAGCTATGAGTGTATTTTTCATGATCGTGGGGTAAAAATTCTCTATTTACTAAACTTTTACGTATTTAAGCATTTTTGCAACATTATTATGTTTTTCTAATTTATTTGTTTTTTTAATATAGGGTGACCGCATCCATGCTACACTTGATCGCACGTTGATCCCCAAGTTCAAACATATCTTGAAAGAAGACAGTGTTTATGCCATAAAATTTTTTTTGGTGATGCATGATTCTAACAAAAAGTATAGAACAACGACAAATGTCTATTATATTAAATTTATTAATAGTAGTCATATAGTTGAAATTTATGAAGAAGGTTTTCCACGCCAACTATTTAACTTTAAAAGTTTTGAAGAAGTGGCCTCCATTGCAATGACAATATGTTATTTGGTAATGTGCTTATTTCATTATTTCCTTATACATGCATATTCAATTGATAATCTCAAAATTCATATTTTTATAAACTCAACATTTTGATATATCTACATTATTGGTATGCATTTATATATGTAGATGTAATTGGTGTGGTTTATCACAAAGTAGTCAAAACTGTACTTTGCAATGATGGAAGACAAGTTGAAGGGGTCTGAAATCTTGATATGTAATGAAGACAAAGTAGAATGTTCGTCTACTACAAATGTTGTATATAAGGAAATTTTCCAATAATAATAAGATGAGAAGTTTCCAATTGTCTTTTCATGTATTATTATTTTTACATTGATTTTTATGTAATTAAAAATGATAGTATTAAATATATTTTAGTAGTAATATAATTGGTATAACAATTGTATAATAAAATATTTTTAAAACTCATTTATTTTAGAGATTATACAAAAATGTCTTCGAGAATGTTACAATAAAACTTTAACAACATATGTAATCCCGTGCATCGCACGGGTAAAACACTAGTTTTATTAGAAAATCTAACCCAGCGGGAAGGGAAGATGCTTTGCTGAGTATAGACAAAAATTAACTAGCGTTGATGGTCGCAATCATTAACTTATTATAATCATGGGATAATTAGAAGGTTAATGTAGACTTTATTAGTTCAAAATTTATTATAATTCATAATTAGAGTCATTAATCCATATATAATAAGAATAGTTAAGCTTGTCTGTATTCTTTCCTCGATCCTAAGTGAAGAGAGAATGCATATTCGTAATCTCAGAAAGTCTCTCACATACGTATAGACTGCGAGTCTTTTCAATTCCGCAGTGATAGCGTTGTAGAGAAAGATCAAACTTATAGTAATAAACTTTTTTTTTTTAACATAGAAATAGCGATATATAGATAGAAGAAAAAGAAAGTCAATAATCAACCAAATATAAATAGAGGAAATGGAGCATTTACGTATCAAAAGGAGGTGGTCATGGGTACAACTAGGTGTGCCATACAATGAAGTTGACCTACCTTCAGATCCAGGGGCGAATCCAGAATTTGAGATTAGGGGGGGCTGAATTTTTTGATCAACGACGTTTGACGACATTTGCACGGGAATTCGGGGGTGGGAGCCCCCGAAGCAAATTTTTTTGAACATTTCGTACACTTCATTTTCATGCATATTTTTAACAATCACTTAATATAGTATATAATTGTTTGCAATTTAATTAATTCAATATCAAGTAGATTGAAAGCATACAAAAACATACTTTTATGCATTCTTTAAAAAAATTATATTTCATTTTCTAAACAAATAAACTAACTTTCATTGTTAATAATTAGTAATTTTACTTTTAACTTTAGAATAGACTCAAATTCAACATTAAAGATTAAATAAGAAAAAAAATAGGATAAAAATAACATAAATGTAACAAATCAATGTACAATGTCAAATAATTAATATGGATAGTTGAATATACTATAAATAATGTATTATATTTTTTCTTCTATTTCTTATTTATATACACATATACATATATATAAATATATAAAATATATATATATATATATACATCTATATTTAATTATTAAAAAAAACCCTCAAAAATTGGGAGGGGGCTTCAGCCCCCCGTAGCCCCCCCGAATCCGCCCGTGTTCAGATCCTGATCCGCATCCTGATCCAAACTCGCTTCTTGACCCAAATTATGTAAATGACACTATTCGGTTATTTAAATGACACTATTTGTAATTGACATTATTCTATTATACAAATGACACTATAACTTTGTAAATGACACTGTGTATAATTGACATTATTCAGAAATATAAATTACACTTCCTGTAATTGACACTATAAGATTGTAAATGACACTATAATATCTTAAATGACATTATAACATTTTAAAATGTTACAGTATCATTTATATAACCGAATAGTGTCAATTATAGGCGGTGTCATTTGTATAACCGAATCGTGTCATTTACACGATTTGAGTCAGGATACGAATTCGGATCAGAATGTGAGTTACGGTCTGAATGCGGGTCAATCTGGTTGTACGATACGGCCCGGTTGTATCCAAGTTTTTGTGTATCAAAAAGAGGCATTTATTTTCAGCGCTAAATTAGATTACATTATATATATATGATTACATTATCACCTAAAGCGAACACTCCCTAAACCAGTCAATTAAGGAGCCGCAGGCAAAGGTCGCTTAACAATGGGAATCAAACACAAAGGGTGTTTCCTATTAACAGTGGCGCCAAAGGCCTCCGTCATATCCAATTCTTCACCTTTCATCCCATTTGGCATTTTCCAATCGAAATGATAGAGAAGCATAGCAAGCGGAAACTCCACGTTGGCCAGCCCGAACAGCATGCCGGGACAGATTCTTCTTCCCGCCCCAAAGGGTATGTATTCCATATTGCTCCCTTGGAAATCATGGGAGCTTTCCTCGAATCTTTCCGGTGTAAACCTGTCTGCATCGTTCCAATACTTGGGGTCTCTTCCTAGTGCCCATCCATGCACGATCACTCTGCTTCCTGCTGGGATTTCGTATCCATTGATTTCACATCTCTGGGAACTCATTCTCGGGATTAAAAGCGGCAATGCTGGGTGCAATCTCAGTGTCTCTTTGATGATTAATTTCAGGTATTTCAGCTCATCAAACTTGTCTTCATCTACGTATCCCTTGTCGTCGAAAACCTTTCTTACTTCTTCTTGAGCCTTGTTGAGTTTGCTAGGGTTTCTTATCATCTCGGACATTGCCCATTCTATGGTTGTGGCTGACGTGTCAGTTCCTCCAACGAACATATCCTGAAATGGAATAATATCTATGTGTATGTCATATCATAAAATTTACTAGTTTCTTAAAAGTCACTAGAGTATGTAATAATGACTCATACTTCCATATTTAATTACAAAAAACTCTTTCTAGAGTATTAGATGATATAATAACAACTATCACTACAAAAAAAGTAATACTATCTATTAGTGACACGAGACTTGGTAACTAGTATTCGTGTCATAAATATTAGTGGCGTTTGAAAGTGTTACTATTAGTGATTGTCTACATCATCAAATGTCACTAATTTTTATGACACACATAATAGCTACAAAGTCTCATGTCACTAATGAATCTTTTTTTATAGTGTATGACCATCAAAAAGTTTTGGACACACAAATTAAGAACAAGATGTAAATTGATTAAAAATGATAGGACCTACACTTTTTAAGGGTTAAATTTTTTTCGTTTAAGAAAACATGCCGGTTATAGTAGGATAGAGGGAGTAGAAACTTAATAAATTACAAAATAAATTCATTTTTAATTGTAGATATTGATTAGAACTATTATATACTCCCTTCGTCTACCAATCAATTACTCATTTGCCTCTAAAATTTTGTCCACCAATTAACTACCTACTCTGCTTTTTGAACATATATACTCTCCCTTACTTTTTAAATTACTACACTTTACCAATTGGACCCACCACACTGTACCATTACTTGTCTACTTAATCCAATTTTGATGTTAATTAAATGGAGTAGGATATTTTAAATTTCCAGTTTATTTATTTTCTGAAAATTTTATTTCCAATTTATTTATTTTCGAATTTTCAGTTTATTTATTTTTAAAAAAATTACTCCATTTTCTAGTTTTCAGTTTATTTATTTATGTATTTCCAGTTTATTTATTTTTCAATTTTCAGTTTATTTATTTTCTGAAAATTTTAATTCCAGTTTATTTATTCATTTATTTATTTCCAGTTTATTTATTTTCTGAATTTCAGTTTATTTCTTTTCGAATTTTCAGTTTATTTATTTATTTCCAGTTTTCAGTTTATTTATTTATTTATTTTCTGAAAATTTTAATTCCAGTTTATTTATTCATTTATTTATTTTTAGTTTATTTATTTTCCAGCTTATTTATTTTCTGAATTTTCAGTTTATTTATTTTCAAATTTTCAGTTTATTTATTTATTTCCAGTTTATTTATTTTTCATTTTTCAGTTTATTAATTTATTTATCTTCTGAAAATTTTAATTCCAGTTTATTTATTCATTTATTTATTTTCAGTTTATTTATTTTTTTATTTATTTTCGAATTTTAAGTTTATTTGTTTTTTTTATTTCCAGTTTATTTATTTTCTGAATTTTCAGTTTATTTATTTATTTCCAGTTTATTTATTTTCTGAATTTTAAGTTTATTTATTTATTTTCGAACTTTAAGTTTATTTATTTTCTAAAAAAATAATTTTCCAGATTTTAATTAATTAGTTAATTAATTTATTTTCGAATTTTCAGTTTATTTATTTATTTAATTCCAGTTTATTTATTTTCTAAAATAATAATTTTCCAGATTTTAATTAATTTATTTATTTTCGAATTTTCAGTTAAATTATTTATGTCCAGTTTATTTATTTTTCAGTTTTCAGTTTATTTATTTATTTATTTTCTGAAAATTTTAATTCTAGTTTATTTATTCATTTATTTGTTTCTAGTTTATTTATTTTCCTGTTTATTTATTTTCTGAATTTTCAGTTTATTTTTTTATTTTCGAATTTTCATTTTATTTATTTATTTAATTCCATTTGATTTATTTTCTGAATTTTCAGTTTATTTATTTATTTTTGAACTTTACGTTTATTTATTTTCTAAAAAAAATAATTTTTCAGATTTTAATTAATTAATTTATTTATTTTCGAATTTTCAGTTTATTTATTTATTTATTTCCAGTTTATTTATTTTCTGAATTTTCAGTTTATTTATTTTCCAGTTTTCAGTTTATTTAATTAAAGAGTAAAAAAGAAAGAAAGAAATACTAGCTTATAAAAAAAAGAACACTTTAATAAGTCAATGCATTAAAATAATGTCAAATAGCTAATGAAAGATTAGTAAGTAAAAGTAATCAAAATATATTAACACTACCCTTTTAGTCTTTTACACATCACCTTTTTCAACTTTCTTAATTTCCGTGCCGACCATCAAATAGGTAGTTGATTGGTTGTAGTAGCCCGCTCTTTTATTTATAATTAAAACTAGTAAATGCAATTATTATATATAAATCCAGTTTATGGTCCTGATATTTTTTTTTAGAGACGGAGATATTATTTTAGCTTTATATTTTTTTTACGTATGAGAAAAACGCGACGAGGATTATTGAGCCATTCAATAATTATTATTTCCAAGTTATAACTGACTTAACAAAGTCATGTTATTTATTAATCGAGAAACAGAAGCAGTTATATTTTACTAGTACTATTAGAAGTCGAGGAATTATTCCGACTGCAACGCAGATTAAATCTACGGATTTAATTTAAGTTATATTACAGTTTATCAAGTTAGCAGGTAAGGAAAAAGATATCAAGCAGATACAGAAATACGATGATTTAAAATCGAAGCCAGTATTTATTTACAGTTCACAGATTACAGTCTAGTTCCCAGCTTGGGGAAAATCGTCTAATATATTACAAAGGATTGGACTCTACGTGGCTCACTTAATGCCTTCACTCAAGTGTAGGCACATTAGTCAATAAGAGATAAAATTCAAAAGTAGAGAATGGAGAGGAAAGAGCCGACCACCAACTCCATTCCACCACCATTTGCTTCCCCACCACTACACCTACTCTTCCACTTCACTACCAACTATCCCCATTATGTAATCACCACCAACTCCACTCAATTGGCACCAACGTTCCACCACGACCACGAAAGAGAGAGTTTTAAAAAAAAACAAAATGTTGCAAAGCAAGATAAAAGAAAAGGAAAAGTGTGCACTACAATCCTTTGCCCACCACCTTTTGCTTTCCTCCACTACATTCTCCCCACCATCTTCGATTCTTGAAGGCTACTAGCCAACACTTCTTCAAGCAAACAATTCAGCAGCAACCTTCCTCCATTCACCTCCATTCATTCCTTCTCTCATACACTAAGCACCAGAAAGGGAGATGAAGAGAAGTTAATTCCTGCTGCCAAGTATCGAGAGGTAAGTCTTGGCCTAAGTTTTCTTCATTCCATACTTGGTTCTTTCTGCATTTGTTGAGGAAACAATAATTGCAATTTCAGTTCCTTCCCCATTGAATTCATTATCAACAACAGCAGCTACCAACACAAAATACTCAAGGTAATTTGATATCCCAAATATTCAATTCAGTTTGCATCCATATCTAGCATATCACAGTTCATCTACATCAAATAGCCTAGATATTTCGTACAATAGAAAGTATAAACTTCACAAACAGGCTGCACTCTAGAACAACAAACTATGAGAGTTTTTCCCAGACCATTACCAACTGAACATGAACCGAGATAATTGAGTAAGAAAAAGACTTAGCTTTGAGAGAAAGGGCTGACAGCCCGACGGGGACGACGACGATGGTCGGGACAGGGCTGAACTCACACGGCCTCATCAAGACCCAAGAACAGCGGTTGCGGAGTTACCAAACTGGAATAGAACGAAGCCAATCGGCACTGAACCCCGATCAGCAGCTGCTCGGCGGCGGCGATTCTTACTTTTCTGGAACGGCGACCAGCCGTCAGTTTTCGACGGAGACGCGGAACAGCGGCGGCCTGGAAATCGAAAGATAGGGCTCGATCTGGGTCCTGCGGTCGGATTTGAGATGAAGGTCGGAGTTTGAAACCTCAGGGGAGGAGAAAGAGAGGAGGCCGACGGGCTCCAGGCCGGAGCAACGCCGCTCCCAGACGGCGACCGATCGCCCAATTTCGAAAGGGTAGCAGCAGCAGCAGCGCTGATTCCTTGAGAATCAGGGCTCGATGTTAGGGGAGGAAAGAGGACGGCGCCGGGGCTGAGGCGCGTCGACAGATGACGCCGGCTGAAGTCGCGGCGGCGGACGCCTCGTGTGAAGGCGAGTCGAGAGTGAGAGGGAGAAGAGGCGTGCGGCTGGTTTGAGAGAGAAGGTGAGTGTCGGCTGGTTTGAGAGTTGAGAGAGAGATAACCGAGCGAGGGGGAGGAGAAGTAAAGGTTTGGGCCTTTTGTTAAGTTGGGCTATGTCTTGGGCTTCAACTTTAATTCGAATTGGGCCTCTATTTCTTTATTTTGGGCCGAGTCTTGGGCCGATTTTTAATAAGTGATGGGCCGATTTTTAAATGGTTTTGGGCTTCCATATAATAATTTCGAACTGGGTCGAATTATTTAAGAAAAAGTTTGGGCTTCACTTATAAATTCGAAATGGGCCAGTCTTTAATTTAATTGGTCCTTCTCATTATTTTTATTGGGCTTGAATTAATTTAAGGAGTTGGGCTGATGCATATATTTATGATGGGTTATTATTCTAATCCCATTTATATTTTATTGGGCCAGTTTAATTCATCACTTGGGCCGAGTTTTATTTAATTTTAAGCTCAGAATAATTCATTCTATTCTTGGGCTAATTTTAAATTATGGACTGAAATTTTATTTAGTTGGGCCTTACATGATTTATTTATTTGAGCCCAACAGACCTTATTTTAATATCGGCCTTATTATTTTATTTCTTTGGGCCGAGGCTTATTTAATTGCAGCTGGGCCTTGCGTACTTATTTAACTTAGCCCAGCTATTCATTATTTATTCATTGGGCCAAGATTTATTTAATTACTTAAGCCAATGAATTATTTCGATTGGGCTTTCGTACTATTTATTCAGGCCCACTTCTACTTAATTAATTATCAGGCTGCCTTGTTGAGCCTCTTAATTATTGAGCTTATATTATTGTTTCCTTAAGGCCAAATTATTATTTTGAGCTGCCATTATTTATTTGAGTTAAGCTACTCGTTTTATTTAATTAATTGGCTACTCTCTTTTGAGCCTATTAATTATTTGAGATTATATTAGTAATTATGTTCTATCGAAAAGCCCGATAGTTTCTACAAGGTCACACCTCGTTTAAAGCCGAGTTAGTCATTTTTCAATCAAGTACAAATGCGAGATTTATTTTACAATTAGAATATTCCGATGGGAAAGGAAGAATCACAGCTTTATTCGACCGCGTTAGATGAGAATTAGTTAAATCTATTAACGAGGATTAATAGTAGAATTCCCGATTATCGCTCAGAGTATTAGTTCATGCATACCAGATTCATGCATAGTTAAATTACGCTTTCTCATTAATTAAGAATTTTCCTCGAGGCAATGTCTTATTTTATATTCTCGTGATTAAGGTCAAGCACAAGAGTAAGAACTACACAAGGAGTTAGAGTACCTTAGCAAAACTTTGCTATCAGGTGGGCAATTTCTTACGCGTAAATAAAATGCTATGCAAATGTTATGCTTTAAAATGCAAATTGGATATTCAAGTATGGTATGCTTTATTACGCTTAAATGAGTTAAGCTTTATTATGCTGCACGTTAAATGATTTACGCTATGCTGTTTATACTATTTACGCCCTATGTAATTTACGCTTGATTACACTTATTTACGCTTGAATGCTTTACGCTGATAAGTTTATGCTTATGTTTGATGCTTGCGTCTGTTGGGGGAGGCCTCCCTCAACAGTACGATGCCGTGTCCGTTGAGGAGGGCATTCCTCACGGCGCGATGCCCGTGTCCGCTGAGAGAGGCCTCTCTCGCGGCGCGATGCCAGTATGCCAGTATGCCAGTGTTACAGCGTCTATTGGGGAAGGCCTCCCTCAATAGTACGATGCCGTGACCGCTGAGGGAGGCCCCCTCTCACGGTGCGATGCCCGTGTTCGTTGGGGAAGGCCTTCTCCACGACACGATGCGTGTTGATGATTGTTAATGATGAAGAATGCGCTCATGCTGTTTATGAATATGGAAATGTTTAATGAGCAAAGGATTTGAAAGAAACTTATGCCTCTTATGCGAAGTTGTGTTTTGTTGTTGATATTATGTTATATGCTTGGCACTGCCCATTGAGTACTCTTGTACTCAGCCCTTCGATGTTTATGTTTGTGCAGGTTGAGCTGTGATGGGCGATGAAGTGTTGTTGCTGAGTAGAGTTTTTGTCGAACTTAAAGTAGGCTCAGAAAGGATACATGTCTTCATACATGTATCTCAGTTATGCATTCCGCTGTAAACACTGATTATTTCAGTTACGCCTTCCGTTGCAAACTCTGATAATATTTTAGCCAAGCCCCTAACGATGCCTTTTTCCTTTTTAAGGAATATAACGCGTATACAAGTTCTTTGAGTACCATTTTTATGCGAACTATGCCTTTTCCTTTTTAAGGAATATTTCACGCGTATTCAAGCTCTTTGAGTATTCTTTTATGCACCCCTTTCTAAACCCGCTTCTTAATTTCCCTTCCCCAGTCATGGTTTTCCCGGATTAATTATCCTTAATTAAGGCCGGTCGTGACATTGGTGGACGGAGGGAGTATATATATATATAAGAAACTAATAAATTTATAAATTTATTATAGTTTCTTATATTTCTAATTATCATAATATTCCTAGTTTTTTTTTTTTTTTTTTTTTTGAAAAGTCAAAAAGAGTAGTCCTAGTTTTCTTATCAATTCCATAATTGAAAAGTGACTCCATTAAGATATAGTATATATAAATGAGTTAGTTACTTTTTCAGTTAAGTATGTAAACTAGTTAGCTTAAAATCTGAAAAACAGTTATATATGCTAATTGCGTAAATTATAAGTTAATTATAGTTTATAACGGTTCTGGTCTAAGAAAAGCACATACCACTAGGAGTGCTTTGATGTTGTCGGTAGTTAGACTCCCATCTCGTTCGAATTTGAGGAGAACATCTACAAAATCTTCAAATTTATCATCATCATGGATGTGGGTGTTGGTGTTGGTGCTTGCGTTTGCTACTCTGTGTTGAGCAATGATGGCATCAAGCAGCTTGTCTATTTTGCGACGCATCCGTCGGATTTTGAAGTGGGCTCCTGTGATGAACGGTAATAATTTGATGGAAGGATAGAGATCGGCCAACATGAATCCCGACCCTAACTTGAGAGATTCCATGAACACCGCAACCACCATCTCGCGCTCTTCAGTTTTGGCCTTCACCGCCGCCCTAGTCACAACATCGTACGACGACAGGTATAGCTTATCCGACAGATTGGCCGGCGATTCTTGGCGAGAGGCGATCCATTGGCACAGGTTGATGCTCTCCTCCTCTCTTATGTGGCGGAAGGATTGCACGCGTCGGGCGCTCAAGAGCTCCTGCGTGCAGATCTTCCGCAGTTGGCGCCAGTGGTGGCCGTAGGGAGAGAAGACGATGTCGATGAGATTATACATGAGCGACTCCGGCACCAGCCCCGTGGGCCTGTTGGCGAACTTGACATCGTGAGTTTTCGTCACTTGGTTCGCGATATCGACCGACGAGACAATGATGAAGTCAAGTTCGCCCAGCTGTAGATGCATCAGGGGCCCGTATTTGGCGGCGAGATCTCTGAACATGTGGTGGGGCGCGGTGGCGCGTAGCATCATATGCAGGTGGCCGATGAGAGGGAGTGCTTTGGGACCTGGGATGTGTGAGTAGACACACAAACTGGTTACGGATTTTGAGATTAGTCGCAATTTGAGAAACATCAAGAGGAAGAGGACAGAGGAAAGTAGAGCTATGAATGTTGGAGTGTTCAACTCCATGATTTGATGTATGATTTCTGATGCTGTGGTATGTGTTGTTCATCTATATATTAACATATTTTACGGACCAATTAACTTGTATCTGTCACGAAATTTATATAGCAAATTGGGTTTGATATATAATCTTTAATTAGTAAAAGTATGTTCTACCAGAATATGTAGAATTTTTTCGCAATATTGATCCACCAGAAAATGAAGGCATTCTGTCTGTTACCCTTATATAAATTGATAAAAGAAAAGTTAATTAAAATAAAATGATCGTAGTTTCCATAAAAAAAATATAGAAGGATTAGAAGGATTAAATTAATTAATTAGTCCCTTTACAATTGTCGTTCTTGAATTGGAAGCACTCGTGAAAAGATTCTCATGTCTCAAGTTTAATTAATTTTGGTTGGTTGTTGATCATATAATTATAAAATTAAATCATATGGTTGACTCGAACATGAGATATATGGTATCATCCGTTAATTACTCTACAATTAAATCAATGGTCGCACACTTCTTCACTCACTTCTAAATAAGCATATGATCATATGGTATGCATGTTTAATTAATTTTAAGCATGCTGCTTGTCACTTCTTCACTCACTTCTAAATAAGTTTGAAGTTTTAGTTATAAAAAATTAATCTGATTTTAAGTCTCTTTTTATCCCTTTCTTTAGATGGACTACATTTTGAGGCATCCAAAAAAAAAAGTTACTAATTTCATGGGATATATATTGCTACTAAAGTATTTGATTTACATAATTAGGCTCATGATTGATAAAATAATTTATCTTAATTAAGTATTTGATTTACATGATTAGACATCTAATCAACTAATTGAATGATTATTAATCATCCGGCCCCATTGTTGGGTGGATTATTTAATCACCCCTCCAATCATATCCATTTTATCTATCTCATCCACCAAACCAAACACCCCCTTAATGTCCTTTCATTATTTTCTATTAATCTTTTGTAGAAGGTAACATCACCATCGAATTAAATAAAAGAAAAAAGAAATTTTCAAATGGTGGGATTTTCTTGCAAAAATAATTTTTGTCCAAAACAAAAATTCTTTTTAAATCAGGGCATGTTTCTTATCCAACGTCAATCAAACTAATAAGCAGTTCTGGAAAAGGGTATCTTTATATTTTAGCAAAATCTTGTAAAGGATCTTTATTTTGCCGAATCCCACAACTTTTCTCAGTGGAGATAACCATGCATCAGTGATCACCATGAATAGAAAATTGGGCATCTTGATATTTCAAATTAGTAAGTCGACACTTCGATAAAATTAACATTATAATTATATTATTATAATCATATCAAACATTTGTAAAAGTACAGACAAATAAGCCCAGACCAAGCATTAATTATTTTTCTTTTATAATTCTAATAAAATTGTCAAATAAGTATTTGTACGAATTACAGTGCAGAAGTCCCCATCACCAAAACAAATACTCTATCACTCTTATCCACCATTTCTTGACCCGTTTCATAATGATACGAGTTTTAAAAAAATTGTAGAATATATTATATATGAATGGAATTAGGGTCTCACTTTATTTTGAGTAAAAAATTTATTAAAAATAAAATGGGTCGGTCAAGAATTGGTGGACAAACTAAAATGGTAAAATGGATCAAGAATTGGTGAACGCGGAGGGAGAGTACTAGGAAATTGACGAGCTCGAATTTGATTTTAGAAAAAATACAACCCCAATTTTAATTTATTTTTTTGCATCCGCGCCTACTTACAGACGTTTACAGAAGAAGAATAGACATTTTCATGCAATTCAACTACAAATTGTAGTTGAGCTACAAGTTATGCAATTCAAGTAAAAATAGTAGCAATATTTTATCAACACCTCTCTCTCTCTCACACAATATTGACGCATTAATCATTTTATAACATTAAATTATCACATGTCCCCCAAATAACTTTCTAGTAGGAAACGATATAAATTTTAAAGAAAAGTTGTTAATTATATAAATAATAATAAAAATATTATAATTAATATTGAGAATGGTGAGAATATGTAATTAATATTGAGAATAGTGAAAGGTCTTTTTTTAGAGTCAAGAATAATGAAAGATTGAAAAGTAAAAATAAATAAAGAAATATATTAGGGGAACCTATCATATATAATATAAATCAAAGTCCGATTTGTTCATATTCCCTTTAACTTCAAATAATTAATAAAAAGAACAAATTAGACTTTGATTTTTATGTTATTTATAAAATTAATGATCCTAATAACGATTTATGAAGTATTAGAATAAAAATAAATGTCTAAAACAAAAAAGATAATGCTAACGATGGCTAAACGTGAGTGGTGCTCACATAAGGTATGTAGCATAACATTCCTCTATATATATATATATATATATATATATATATATATATATATAAAGTAATTTGTAGGACGAAAGGAATATATAATTTTTTTTTTCTAAATTTCAATTATCATTTGCAGGCACGTATATTTTATTGAGTTAATATATAAAACTATCCACTTTCATATTGTAAAGATAAAAATTGTCCACTAAGATAAAAATAATAAAAACTATCCACTTTTTGATTGAAAAGACAGAAATACCCCCCTTTAAAAATATGTACTCTCTCTTTTTCTCTCATTCTCTTCTCTCTCTTCTCCCTCACAGTCAACTCCCTTCCCCATTCTCTCTCTCTCTCTCTCTCTCTCTCCCTCCCTCCCTCCCTTCGAGCTCGGATCGCCGGCGATCTCGTCCCTGCGCCGCCGCTGTAACCAAACAAACTCACGCCAGAGACGATGGATCCGACGGCGGTGGTGAAAGTGTGCGTGCCGTGGCCGTCGTCGTCGCGCGGCGATCTCGATTCCTTGGATTCATCAATCGGTGTGTTAGAGCACCGAATCCATTGATTCCGACTTCGAGCTCCAATATTTGAAGTGGCGTTGCCGTCGATCGCCGGAGATCTGGAGATCTGGAGTGCTTGAAATGGCGGCGGCGGCTCCTGCGTCCTCATCGCCTTCTCCTACGGCCTTTTTCTCGCCGCCAGCTCTTCCTTCGTCGATTACCTCTCCTTCACCGTCCGTCTCCGCGCCTCCGACAGCCGGTGGCGGCGGGTCGGCGATGCTGGAGATTGAGATGGTTTTGGTGGGGAAGTCTGCGACGTGGAGGATGAGGGGGTCGAGAAACATGGCGCGCAACATCCCCGCTGTGCAAACACGGCGCCGCTGCTCTCTGCCTCTACTCAATCTGCGCCGCCGGACGCGGCATCTCCGATTCTCCTCCGATGCTGAGTTCTGCAGCCCCGATGAATTAGATGATGCTTGAATATGTGTACTATGTTGTAGATCTATAATCTCTTTCCTTATCTCGCTCTCTCTCTCTTTCCTTGTAAAAGCATATCTGAAATTTTGTTTGTGAATATTGTAAATCTTCTTGAACTTTTGTTTGTGAATTTTGTTGGCTGTTTGTAGAAGATTTGGTGTGAGGAGGGAGATTAGTCAAATTAATATTCTTGGTTTGATGCCTGGAGATTTTGTTGGTTTGATGTTTTTGATTAGTATGCAAAAGCCTACAGCTTAATTGATTTATTAATGTTTCACTTAATCAAGAATTCATTTGTGGTAGATTTTATGTTAGTAGGTTTAATTTTCTAAATTTCACAGCTAGATTTATGAATTCACAACTTTATGTTTTTAAATTCAGAATTAGATCTATGAATTCACAACCAGCTCGATGAATTCATAACTTAATGTTCTTAAATTCACAACCAGCTCGATAAATTCACAACTTAATATTGTTGAATTCACAATCAAATCTATGAATTCACAACTAAAACTCGAATTCACAACCAAAATAAATTCTAGTTGTGAATTAAATTCAGGTTGTGAATTCGACTGATTGTGAATTCACAACCAACATAAATCTAGTTGTGAATTAAATTTTGGTTGTGAATTCGTTTGGTTGTGAATTCACAACCAAAAAATTCTGGTTGTGAATTAAATTTTGGTTGTAAATTCGACTGGTTGTGAATTAAATTTTGGCTGTGAATTCAACTAGTTGTGAATAGGGCTGTAAACAAACAGAGCTATTCGCGAGCTATTCGGAGCTCGGCTCGAAAAAAGCTCGTTCGAAGCTTGGTTCGATAATAAACGAGCCGAGCTCGAGCCTAAAATCGAGCTCGATAATTTTATCGAGCCGAGCCCGAGCTTTGTAGTGCTCAGCTCGTTAGGCTCGCGAACATGTTCGGATTCGTTGATAATCGAACATGTTCGCGAGCCCACAATCGAGCTGTGTTCGCGAGCCTACAATCGAGCCCATAATCGAGCCCACAATCGAGCTTATACTTCAAGAAAGACAAATAAAAATTTTTGTATGAGACAAGGTTCGAACCCTTGACTTCAAGGCATAATAGCACTAAATAAACTTCCATTGCCATTGAACTACATATAGCAATTGTTGTAAACTTTAAACTTAATAAATTCTTATATATTACAAAAAAAATGAATTTATGTATATTACGTAAGAAATAAATTAATATATATATATATATACATATATTAATATACTCAATGTCTATGTCTATATTTATAATATGTAGCTAGCATTTTGTCACAGCCCGCCCTAACTAGGGATAGTTAGGCCGAGTGATCCACGACTAGGGATGGGGTTAAAGAAGAAGGGGAAGAAAAGGGGCGTCATTTATAGCCGTAAAACTTACTCATCTTAATAAAACTCGTCATTTTTATTCATTAATACTCAATTGAAAACAGTCTATGAAAGACTGCATAAAAGTTAATTAATATCATTAATCAAGTTATACATCGTATGAAACCATTCTCTTAAGACTCAAAGTATGACATAACATACTATAACATCAACAACATCTTGCAGCGGAAAGTAGCTAGACATATGTATGAAGACATATTCTAGACAGGTTAACTATTTATTAACAACCCTGGAGACTCCGCTCATTGCAGCACCATCATCACATCAGCTCAACCTGCACATTTAGAAAACATATGCAGGGCTGAGTACAAAAGCACTCAGTGGGCACGTATGCCTAGGTATAAAAATACATGCTTCAAAACTATAAATTGTCATGCCATCATAATCAGTACAGCAAGGGAGTTTTTCGCTAAAAAGGCCCAAGCTTACTAAGTTCATTTGTGATTCTTAAAGTTCGTCTGATCAGACTAAGTTCTTGTCACGACCGGCCTTAATTAAGGATAATTAATCCGGGAAAACCATGACCGGGGAAGGGAAATTAAGAAGCGGGTTTAGAAAGGGGTGCATAAAAGAATACTCAAAGAGCTTGAATACGCGTGAAATATTCCTTAAAAAGGAAAAAGGCATAGTTCGCATAAAAAGGGTACTCAAAGAACTTGTATACGCGTTATATTCCTTAAAAAGGAAAAAGGCATCGTTAGGGGCTTGGCTAAAACATTATCAGAGTTTGCAACGGAAGGTGTAACTGAAATAATCAGTGTTTACAGCGGAATGCATAACTGAGATACATGTATGAAGACATGTATCCTTTCTGAGCCTACTTTAAGTTCGACAAAAACTCTACTCAGCAACAACACTTCATCGTCCATCACAGCTCAACCTGCACAAACATAAACATCGAAAGGCTAAGTACAAGAGTACTTAGTGGGCAGTTGCCAAGCATATAACATAACATCATTAACAATTTCACAACATCGCATAAGAGGCATAAGTTTCTTTCAAATCCTTTGCTCATTAAACATTTCCAAATTCATAAATAGCATGAGCGCATTCTTCATCATCAATAATCATAAACACGCATCGTGTCGTGGAGAAGGCCTTCCCCAACGAACACGGGCATCGCGCCGTGAAGGGGGCCTCCCTCAGCGGTCACGGCATCGTACTATTGAGGGAGGCCTCCCCCAATAGACGCTGTAACACTGGCATACTGGCATCGCGCCGCGAGAGAGGCCTCTCTCAGCGGACACGGGCATCGCGCCGTGAGGAAGGCCCTCCTCAGCGGACACGGCATCGTACTGTTGAGGGAGGCCTCCCCCAACAGACGCAAGCATCAAACATAAGCATAAACTTATCAGCGTAAAGCATTCAAGCGTAAATAAGCGTAATCATTTAATGTGCATCATAATAAAGCTTAACTCATTTAAGCGTAATAAAGCATACCATACTTGAAGATCCAATTTGCATTTTAAAGCATAACACTTGCATAGCATTTTATTTACGCGTAAGAAATTGCCCACCTGATAGCAAAGTTTTGCTAAGGTATTGTGACTCCTTGAATAGTTTTTACTCTCGCGCTTGACCTTAATCACAAGAATATAAAATAAGACATTGCCTCGAGGAAAATTCTTAATTAATGAGAAAGCGTAATTAACTATGCATGAATCTTGTATGCATGAACTAATCTTCTGAGCGATAATCGGGAATTCTACTATTAATCCTCGTTAATAGATTTAGCTAATTCTCGTCTAGCACGGTCGAATAAAACTGTGATTCTTCTTTCCTCATCGGAATATTCTAGTCGTGAAATAAACCTCGCATTTGTAATTGATTGAAAAAGGACTAACTCGGCTTTAAACGAGGTGTGACCTTGTAAAAATTATCGGGCTTTTCGATAGAAACATCATTACTAGTGTAACCTCAAATAATTAATAGGCTCAAAAGAGAGTAGCCAATTAATTAAATAAACCAGTGGCTTTAATGAAATAAACCATGATAGCTTGCTTTAAAATCTGAAGTCCAAAACAATAATTAATAAACTGGGCGGCTCATTTACTGAATACGAATCGGCTCACCCACTGATAAATAATTGGGCTCCATCAAAATTTGATACTGCTAGGCTTAGCCAAAGGAGTAACTTCAGCTCAAGCTTTAAAAGAATTAAAGCCCAACTTAAAAAGTCTTCGACCCAAAATAATTAAAATAGGGGTCCAAATAATAATTAATGTGGATTGAAAAGAATTAATCTTAGCCCAAAAAGGCAATTTAATCGGCCAAAATGATGAATTAAATTGGCCCAACGAAATATAAATGGGACTAGAATAATAGCCCATCATAAAATATGCATCAGCCCAACTCCTTAATTAAATCGAGCCCAATAGGATTAATAAGAAGGGCCATTTAAATAAAAGACTGGCCCAGTTCGAATTTAAATGAAAGCCCAATCTTTTATTAAAAATCGGCCCAAGACTCGGCCCAACATAAAGAAATAACACGGCCCAGATGATTTAATTCGGCCCAGTTCGAAATTATTATATGGAAGCCCAAAACCATTAAAACAATTCTCAGCCCAAAATTTTAAAAAGGAATAAGCCCAAATTCTTTAAACAATTAGAGCCCATCAGCAAAATAAAGAATAAGGCCCAAGCTTAAAAGAATTCGGCCCAAAAGAAAAGAATTGCAGCCCAAACTCTCTCTCTTTAGACTCTCGGTCCTTCTCTCTCTCCCATCTCTCCTTTACCTCAATCACAGCCGACACTCCCCTCTCTCAAACCAGCCGCACGCCTCTTCTCCCTCTCACTCTCGACTCGCCTTCACACGAGGCGTCCGCCGCCGAGACTCCAGCCGTCATCTGCTTCGGTTGGCTTCGACCGGCGACGTCATCTCTCTTCCTCAATCTGCACGCAGAGTTCAAAATCAAGCCCTAACTTCTCCTGGTAAATCGCAGCTGCCGCACCTCCGTATGGAATCCGGCGAGCGGTCGGCGCCGGTCGTGGCCGTCTCTCTCTCCCCTTCTGAAATCCGACGGCTGCTGTCTTCTGGAGCCATCGCCGACTAGAGTTGCTGCTGCTCGGGCTCGGTACCGGTCGAACAGAGCGGTTGCGTCTCGTTCGTGGCTGCGTCGGCTGTTCTTCTCAACCCAATGAAGGGGCAGCAGAAGCCCTAATTTCCTCTCCGATTTTGAACCGCCTCTCCCTCTCTCCCCGCTCAGCGCCGCGGCGTTTTGTAAATCCGGCGATAGCAGCCCCAGCCACCACCGCTCCTTCCGTCGTTGGGCCCTAGTTCTCAGAAAAAGGGAAAAACGCAACTGTCGAGCGACCGCTGCTGCTGCGCACGAGTCTCAGCTCGTCGCCGGGCAGCTGCTGTTCGGGGCTCTGATGAGGTTGGACGAGTTCGCCCTGTCCCGACCGTCGTCGTCGTCCCCGTCCCCGTCGGGCAGTCAGCCCTTCTACAGCTAAGTTCAATACTTAAGTCTATGTGGAGTCTTGGTTTTTGCTACTGATTTATGAGAGTTTTCTCATTGCCTTTATCTTAAGTGAAGAAAATATATACTGATTTCTGTATTATGCAAGAGATAAAACTAAGTTCGTGGTTTACTAATGTATCAAGAATTTTCCTTGCTTGCCTCGTGTGATAAGAAAATATAGCATAAACTGATTTCGATTGCTAAGTCCCTGTGTGCATATATATACACACCTGTATACTATGTATTTCCTTTTTAAACATATGCTTGATGATATGATGTATGAACTGGAGCTGAGCTAAGTATATACCTGCTATGCTTGGTGTTGGTGGCTGTTTGTTGCTATTGAATTTAATGAGGAGATAGCTGAAATTTTCAGATGCTTATTGACATATGCAGAGGAATCAAGAATGGACTGGTGGAAAAACTTAAACCAAACCTTACCTGTTCGAAGTTTGGCAGCAGTAATTGAATTCTCCTCCCTTTGGTGGTTGAAGGAACTAGTAGTCTTAAAGAATTGAAGATGGTGGGGAGCAAAGAGTGGTGGGAAGTTTGGTGGAGTGGATGGTGCTGTCGTAGGGTGGCTTAAAAAAAAACTCTCTAGGTGGTAAAATTGCTGTAAAGCTATTCTGCACACACCTAGTACACGTTTGGTTTGCCTTCTTGATGAAGTAGGTATGAAATAGGGATGTAGGGAATAATAAGTTGTAAAGTTGTGATGTAATTATTATAAAATCCTCATTCTGTATTTGTAATACTAATTTCGGGTTCCCATATAACGAAGCTTCGTTATAACTCTCTACGAATTACATATTATATAACTTGTTTTATAAGTCGAAAATTAATCACGACTTCAAGTAAATAATAGAAATAATATTTCTATTGCACTTAATAAATAACATGACTTTGCTAAGTCAGTTATAATCTGAAATAATAATTATTGATTGCTCAATAATCCTCATCGCGTTTTTCTCATACGTTATAAAAGTATAAGGCTAAAATAATAACTTCGTTTCTGATAAAAAAAAATCAGGACCATAAACTGGATTCATATATATAACTGGCAGCTGGGTTTCATTTACTGAAAGATGCGATATTAACTATCGCGATACCATATTAAATAAAAATAAAAATGCGGGTCATTACATACTACCCCTCTTAACAAAAATTTCGTCCCGAAATTTGCATATCTCTGCTAAAATAGTTCTGGGTATTTTTCCTTCATCTTGTCTTCAAATTTCCACGTAGCTTCTCTTATTTGCGGTGTCTCCATAAGATTTTCACTGATGTGATTTAGGCTGATTTCGCAAGTGTCCACGTATTGCTGGCAAGAGGGTGCGGGTGTTCCCAATTGCTGAACCTCGTTGTCTGTTGGGGCATTGCGTGGAGTAGTGACCTTTTTGGCCACAATTGTAACAATCTTTAGTTCCAGCCCGACAGATACCCCTATGCATCTTACCGCAATTTGGGCAAGGTGAAATTCCTTTCTGACTTTGGCTACCCCTAGTTGACTCGAGGTTAGTCTGTGCCTCGTGCCTTGGTTGAATAAACTGTTCGGCCCGTTCCTTTTCTTGCCACACTTTCTTACTAGTCTGATTGATATTGTCTTCATTGTTGTCCCACTTGCGCTTCCCTTTGAGAGTATGTGAGGCTACTGGTGGATCATTTGGCATTGAGATCAACAATGGGGCTGACTTGTCCGACGGCATTGCAGCTTCAACGTCAAGTGCCCTGTTCAGAGACTCCGTGTATGAGAGTTCTCTGTGGCTTGCTAGAGCCATTCTAATTTCGTGTCGCAGACCAGCACAAAATTTCTCTGCCATCTTCTCATCTGTGTCCACTTGTTGTGGAGCAAACCTAGACAGGTTGCAGAATTCCTTGTCGTATTCAACCACAGATTTCTTTCCTTGCTTTAACTCGTAGAACTCAGCTTCTTTCTTCTTCCTATAGCTTTTCGGAATATATTTATCATATAATCATGTCTTAAAATCTTCCCAAGTATAACTTGCCCATTGTTCAGGTGTCAGAATTTTTCGACGTGCTTCCCACCAGAAGTCAGCTGATCCTGTTAGCTGGAATGAGACGCAAGATAGGCGCTCCTCATCAGTACAACGTAGAAAGTTGAAAATGCGTTCCATTGCACGCACCCAAATCTCAGCTTCAGCCGGTTCACTCGTTCCGTCAAACGTATGTGGGTTCTGCCTTAAAAAGAGTTCTTCGACTCTCCTAGTTGGGGGCGGAGGGGATGGGTTATGTCCTCGAGTATCTTGTGGTTCTTCGGGTACAGCGTTACAATTTCTGCGATTGTTATTGTTTCTCGCAGGGCGTCCTCTCTTAGGCGGCATTCTGATAGCAAAGTTTGTGCCAATTAGTACACTCTAGCATAATCTAATACAAGCCTCAAAAGAATTCTTGTACAGGTTAACTTATTCTAACTTGTAAACAAGTCATAACTCCAATGACAACATTGATGTAGTAAGCTTTAAGGGTCCTTAGCATCTCAAATCTATGAGTCATAACAATCCTTAAGCATATAATATCTCATCATCTAAATTGGATACTTAGGCATAAGTCATGGAGATTTATAGCGGCTATAAAATCATGAGCTTAAGAATTATTCTATACGTATCACTTATCTTGCTGCCTTTACTATAGCCATCAAAAGATACAATCTAATTTCTTCTATGTTTGCTTCTATGTTCTGTCGTAGTGGTGATCTCATATCTTAATAGCTCTATGTTCATATGGATTCATTCCATAGGCATACTTAATCGTGCTTGCGTAAATCATTTCATTCAGTAACAACATAACATAGCTATTAACAGTTACACACTTTGTCACTTTTTGTAAACATTATCTCAAAACTTGAAAGAGCTTACCATTCTGCTTCGTTGAGTGTGATGCGATGAAGTGCTGAGCTTTGTCGATTGAATTCTAGACACTTTAGTGATCCATTCTAAGTTTGGCTTAAATAACTCTTTGGCTCAGAGCAAACGAACTGCTCTGATACCACTCTGTCACGACCGGCCTTAATTAAGGATAATTAATCCGGGAAAACCATGACCGGGGAAGGGAAATTAAGAAGCGGGTTTAGAAAGGGGTGCATAAAAGAATACTCAAAGAGCTTGAATACGCGTGAAATATTCCTTAAAAAGGAAAAAGGCATAGTTCGCATAAAAAGGGTACTCAAAGAACTTGTATACGCGTTATATTCCTTAAAAAGGAAAAAGGCATCGTTAGGGGCTTGGCTAAAACATTATCAGAGTTTGCAACGGAAGGTGTAACTGAAATAATCAGTGTTTACAGCGGAATGCATAACTGAGATACATGTATGAAGACATGTATCCTTTCTGAGCCTACTTTAAGTTCGACAAAAACTCTACTCAGCAACAACACTTCATCGTCCATCACAGCTCAACCTGCACAAACATAAACATCGAAAGGCTAAGTACAAGAGTACTTAGTGGGCAGTTGCCAAGCATATAACATAACATCATTAACAATTTCACAACATCGCATAAGAGGCATAAGTTTCTTTCAAATCCTTTGCTCATTAAACATTTCCAAATTCATAAATAGCATGAGCGCATTCTTCATCATCAATAATCATAAACACGCATCGTGTCGTGGAGAAGGCCTTCCCCAACGAACACGGGCATCGCGCCGTGAAGGGGGCCTCCCTCAGCGGTCACGGCATCGTACTATTGAGGGAGGCCTCCCCCAATAGACGCTGTAACACTGGCATACTGGCATCGCGCCGCGAGAGAGGCCTCTCTCAGCGGACACGGGCATCGCGCCGTGAGGAAGGCCCTCCTCAGCGGACACGGCATCGTACTGTTGAGGGAGGCCTCCCCCAACAGACGCAAGCATCAAACATAAGCATAAACTTATCAGCGTAAAGCATTCAAGCGTAAATAAGCGTAATCATTTAATGTGCATCATAATAAAGCTTAACTCATTTAAGCGTAATAAAGCATACCATACTTGAAGATCCAATTTGCATTTTAAAGCATAACACTTGCATAGCATTTTATTTACGCGTAAGAAATTGCCCACCTGATAGCAAAGTTTTGCTAAGGTATTGTGACTCCTTGAATAGTTTTTACTCTCGCGCTTGACCTTAATCACAAGAATATAAAATAAGACATTGCCTCGAGGAAAATTCTTAATTAATGAGAAAGCGTAATTAACTATGCATGAATCTTGTATGCATGAACTAATCTTCTGAGCGATAATCGGGAATTCTACTATTAATCCTCGTTAATAGATTTAGCTAATTCTCGTCTAGCACGGTCGAATAAAACTGTGATTCTTCTTTCCTCATCGGAATATTCTAGTCGTGAAATAAACCTCGCATTTGTAATTGATTGAAAAAGGACTAACTCGGCTTTAAACGAGGTGTGACCTTGTAAAAATTATCGGGCTTTTCGATAGAAACATCATTACTAGTGTAACCTCAAATAATTAATAGGCTCAAAAGAGAGTAGCCAATTAATTAAATAAACCAGTGGCTTTAATGAAATAAACCATGATAGCTTGCTTTAAAATCTGAAGTCCAAAACAATAATTAATAAACTGGGCGGCTCATTTACTGAATACGAATCGGCTCACCCACTGATAAATAATTGGGCTCCATCAAAATTTGATACTGCTAGGCTTAGCCAAAGGAGTAACTTCAGCTCAAGCTTTAAAAGAATTAAAGCCCAACTTAAAAAGTCTTCGACCCAAAATAATTAAAATAGGGGTCCAAATAATAATTAATGTGGATTGAAAAGAATTAATCTTAGCCCAAAAAGGCAATTTAATCGGCCAAAATGATGAATTAAATTGGCCCAACGAAATATAAATGGGACTAGAATAATAGCCCATCATAAAATATGCATCAGCCCAACTCCTTAATTAAATCGAGCCCAATAGGATTAATAAGAAGGGCCATTTAAATAAAAGACTGGCCCAGTTCGAATTTAAATGAAAGCCCAATCTTTTATTAAAAATCGGCCCAAGACTCGGCCCAACATAAAGAAATAACACGGCCCAGATGATTTAATTCGGCCCAGTTCGAAATTATTATATGGAAGCCCAAAACCATTAAAACAATTCTCAGCCCAAAATTTTAAAAAGGAATAAGCCCAAATTCTTTAAACAATTAGAGCCCATCAGCAAAATAAAGAATAAGGCCCAAGCTTAAAAGAATTCGGCCCAAAAGAAAAGAATTGCAGCCCAAACTCTCTCTCTTTAGACTCTCGGTCCTTCTCTCTCTCCCATCTCTCCTTTACCTCAATCACAGCCGACACTCCCCTCTCTCAAACCAGCCGCACGCCTCTTCTCCCTCTCACTCTCGACTCGCCTTCACACGAGGCGTCCGCCGCCGAGACTCCAGCCGTCATCTGCTTCGGTTGGCTTCGACCGGCGACGTCATCTCTCTTCCTCAATCTGCACGCAGAGTTCAAAATCAAGCCCTAACTTCTCCTGGTAAATCGCAGCTGCCGCACCTCCGTATGGAATCCGGCGAGCGGTCGGCGCCGGTCGTGGCCGTCTCTCTCTCCCCTTCTGAAATCCGACGGCTGCTGTCTTCTGGAGCCATCGCCGACTAGAGTTGCTGCTGCTCGGGCTCGGTACCGGTCGAACAGAGCGGTTGCGTCTCGTTCGTGGCTGCGTCGGCTGTTCTTCTCAACCCAATGAAGGGGCAGCAGAAGCCCTAATTTCCTCTCCGATTTTGAACCGCCTCTCCCTCTCTCCCCGCTCAGCGCCGCGGCGTTTTGTAAATCCGGCGATAGCAGCCCCAGCCACCACCGCTCCTTCCGTCGTTGGGCCCTAGTTCTCAGAAAAAGGGAAAAACGCAACTGTCGAGCGACCGCTGCTGCTGCGCACGAGTCTCAGCTCGTCGCCGGGCAGCTGCTGTTCGGGGCTCTGATGAGGTTGGACGAGTTCGCCCTGTCCCGACCGTCGTCGTCGTCCCCGTCCCCGTCGGGCAGTCAGCCCTTCTACAGCTAAGTTCAATACTTAAGTCTATGTGGAGTCTTGGTTTTTGCTACTGATTTATGAGAGTTTTCTCATTGCCTTTATCTTAAGTGAAGAAAATATATACTGATTTCTGTATTATGCAAGAGATAAAACTAAGTTCGTGGTTTACTAATGTATCAAGAATTTTCCTTGCTTGCCTCGTGTGATAAGAAAATATAGCATAAACTGATTTCGATTGCTAAGTCCCTGTGTGCATATATATACACACCTGTATACTATGTATTTCCTTTTTAAACATATGCTTGATGATATGATGTATGAACTGGAGCTGAGCTAAGTATATACCTGCTATGCTTGGTGTTGGTGGCTGTTTGTTGCTATTGAATTTAATGAGGAGATAGCTGAAATTTTCAGATGCTTATTGACATATGCAGAGGAATCAAGAATGGACTGGTGGAAAAACTTAAACCAAACCTTACCTGTTCGAAGTTTGGCAGCAGTAATTGAATTCTCCTCCCTTTGGTGGTTGAAGGAACTAGTAGTCTTAAAGAATTGAAGATGGTGGGGAGCAAAGAGTGGTGGGAAGTTTGGTGGAGTGGATGGTGCTGTCGTAGGGTGGCTTAAAAAAAAACTCTCTAGGTGGTAAAATTGCTGTAAAGCTATTCTGCACACACCTAGTACACGTTTGGTTTGCCTTCTTGATGAAGTAGGTATGAAATAGGGATGTAGGGAATAATAAGTTGTAAAGTTGTGATGTAATTATTATAAAATCCTCATTCTGTATTTGTAATACTAATTTCGGGTTCCCATATAACGAAGCTTCGTTATAACTCTCTACGAATTACATATTATATAACTTGTTTTATAAGTCGAAAATTAATCACGACTTCAAGTAAATAATAGAAATAATATTTCTATTGCACTTAATAAATAACATGACTTTGCTAAGTCAGTTATAATCTGAAATAATAATTATTGATTGCTCAATAATCCTCATCGCGTTTTTCTCATACGTTATAAAAGTATAAGGCTAAAATAATAACTTCGTTTCTGATAAAAAAAAATCAGGACCATAAACTGGATTCATATATATAACTGGCAGCTGGGTTTCATTTACTGAAAGATGCGATATTAACTATCGCGATACCATATTAAATAAAAATAAAAATGCGGGTCATTACAGTTCTTTTGTAATCTATCATATCTGAAACTGTGTGCCGGAGAGGTGGCCACCTCTCACGGTCACTTGACCGGCCAACCCGCTAGATGACTCACGGTCACTGGTGTACACTAGTCCTGGCAGGATAGCTATCAACTGCTCAGGACCCGAATTCGATTGCATCATTGGCAAAGCCAAAGCAGATAGATATCATACTAAAATTTAAACATTTTATGGCAAGACAATACTTGAAATAACTTTAACTCAAAGATTTTGTCATGAAATAACTTGCTCAAAGGTAGCATTAAACTCGTTTGATAGATATATAAAACTGAAATTAACAGTTAAATCATCTCATGCATTCATTCGTATAAGAGGCCTACGACACGCAGGGGATCTCTATATACGTATAGTAAAAGTAATGCCCACCTCGTTGTGTCTCTGTATCAATGAGTAACGTCACTCTCTCCCTCAAGTCGTTACTTCCCAAAAGGACCTTCATCGTTATGAAGAATTGGTGAGAAGTTATAAAAGAAACCTCGATTAATAATCTAATCTCTTTTATGAAACATTAGTATCTCTAATGTTCATCTCTCTTGATTGTTAATCAATATAACAATTATTATCTCTCGTCATTACTCATTAATTATAACATCCTTATGTTATAATTAGCAGCGCTTCAATTAAAAGAAATATTTAACACATCGAAATGTCCACTTTCTTAGCAGATCTATTCGCTCTCATCTCGTCTAATTAACCGATTAGAAGGTTAAACTTTCCATTAGGCATGTATTTGAGTCACGGGTCAACAAGAATTGACTATGCTCAAATTCTAATTTCACTAAAAATTTCGGCATGACCTATTCATATATAATGTCAGCCACGAGATTTCAACGCGTGAATCTCACTACGTGAACTCGTCTCTCGACTCAAAACTTAACATCTTGACATCTTTTCAACGCAAACCAAACAATTCAAAATCATCAAAACTCTTTATCAGTAAACTATCATTTATACTCGACACCAATTGTTCGAGTGTCAGATACCAACATTTATGTGCGTTAATCATAACTCTCACAACTCACACCATTTAGTCATATCGTATCATCCATCAAAACAAATATAATCAAGTTGTTTTCTAGAAAGTTTTGTTGTTTTTGTGTCATCTTTAAAAATTCATAACAACCAACTCAATCATCATAAACTCTCATACCAATTGATCTCAAAAACTTCATGAAGTGTAGTTCACTCTAAAAATGGTAGTTAACCAAAAAGGTTAAAGGTTTTTGGAGATATTGCTCTTTTAGTGCAGGCTGTCAAAGATTGACAGTTTCTGCTAAATTTTGTTTAGGCCATTAGAAACCAAGGCAAACCTTAATAAAATTCCATCAAATTTAATCATCCAAAACTAAAGGTATCCTTGAAGATTTGGTTAAAATTTCACAAGAGAAAACGTTCATATGATCTGCCAAATAAACAATGAAACTCATACACTTTTACTGTTGGACAAATATGACAGCAGAACAGGGCATTTTTGAAATAATAAACTGCTCTGTTTCAGAGGTCATAAAAATCGAAATCTTATGTTTTTAGAAAAGTATTGAAGTCTAGTTTCGTTTAAAAAAAACGGTGATGCAAAATCCTTCATGGATTAATAGATATAAACGTTTTTGTGAAGTCTACCAATAGTTGACAGATTCTGTCAAGGATTTTTCAAAATATCTTTAAAATAGCAAACATCATCCAAAAGACATGAAATTTTGCAGCAACGAAATACACATATCATAGATAAACATACTAAAATTTCAGAGCCATCAAGCAATGAAAACTCATCGAAACATAAGCTTGAAACTGCTGTAAAATTTTGACAGAATTCCAGTTTTAATTTCGTTCAACAATTATCATCCATAAATTGTAAATCAATTAGCATGCTCATGTGACATCGTAGAACACATATACGCAATAATATTCATTATGCAACGTCTCAAACTTCACGAATTTAAATAATCATACTCTAAAAATTTATACAATTTTCGTGCTTGGAAAAATACGAATTTAATATATATCGATTCTAGCATACCCCTAAGCACAAATATCAAGTCAAAACGATCAAACAAAAATCGAAAGACAAGCTAATATGTGAAAAACGGGGCTGCCCTCATGGGTTTCATAGCTACGGTTCGTTCTGTTCTTACTCCCTTCATTAAACATACTCAACATCTACCCAAGAACAACATACTAAAATTTCACGACGATCCGACGTCGTTCCAAAATAAAGTCGAGAATCGACATTTTTCGACGTCGACGAAAATCGAAAAGAAAACCATCAAAACGTAGGTAGAGATCTTACCTACTTAGATACGTGATCGAAAAGATGATCGGCGCTCGTCTCGGTGCTCAAATCGGAGGTCAAAAGCTCCAACTCCTCAACAATGGTGTTATGCGTGAGTTTAGTGTGTGTTTTAGGTGTTGTGTGTGTGAGTTAAAAGTGTTTGGCTGAAACAAACGTGTAATATGTGTGAGTGAGTGAGTTTGGGCGGTTGGGGGGTGGTTAGGGGTAGGGTAGGTTAGATATTTAGGATATTAACCCGTTAGTCGTTAAATATCTCGTTTCGTCTCGTCTCGTTTTAACGACTAACTACCCATACTCTTCGTTACTCGCCCTCTCAACTCCTACTCACTTTTATTACACTCGTAATTCTATATAAATATAGAAAATACAAGCTCGTTCTCGAAATTCTGATAAACGAGATTTACACGTTTATCGAGAAATCCCGATTTACTATTCACTCATCGTCCAAAAATAAAAACTTTCATTATTGGACTCGTATCGAAAAACTAAGAATATTTCTCGACGGTAAGATTTTGAAAGTCGACAAAAAGACGAAATAGCCGTACTTTACTATTCATCGTCAAAAAGTCAAAAATTTCAAAAACGTCTTAACGGACTCAGATTTCACTTCCGAGTTCACCGTTCTCATTCAAATAATTATCTAGAATTATTCAAATACTCAAACTCAAATACGGATATAAAATCCCACATCATCCTCACATCATCGAAAGAACATCTCAACATCTTAAAAAAAATAACAAGAAAACTTCATATAACTCCTCATCTATTTACAAAGTAAATCAAACAAGGGATCTAAACCCTAATTACTCAAACTCAAGCAATTAAACACGTTATCAAAAGCCCGGGTATTACACATTTGCAACCATGCTCCGTGACAATGCATTGAAACATCTTCACTACTACAAATTCGCTCATAGATAATGGATAAAATCCGTTATCTATGTGTGAAAACTGCCATAATATATAATAGTGTAATGTATGTGGAGTTCATACATAACGGATATTTAAGCGTTATCTATTCTATTATACATAACGGTTTTTCATAAATATATAACGCTCAAAATCCATTATCTAAATAATTATACATAACGGTTCCAATCCGTCAAGAAAGTTAAACTTCACCGTTATGTATACACATATACATAACGATTGTTTATATATAAATAACGTTTTATATCCGTTATCTATAGTATTATACATAACGGTTTTAACCGTTATCTTTGTCATAATACATAACAGTTCTTTACCGTTATGTATGCCAACTATAGCTTTTAGCATATTTTTAATACTTTTTCTCAATTTTTCTGTTATTTATCTAAAAAATGAATAAATAAACTTAAAACAACAAAATGATAAAACCATCAATAACATATATTATATATATCACAAAACATTCATACATAATGTTTTGAGCCCAACTAAAAAAAAAAAAAAAAAAAAACTAGGGCTTCCGTTGCCTTCTAAAACCAGCACCTCTCTATAAGCTCTATAATCTTGTATCTTGTCCTTCAACTATATAAATGTTAATCTGCTCGCGACGGCAGAGTGAAGAGTACCTCCTGAAGCTGAGTCCGGTTGGGGTTGAGAAATATACAACTACACAGAAATAAACAAAAAATTGAGAGATGATAAAATTAAGCAATTCTTGCAACTGTTATAAAAACACATTTCTAAAAAACTTACATCTCCATAGAAAAAAGATGAATTCATTATCCAACTACTGTTAAAAAAGTTAGATGTTAAAATTATCCAACTACTGTATAAAGTTAGTCCAAACATAAATATACCAGAAGCTTATCAACTTTTACCGTGATAATGGGAAGTAAAGGACCAAAAATCTCCTCATTCAAGATCAGAGAATCTAGTGGGGCATCCAGTATAACAGTGGGAGTGATCTTGCTGTAAGATGGACAAGGAAAAGAATTTCATGAATACATCATCAACCAACACCATATCATTGCTGAAGAAGAAAGGGCAGAACCAAGTTTTGGAACTCACAGATTGGCTTTATCCCGTTGACCACCAATAACTATTTTACTGGAAACCTTCTCTTCATCCAAAAGCTTTGTTAGACGTTCAAAATGTCGGGAATTTATAATTTTTGACAAGTCCTTTGAATTCACAGGATCCTTTCCATAGAATTTTTCTAGTTCAGATGAAAGAGCATCAACCTGAGAAATCATATCAGAATTTGATCAAAGAGAGAACGTATACCCCTATTTGCATGTACAATATAGTTCAGTTGGTATTGCTTACAAATTTTGATGCATAGTCCTTTGTAGTTATTATATAATCAGGTGAAACACAGGTTTGTCCACTGTTGCATCCCCACTTGCCTGAGATTATTCTTCTTGCCGCAACCTTAAGAACAAACAGAACAAGCACATCATCTGTTGGTGTTTGATTCAGAAAAATTCAGATTTGGTCGAGTTTCAGTAACTGAGGCCTGACGGACTTACTGTTAAGTTGATGTTTGAATCAACGATTACTGGACATTTCCCACCAAGCTCCAAAATCACAGGTGTAAGATGCTTAGCAGCAGCAGCTAATATAACACGTCCAACCTTGCTATTCCCTGTAGAAAGTTTGTTTGATTAGGTTTAGGACCAATATTTATAATCATGTCAAATACAGAATTCTTTTAGCTCAAGTTTAATCACCTGCAAAGTGTCAGCCAGCTTGTTTAGATCAAGTTCACCATCCTTTGCATGCTTTATCAAAGCGATAAATTTCTTAGTCAATAGACCTGAGAAGCACTGCGCATACCAATCATCAGAGTCTTACCTGCTCAACAATGTCCTTCAAGGAGATGTCAGAACTCCCAATTCACTGGTAGCTGGTAAGCATGCATTTAGTACAGGTTGAAAGACTATATACTGATAAACTAATTCTTGGTTCAACACATATTCACAAGTATATTGCCATTAAATGTAACAGTTCATCAGATATTAAAACAGAAAAATAAAACTAATTACAAGTTAAAATTTTATATGATAATGGAAAAATAAGTTGAGTGAATAAACTAACAATTTTCGCTCATGCAATAAGAATACTGAAGCTGATCATGCTTCCTATTTAACCAATCTGTTAGGAAATGAGAAAGGTGATGCAATTAAGCTGCTCACAAGCTATGAAAAAATGCGTAGTTTAGAGATATTCAAGCAAACATAAAACTAAATAAACTTACAGTTGAACTAGCAGCTGAAAATGCAGCAATGCCTTTGTAAAGAAAATTAGCTAAAGATCTTGCCATCCTCCCAAAACTGCAAATCAAAGCAATTATAGAAAGATTATTCCAAATTCCAGCAGTCTATATGCATTCCAATAAACAAGAACCTCATCCTGCCTTGTTTCCACGGCATCCCACTCTACATTCCTTATACCAGCAAAACCCTCATCCTGCCTCTTCAGCATATGCTGAAGAGCATGGCCAAATTCATGGAATACAGTCTCAACCTACAAGCACCATGAGAATCAATCAAATAAAGAGTAGCTAAAACAAAAATAGCTCCAGGAATTCAATCAAGAATTCAGAACCCCCCTGCGAATTCAATACCTACAGTGCAAGAAACAATTGAATTAAGTCGGACTACAAGAATCAATCAACTGCAACACCCCGTTCTCCGGAGAAAAGAACTAGAACTTACTAAGTATGCATAAACTACAAAATTGCTCGAAAATTTCAAAATTGGAACCCAGAGTAGAGAAGTGCAGAGTTCAGGACTTACTGGAGTTGGAGAGTGGAGATAGATAAGGAGAGAATTGTGCAGAGTTCAGGAACCCAATTTGTGCATATTATCTGAGAGAGAGAGGGCCTCCGCCTTCAAAATTCGAGTATTTCAGTGCGAGGGAGGCGACTACCGATGGAGGCGGTGGCGGTGGCGACAAATGACCTAGGTTTCTAGATTTGGGGAAAAAAGAGAGGAGCGCGAGATAGGTCGTGAAGGGAAAGTTGGATTTCCTGAGAGGCTTCGATGATAGGCCACCTGCGACAACCTAGGGTTTAGGATTTGGGGTGCTGAAGACCGAGAAGGACGATGGGAGAGAGAGAGAGAGAGAGAGAGAGAGAGAGAGAGGCGCGACATTGACTGCTATAATCATCGGCCGAGGCCAAGGACAAAGCACCGCCTCGCCTCCATCGGTAAGAACAGGGGATGACGATTGCCTCGCCAATTTCAGAGGCGGCGGCAGCCAGCCTCGCCGGAGCTAATCGTGGCGGAGATCCTTGAGGTGACAACATTTTGGAAGAAGATCTAGGGCACGAACTGAGGAATTGAGGGATGAGAAGGAGAGAGGTGAAAATCTGTTGAGATATGAGGAGAAATAGAGGCACGGCTTCGCTGGATCCAGGCACCGCGGCCGACGACGCCGGAGAAGAGAAGGAGGGCGGGGTGGGTGGAGGTTTTGATGGGAGGCAGAGAACGAGAGAGGGAGAGTTGGAGAGAGATCATTAGGAACTTAGGGTTTTGAATGTTGTAGTGAAATTAAAATCTAATACATAACATAAATTAATAACGGTAATATTTACTGTTATTAAAATGTGCTCATACATAACACAAACCATAACGATAATAAATACGCGTTATTAAAAATGAACATACACAACACTCATAGATAACGGTAGACTAAAAAGCGTTATAAATAAGCATAGGTAACAGTTTTCTCATAACGGATTTTTGAAATATCCGTTATCTATGTAAAAAGGCGCACATACATAACGGATATTTTAAATATCCGTTATCTATGAGGCGTTATGTATGTGCATTTTTGGTGTAGTGCTTTAATTAAATATAACTTTCATAATTAGTCAAATTTCACAATTTTATAAAAAGAAAAACATAATTTACTAATAAACCTTCAATTTTATTATAGTCACACAATTGATTTCAAATATATTATAGATGTATGTGTCATGTGTGTATAAGGATAAATGTTATGCCGTATACTTTGAATGAGCACCGCTTACATTTAGTCGATATTATAATTATTCTTTTTATTTTATACATATATTTTTTAATTCTAATACATCAAAAATCATTATTGAAATTACTAATTTATCAAATTGCAAAAATAAAAAATCAATTTGTTCATTTTTACCTTAACTCCAAATAAACGAATTAAAAGAACAATCGAGCTTTGTTACTTTGTTCATTGTTATATCGTTTAATAATATAATATCATACATTGATATTATATAATATAATATATATACTATATAATCAAATCATGCACTATAATTTATGTGTTGTAGTCCATATCTATATATATCATGCATGTTATATATGTTGTATACTTTGAATGAGCGTCACTTATATTTAGTCGATATTATCATTATTCTTTCTTATTTAATACATATTTTTAAATTTTTAATACATAAAAAATTATTATTGAAATCACTAATTTATCAAATTGAAGAAATCAAAACTCAATTTGTTCATTTTTATTTTAACTTGAAATAAATGAATAAAATGAACAATCGAGCATTGTTACTTTGTTCATTTTTATATCATTTAATAATTTCATGCATTGACATTATACAATACAATATATATACTATATTATCAAATCATCTACTATAATTTATGTGTTATAGTCTATATCTATATCTATATATATCATACATGTTATGTTGTATACTTTGAATGAGCGTCGCTTAGTCGATATTATCATTATTCTTTTTTATTTTATACATATTTTTTAAATTCTAATACATCAAAAATTATCAACATAGTGCCAAATGCACTGCTAAACAAATTCACAGCACGAAAGGCCAACAAAATATCAGCATCACAATGTCTATGGCTCATAAGGAAGCGGTGAGCTCTGTCACTAATTTTAAGTATGACCACTCAAAGATCAGAGAGGTACTTTCACACATGATTATTGTGCATGAGCTCCCATTTCGATTTCCTGAATATGAGTTATTTAATTTGTTGATGAAGAGCGCCACTCCCCTATATAATAAGATTAGTCGTGCAACAGTAATGAAGGATTGTTGGGCCTCTTATGAGTTGGAGAAGAAGAGATTGATGAACGAATTGAAAGGTGTTAGTAGAGTAAGTGTGACTACAGACCTTTGGACATCAGATCAAAATATTTCATATATGGTTGTCACGGGTCACTATGTGGATTCAAATTGGAATTTACAAAAGCGCACTTTGAACTTTTGTGATATTCCACCACCACATACGGGAGTCGTGATTAGTGATGTGCTGCAAAGATGCTTTCGAGAGTGGGGTATTGAGGAAAAAGTTTGGACAATCACTGTGGATAATGCTTCCAACAATGATGTAGCTGTTCGGATATTGAAAGAAAATCTCTTGTTCAGACACACTTTACCTCTTGGTGGTCAAATATTTCACGTGAGATGTTGTGCGCACATTCTTAATCTTTTGGTCAAAGATGGATTATCTTCTATTCAGGATGTGATCTCCAAAGTGCGTGAAAGTGTGAAGTATGTGGCAGCATCAGAGGCACGTGTGATCATGTTCGGTGAAATTGCAAAGCAGTTGGAATTATCTTCGAAGAAGCTTGTCTTGGATTGTGTAACAAGATGGAATGCAACATATTTTATGTTGTCATGTGCTTTGGAGTTCAAAGCCGTTTTTCCAAGATATCAACAAAGGGATCCTTCATATACTACATTGCCGAGTGATGAGGAATGGGAGAAAGTGCGCATTGTTTGTTCTTTCCTTGAAGATTTTCATGAGATCACTGAACTCATCTCAGGTATTAATATATTTACTTTGCACTCATAATATATTGTGTAATTACTAATGTCAATTATATCATCACATTTAATGCAGGTTCTGAGTACCCGACAGCCAATCTTTTCTTGGTCAAACTTGTTCACATAAAGTCACTATTGACTTATGAGAGTTTAGATAAAGATTCAAGTACCACAGCTACATTTATGGAAAAAATGCTTGAAAAGATGAAGTTGAAGTTTGATAAGTATTGGGGATCTTGTAATTTATTGATTTCTATAGCGGCTGTTTTAGATCCTAGAAACAAAATGAAGTATATTGAGTGGTGTGCTGACAATTGCTATTCTAGCGTGGAAGGGATTGAACTTAAAGTAACAGTTTTTGAGACATTGCGAAACTTGTATGCTGAATATGTAGAGGCTTATAGAGTTAGTACTAGTACTACTAATATTGTGAGAAATGCTAGTGATGCTCAAACAGGAAGTTCTAGCAATGTTAGTGGTGTTAGTAGTGTGAAATCTAGTACAAGTAGAAGCCAAAGCAAATATGAAAGCTTTAGGAAAACTGTTACTAGTGTTGATCAAATGAAGTCGGACTTTGATTTGTACTTTGAGGAGGCAGTTGAAGAATGGAATGAGCCGACTCAGTTTGATGCAATTGGATGGTGGAAGATGCATAGGATGAAGTATAAGATCCTATCAAAGATGGCTTGTGATGTGCTATCAATTCCCATAACCACAGTAGCTTCAGAGTCTGCCTTTAGTGTTGGTGGTAGAGTTATTGATCCACATCGTGCCTCTTTAGGAGTGGATACTGTGCAAATGCTACTTTGTGCCGAAGATTGGCTACGAGCTCGCTACGAGATCAAGGGAAAAGCCAAGGTAAGTATCAGTTTTAATCTTTATGTCTTTACTATATATACGTCTAATATTTAAATTTATGTGTTTATATTTTTATAGGACAAAGAGAATACCAAAGAGATCACTTTCACTTAAGCATGTCATCAATAGAATGGGTAAATTATTGTTTTTATTTATATTAGTCTTATTATTTATATTTGTATTATTCTTAATTGTGTGATTTTGATTTTGTTGCTGCAGTAGTGACGCTTTGCTAGATTGGAGAGAATCTACAAAATCAATGCTTCTCTTATATAGTAGTTTTTGGTGTGTATGTTTGGACTTTTTAATGTTCTTCTAGTTACACAAGACATTTTAATTGTTTGGATTGTTGTTTAAATTATGTTATTTTGGCATGCATGTACATTTGTTAGAATGATTTTTATTCGTATTGATGCTTGTTTTGGACGATTGATTAGAATATATAGAAAATAATTTTTCTTTGAGGTCGAGCTCGAGCTCGAGCTCGAGCTCGAGCAACAGGTTGATTAAAAGTACATGATTTCGAGCTTGACACGAGCTCGAACTCGAATATTCGAGCCGAGCACATTTCAAGCCTACACGAACCTTTAAACGAACATAAAACGAGCCGAGCTCGAGCATAAGCTCGAGTTCGACATTAACGAATAAAACACGAGCCGAACTCGAATCGAGCTCGAGCTTGATATTTTGATGTCGAGCCGAACTCGATCATGAACATAAAAGCTCGAATCGAGCTCGAGCCGAGCTCGAACACCCGAATATTTAAATGAGCCGAGATCGAGCAGCCTAGTATTCGGCTCGGCTCGGCTCGTTTACAGCCCTAGTTGTGAATTCACAAACAAAAAATCCTGGTTGTGAATTCGACTGGTTGTGAATTCACAATTCACAACCAATGTGAATTCACAACCAAAAAAATTTTGGTTGTGAATTCACACAAGTTGTGAATGCGGGATTTTTTAAAGGGGTGATGTAAAGTGGACATTTTTTTTAATTTTTAATGAGAAAGGGTATTTTGATAACAGTGGCCATTTTTTAATATTTTTATCTTAGTGGACAATTTTTAATTTTACAATATGAAAGTGGTCATTTTAAAAATCCACTCTATTTTATATATTTAAAACAACTCGAAAATCAACAAAAGTGTCGCAAGAGGAATGAAAACTAAAATCAAGAGTGGCTTCCCACGCGTATGGTAATGTTGTATTTAGGGCTGGTAAACCTGTTCCGGTTATCCGGTTAAAACCGTAACCGAACCGAAAAAACCGATTATCGGTTAACCGATAACCGGTTTTTACCGGTTCGGTTCGGTTTTCGGTTATTATGTTTCCATTTTACCGGTTAATCGGTTAAACCGATTAACCGGTTTAGTCATATAATTAAATAATTTAGATTTTATAATTTAAATAGAATAGCTGAATAGGGCTTAATTCCATTCCCCCAAGAACGAAATATAGCAGCAGCTTCTGTTCTGGCTGTGCGACCCGCCGCTGCGACTCTGAAATTGAAGGCCGCCTCTTCCCACTGAACCACGTCGCCGGTACCCCTCGCCATCGGGCCACGTCGCCGACGTCTTCCCAGTTTTTTCCGCACCTGAGCACCATCTGCTAGAGCTGTACCTCTTTCCTAAATCGGACCACGTCGCCTGCTCTTTCTCCGGCGACTGCACCTCCTCCCACCTCTTCGCCTGAGCGCCGGCACCTCTTCTCTTCCCACCGGACCACGTCTGCTCCTTCTCCGGATCCTTGGGTGGCAGCACCTCTTCAACACTAATTTTGATAATTATTAGAACTTAGGGATTTGGGATTTGTGAAATTGGGTGGCGGCTGATTTTGCTTTTTGTATAGATACAGCCAACAAATAGCTTGCAGGATTAAGGTGGGTGTTTGTGTGTTATTATCATCCATATGTTTGTGATTATCTTCCTTGTTCTTTCACGATTGTGGGGTGTAGTTTTATCAGATAGCTTGTAGGATTTGGAGTTGGCCGGTTAATCGGTTAACCAATTAACCGAAACCGGACCGGTTATTCGGTTAACCGGTCTGAAAATCGGTTCGGTTTTGCGGTTATCATTTTGGCTTTTAATCGGTTCCGGTTAACCGGTAAACCGGTTCGGTTATAACCGAACCGGACCGATTACCAGCCCTAGTTGTATTATTATTTTTTTTGTTGAAACATGGTAATGTTGTATTATCGATAAATACAAATTAATTATTTTATACTATAAACACACACACGCCTACTTTACAAAATCAACCAGCTCCGGTGTTTGAATTAATTTAGCTAACTAGTATAAAATAAATCTAAATTTCATGAAAAAATTAGAGGCACACTTCAATGCATCAACTTTGATTGTTAAAAATTAACAAAATTGTATAATTAATTTAAATACACCGTATATTTGAAAATACAGAAATTTTTGCTAAAACATTATTGCGAAGGCAATTTTGGTTCAGTTTTGTGCTTTTAATGTAAAGTAATTGCATTCCTTGAACCCATACCAAATTTTGAACATATACTTTTATACATAGTCAGATGATGATTATTATGAATCGAATTATGTAGTAAAGCAAATCTAGAAATTTGTAGGCCCGCCATAGATATACAAGTCGGTATACACTCAACAATCCAAAAATCATCAACAATCCAAAAATCATAGTAATGCCGAAAATACAAAATGTCTAAAATCATATACTGTTTTATTAGTAACACAGACTCTAGTAGAGTTAGAGGGTTTTTTAGGACAGTAATTTAGGTTGATTTGGAAATTAGGACAATAACTTTCGGACTTATAAAAATAGGACACTAATTAATAAGTGTTGCACTCACGGGACATTTCTGAGCCAATTATCCAATTTTCGGACTTTTCCGCATGGACCAAACACACGACAACCCGCACGGAGGGGTTGATTATGTGGTAAGCACGTCATTTTTATGGCCCAAGATAAGATGTCATGTGCTTGGTCCATGCGGGAAAGTCCAAAAATTCGATAATTGGCCGATAAATGTCCTGTTCGTGCAACACTTATTAATTAGTGTCCTATTTTTACAAGTCAGAAAGTTATTGTCCTAATTTCCAAATCAGCCTAAGCTAGTGTCCTAAAAAATACCCCGACTCCAGACACATAGGCACACAGTGTAGATAGATCCGAATCGCCCTCCGCTGCTGCTCTCTCTACATATATATTACACCAACTGCTTCAAACCCATTTCTTCACCTCTCTCCCTCTCTCGTGTATACAAGTACAATGTTGCTCTTTTCTTTTCTCTTCGTTTTTGAAGTGTTTGTCAACAAAGGTCTTACTATCTCAATAACTTATATGCATGTTCTTCTACACACACTGTAAAATACTCTCTCTCTCTCTCTATATATATCTATATACATATATACCTGGGGATTTGAATGCGATTTGTTGCTATCTTGCTGCCTCTATATATGGATTAAACAATTGTTTTGAGCAATTAAATGATTTGAATAGTAAGCATTAAAAAGAATCAAGTATCAACGTCAAGTTTCATTCTTTGCTTATTTTACGGTAGAAAATAACGTGATAAACTCTATAGAGAAAATCCCACACATTGGATTGCATCCCACCATCCAAATAATATTTGCAGGTCATAATTTTCCAGTTTTTCCAAAAATAATTGGCCTTTAGCCAATAGTTGAGTACTGACACCTTCAAATTCTACATCCCTCTCACATGCCTCTATAGATCAAATTTTTATTAAAGAGGAGCATGATCCTGTACCCGTACACGAACTTGTGACCTGGCACACTTTATTAGTTAGTAGAATTAAGAAAAAATACATGGATACTCAACCTAATTTAATTTCCCTCAAGAATGGAAATAAAGGATTCGAGTTGCCATTATTGAGGCTTAACAAGAGGAAACGCCATTCATAAATCACGCATGCAGAGGTCGCTTAATCGTGGGAATCAAAAGCAAAGGGTGTTTCCTTCTAACAGTTGCACCGAAGGCCTCAGTCATATCCAGTTCTTCATCTCTGATACCATTTGGTATTTTCCAATCGAAATGGTAGAGAAGCATAGCAAGCGGAAGCTCCACATTGGCGAGCCCGAGAGACATGCCGGGACATATTCTCCTTCCTGCACCAAATGGTATGTATTCTAGATTGTTCCCTTTGAAATCAATGGAGCTTTTCTCAAATCTCTCTGGTATAAACTTCTCTGCATCGTTCCAATACTCGGAGTCTCTTCCCAGTGCCCATGCATTCACTATCACTCTGGTTTTTGCTGGAATTTCGTATCCATTAATTTCACATCTTTGGGTGTTCATTCTTGGGACCAAAAGTGGCGCTGGTGGATGCAATCTCATTGTCTCTTTGATAACTAATTTGAGGTATTTTAGTTCGACAAACTTTTCTTCATCTATGTATCCCTTGTCGTCGAAAATCCCTCTTACTTCTTCTTGTGCCTTGCTGAGCGTGCTAGGGTTCCTTATCATCTCCGACATTGCCCATTCTACGGTAGTAGACGATGTGTCAGTTCCAGCAACGAACATATCCTGAAACGGGAAAGTGGTAGTCATGATAAGGGAATGATTAGATCTTCAATCCCACAATTTTACTACGGGTGATTATTATGCAAAGTGATATATCATATAGAATAAGTGCATTATGATTTCATTATAAACATTATGAATTAGCTGTGAAAATGATGACTTGAAAAAAATGGAAATTTTCGCAGTCTATGGATTTGAACCTCGGACAATGAATTCATTTAACAAAGTCATAAATTCACTAAATTAAGATCTTCATAATCTAAAGGCTAAACCATTTTCATATACTCCCTCCGTCCCCAAAATAAGTTCCTCTTTGGGGACGGCACGGGTTTTAAGGAAAAGTGGTAAAGCGTATTGATAGTGAAAAAAAATATGTTATAATTAGTATTGGGAGTGGTGAAAAGGTGAAAAAGTGTTACTCCCTCCGTCCCACTTTCCATAATGGGGTGTCCTACTCCAAATGTCCCATACCTTTTTTGGCAATACACACTCTCTCTCTACTAGTATTTAAACAATTTTCACCAACCCACTTTATCTACTTTATATTTCTTAATCTCCGTGCCCAAAAGTAAGGGGGACATTTGGAGCGGGACGAAGGGAGTAATAATTAGTATTGGGAGTGGTGAAAAAGTGAAAAGTAAGAATAAATAAAGTATTATTAGTGGTGTGGTAGTTGTCCAAAAATGAAAAGAAAAAAAAAAGAAACTTATTTGAGGGACGTCCCAAAAAGGAAAAAGATGAACTTATTTCAGGGACGGAGGGAGTACTATAATTTAAACAAAAAAATATAAGTTATGATTGTAAAATAATCAACCCTAATAAAACATTATTAACCAAAAACTAAAATGATAATTATATAATAATCAAACCTGATTAACAAATGTAAATTAGTTTAAAACACAAGAAAATAAAATCAAGTAAAAGATAAACGAGAAAGTACTTAAGATATTGTTAGCTGACACCAAATTTGTGGGATGACGAAAATATAATTATTTAATATATATGTGCATGTGATGGGTTATAGTGAATTAATTTAGAATAGAGAATCTTGTGTAAGAATAATGAAGAAGCACAAACCAGCAACACTGCTTTGATATTATCAGTAGTTAGAGGTAGTTGATTCCCATCTTGTTGAATCTTGAGGAGAACATCTAGCAGATCTTCAAACACACCATCGGAGGCTTCCGTAACGTTGGGTGATCTATGTTGGTCGATGATGCCATCGAGCAACCGGTCTAACCTATGACGCATCCGTCGCAGCTTGAATTGGACTCCGGTGATCAACGGCACTACTTTGATGGAAGGATAGAGATCGGCTATCATGAATCCCGATGCTGATTTCGCAATTTCTTCAATCATAGAGGTCACAGTTGTACGCTCTTCTGTTCTCGTCCCCACCACCGCCCTCGCAATGACATCGTACGACATCAAGTAAAGCTTCTCCGAAAGGTTGACGAGAAGCGATCCATTTGCACAAATTCAAACACTCCTCCTCTCTGATGGGGCGGATGGATCGCACACGCCGCGGGCTCAGGAGCTCCAGCGTGCAGATCCTCCGCAGCTGCCGCCAGCTGTCGCCGTAGGGGGCGAAGACGATGTCGGTGTAGTTGTAGGCCAGCACCTGCGGCACCAGCCCCGGAGCCCGGTCGTCGAAGTTGATGTCGTGAGTTCTCATCACCTGTTTTGCGAATTCGACGGATGAGACGATGAGGAAGTGGATCTCACCCAACTGCAGGTGCATCAAGGGGCCGTGTACGGCGCTGAGATCCCTGAACATGTGGTGGGGAGCGGCCGCGCCTAGCATGAGGTGCAGGTTTCCGATGAGAGGGAGGCATTTGGGACCTGGGATGTGAGAGTAACTGTTTGCGGATTTTGAGATTGTTAGGGATTTGAGAAACATGAAGAGAAAGAGGAGAAAGGAAGGTAGAGCTATGAGTACTGTTGATGGAATGTTAAACTCCATAGTCTACAATTTGTCTTGTGTCTGAGTTAAGTTGTTGCATGTTACTCATCTATATATATATACAAAGTAGTGTGTAACCCGTCGAAAGTCGACGGGAAAACCGCTTTACATTATACTATTGTACACTATTTATAATTGTAGTATTTGAAATAATTTTTATATAAATTATTTTTAATTAATTTTATTTCATCAAAATAAATTGATGATACAGTTCAAATTACAATGATCTCAATAATTTTCGTTTATATAATACTCCTTTGGTCCCAACTTTTAGTGTCCAATTGAGGGTGACACAGATTTTAATAAAATGATGGTGTGTTGTGAGTGGAATAAGGATCCCAACTTTTATGCGAGTGTTAAAATAATGAAAGTGGAGTAAGAGCCCCCACCTACTTTTACTAAAAATAGAAACGGATATTAAAATATGGGACGACCAAAAAAGGAAAGTTAGATACTAAAAGTTGAGACGAGTGTAGTAATTTTTTGATGAGTGCTTAAATAAATTGTCTTTTTATATAAGTTTTTATTTGATAAACTTTCATAAAAAGTTGATGTAAGGTTGAAGATTTAAGAAGAATAAGATATGATGAAGGATTGATACATTGTATTTCTTGTTAATCGTATATAGGAAAGATTTACTAATGTTATAGGAACATATTTTTTTTAATTGATATATAGGTAAAATTTAATACCACATCTCATATGCGAATATCATCTCATTTGAACCTTACAAGACTTTTGAGCGCATCATCTTGTTTGTAGCTCGAAATATCACATTGGATTTTTGTACGCCGAACTTCTAATCATCATCTTATATGATGCTTAAGTATCATCTCATCTGCAACTTGAAAGATAAAAACTGACTTATGAGCAACATTTCATCTAGAGCTCGTAAGACCATAATTGATTTGTCAGCATCATCTCGTGTGGAGTTTGAAAGATCAAAACTGACTTGTGGGCATCAGTTCGTTCATAATTTGATAGACCAGAGCTAAGTTCTAAGCATCACTCATTTGAAGCTTGAAAGACCGGAGTTGAATGTCAAGCATTATTTCATTTGGAGCTTAAAAGGTCGGAATTAAGTTATAGACATCATCTCGTTCGTAGCTTGACAAACCACTTCTAACTCGTAAGTAACATATTATTTGGAGCCAAAAAATTGAGTTATGAGTACATCTCGTATGAAACTTGATAGATGTCAGATGACTTCTGACTTTTTAACTTTATCTTATTTGGAGTTTGAAAAACCAAAAGTTAATATGGAGAATTACCTCGTCTAGAGCTATAAAGAAACATATACCTTACTAAAAAACGCTTATAAAATCTAAATAAAATGATACAATTTGGATCTCACATCAACTTTTTGTCATTCTATTAAGATATAACATAGTATATTACTTTATGTAAATCAAATAAAACTTTTGTAAGCGTATTATATCAATGATAAGCGTACTAAAATTTATACATAAGAAAATTAAATTTATTAATTCATTGTTCTAATATATGAACTTCTATTTTTGACCAACTTAGTTTGGCATAATTATTATCAGTCAAATTAAATTAAATTTTGATGGAAAATATAACTATTTATTTGGTAACTAATTAATTAATTAGTCAAATTATTTTTTTTAAATTTTTCCTCATAGTCTTCTTTTTCCTGGTTTTCGTCGACCCGTGGTCCTTTGCGGGTGCTTTCACGTGGTTTTTTGTTTTGCTTTTAGATGGTTCCTCGGTGACCCGGCCCTTTGTTAGCGTCTGTACTCTCGGGTTTTTTTAGGTCCCTTTTCTTTCTTTTTTCTTTTCAATAAAATTTCTATTTCAGCAGTAATTAGTCAAATTAAATTTAAAGTGCAAAACATATATAGGATGACTCAATACACATAATTATTTATATAAACTTTATTCAAGGTGGAATATGATTATAAAGGAATGTAGGGTAGGAGTTGTGAGTAAAATAAGAATGAATAAAAAAAATGATAAAAATATAAAGGGAAAATTGCACCTAAATACACAAACTTTGCCGAAAATCCATATTTGACGCGAAGTTAGCAATTTACATTTTAATACACCAATTTAAGAAGTTGTTCAATTTTGACACATTTTTCAATTCCGGCGACCGGCATTCTAACGTGGACGCCGGAATGCCACATCATCACCACGTCACACACACACACACACTCCACTCTATCTCTCTCTCACACCCCACTCTCTTTCTCTCTCTATACACGTCACCTTCCCCCCGTCCCCCCGTCGGACCCTCCCCCTCCCCAGAACCGCATCGCACCGCACCGCCGCCGAGCCCCACAGGGCCTCAGCCGCAAACCCTCCCTCCCCCAGTCGGACCTTCCCCCTCCCCAGAACCGCGTCGCACCCGCCGCCACTTCCCCCACCACTCGCCGCAGCCCAAAATCGACTCCGCTTTCTCTGACCTCCGACATCAACAGCAGATCCTCGCTGCCTCCATGCCTGTACTCCCTCGATCCTGAGTCACGCCGCCGCCGCCGCCACTCACGGCCAAGCACAGACCCTAGATCTGCAAATCTGTGCAAACCAAAAAAAACGATGGTGGTGGAGATTTGGTGACGGTGGATATGGCGTTTTTGGTGGTTATGGTGGAGGTGAGGGAAATCCGATTGGTTTGGTTGGTGGAGGTGGCGGGTGCGCCGCGGTTCTGGGGAGGGGGAAGTGGCTGACGGCGGGAGGGAGGGTTTGTGGCTGTGGGGCTCGACGGTGGTGGTGCGACGCGGTACTGGGGAGGGGGAAGTGGCTGACGGCGGGAGGCTGGGCTCGGCGGCGGTGGTGCGACGCGGTTCTGGGGAGGGGGAAGTGGCTGACGGCGGGAGGCTGGGCTCGGCGGCGATGGTGCGACGCGGTTCTGGGGAGGGAGAGGGTCTGACGGGATTCTGGGGAGGGGGAGGGTCCGACGGGGGGAGGGGGGAGGTGACGTGTAGAGAGTGAGAGAGAGTGGGTGTGTGACGTGGCTGCGACATTGGCATTCCGGCGTCCACGTCAGAATGTCGGTCGCCGGAATTGAAAAATGTGTCAATATTGAACAACTTCTTAAATTGGTGTATTAAAATGTAAATTCCTAACTTCGCGTCAAATATGGATTTTCGGCAAAGTTTGTGTATTTAGGTGCAATTTTTCCAAATATAAATGAAGAAACTTTGTATATTTTTTTCTTTCTTTCTTTTACTCCCTCTGTCCACTAATTCAAGGCTTACTTTTCTTTTTGGTCCGTCCACCAACTCAAGGCCTATTTATTTTTATTAAGTTTATATTTATATTTTAATTGGTGGGTCCCAATAAACAATACACTTTTTCTCCACTCAACTAATAAACAATACACTTTGTGGGTCCCTTTGTCCACTCAACCAATAAACAATATATTTTGTGAGTCCCTTTCTCCATTAATTCCACTCAATTAATAAAAATACATTTTTTCTTAAAACTCGTGTTTCCTCTCCTAGGCCTTGAATTAGTGGACGGAGGGAATATAACTTTTCATAATATCAATATTTATAATTGTGAATTATTCTTTATTTTTTTAATATCCAACTCAAATATATTGAGTTAAAATTATTTTTTTATTATATTTATAAATATGATAATTGAGTTGGTATCAGTTTTATATAAATACAGAAAATATAAAAACGTTTTTGTGCATTGCACATGGTGCAATTCTAATTTATAATAAACTTATAAATAAGAACATTAAAAAATGGTGAAAATTCCAAATAGACTTATTCATTAATGGTTACAACCATTTAGTGCTTCTTATTGGAAGTATCTATCCAAAACTCAATTTAAAGATGATTTTAGTACTTGTGGCATCCTAAACTTATATAGCTAATACTTTCTCCGTCTCATTATTATTTTATTGTTATAAAATCAAAATTTATATAGATTTTACATTTGCTAAAATATAGTTAAGCTAAATACTGAATTATAGAATGAATAAAATATAAATAACATAAGAAAAGTGCAATTTATTATTTCATTATTTTAATATACGGCCTCACATTATTCAATGCTATCAGCCAACGTGATATTAGATAAATTAAATTATTTTTTAATAAAAATATAACCATTTATTTGGACAATTAAAAGTTAATTGACCAAATTAAATTGGTGCTGCAAATATATAAAGGATGAGATATGACACACAAGTATTTATATAAGCTTTAGTCAAGATGGAATTTGATTAAAAATTGATGTGAGATGTGTGCGTGTATTGGCCTAGTAGTAGGAGGAGGTTAATGCCCAATATCAGAGGTCTTGGGTTCGAGACATTCGTCGCACGATCTTTAAATTTTTTTTATTTACTTATGTAATTTATCAAAACTAAAAATAAAAAATCAATATGATATGTGATCCTTGCAAAATAAATGAGAATGAATGAGAATACAAAGATTTATAAATGATTGGATTATATAATATCATGTACACATTTTCATAGTTTAATTAGAATAATCATCATGTTAATTGATTTAGTTTATGTAAACTCATATACTATGTATATTTTAAATTTTAATACGCTTACAAAAAGTGATATGCTTTACGTAAACTAATACTCCCTCCGTATCGCTCATTACTTTTGATTTGGACACAATTATTAAGAAGAAAAGTGATTTTAAAAAAAGTGATATGAAATGGTGGAGTCCACAACTTTTTGTGAGAGAATGTGATTTCCTTTTATGAAATAGGCCATTATCAATGAGACATACTAAAAATGAAAGCGAGTCATTATCAATGGGACGTATGGATATCCTAATAGAATGAAGAAAGTTGATGTGAAATTCAAAATGTATCATTTTATTTATATTTTTAATTTTGTAAAGCCTAATGAAAAATTGATATGTAATTTTAAATCTAGTTAGAATATTATAAAATATATTATTCAATTTAGATTTTTAATTTGTAAAGCTATATGAAAAAAGATTTGGGATTCAAAATATTTTTAATAAAAATTTCTTAAAATATATACTTTGTTTAAATTATGAACTGAAAATGTGTCATAAAATTAATATGAGATTCAAATTACATCATTTTATTTTTATAAATTTATTTTTATATAGAATTTGCATTTGCTAAAATATTGCAAAGCCAAATGTTGAATTATAAAATTCATAACACATAATAACATAAGAAAAATTGAATTTATTAAGAGTGAATAAGGTGCTTCTAATATGTATTCTATTATATAATTAATAGATTATTATTTATTAAATAAAAAATATAGTGAGAAATTTTAAAATTATATCATCATATATATATATATATATATATATATATATATATAATGGATATGAATTTTCCAAATATATATTCATCATATATGTATAAATGCACATTAATATTTAATATTGCTTTTGTAACGGTTACATATATAAGGAAAGGAAAACAATTATATATATAATTATTATTATTTAAAACATAAAATATAGTATTTAGAAAAAAGAGAATGAAAGAATATGAGAGTGTCATGTAGGATAGAGAATTATTGTGGGCTCTTTGAATATAGTTTTTAAAATGTCCCACCGGCCGGTCACCATGTAATTATATTAGTTGTTTTTTCTGTTTTTTTAGTTGACCATCTTATTTGTTAATATGCCCGACAATTAAGTTTAGATCTCTATGCGTTTACTTATTATTATTATTATTATTATTATTATTATTATTATTATTACATACGTACTCAACCTAATTTAACCATCTCATGTCTGATGTCTGTGTAAAGCATATATATGGAAATTCACAAAAATGGCAATATGGGATTCGAATGGACATTATTGAAGGGATGAGATCCAGTGTCCCACAATCTTAAGTGTATCACTGTGTCCCATGCTTATATCTATTATTTTAAAAATATTTTTTATAAAAATAAAATTTATTATAATACTATGAACTATATTTACTTTTTATTTCAAAAAATTAAAATTTTTAAAAAGTATATACCATGACTTTGAATTTATCAACCTATTATTAGCTAATAAAAGTGAAATTAAATGATAAAAAATAATTATATATCCTAGATTGATGGGATAAACCCTAGTTAATAATCACAAAATTAAACTAAAGCATACAAAATTAATATTGAAGAAAAAATATATAAGAAATTAAACAAAATTGAAAGTGACACTACAAAAAAACAATTGATTACCGGCGGCGTCTGCCATCGGTAATTTTGAGGCGGCCGCCGGAAAATGCATTAGCGGCGGCGTGACACCGCTGGTAGATTCCTCGTCGGTAACACGATTACCGGCGGCAAAACACGCCGCCGGTAAACACGCCGCCGGTAATTACCGGCGGCGTGTTTGCCGCTGGTAATCTTTACCTGACGACGGCGGTTTTTACCGCCGGAGACTGTGACCATTACCGGCAGCACTTCGCCATCGGTAATTACCGGCGGAACTCTACCGCCGGTATTTTTTTTGAAATTTATTTATTTATTTTCGTATTTATACCGTATTGCATAAGTTAGACGAACTTTCCAGTCGGTCATCCTTCTTAGTTGTGCTCTAAGTCAAGCACGCTTAACTTTGAAGTTCATTTCGAATAGTCAGCAGTACAGAACACTCGTATTATTGATATATATAGTACCTATTAATTCATTTAAAGTCTATTTCAATATACAATATCATATATTCATAACCTTAGAATATGTCGAGATGATATCCATGAGATGATATTAATTACGGATCGGGCTCGTTTTCGTCCTTATTTTTATGTCGCAAAAGTATTTATTTATTTTTATTATTATTATTATTATTATTATTATTATTATTCTTATTATATACTATATATTTTTATCAATCTAGTTTATACACCATAAGTATTTTAATTTGATAATTGTAATGTATTTTGAATTTATTTCCATACGTCCTTATTTTTATGTCGAAAAAATCTTTATTTATTAATATTTTTTGACTCAATATAGTTTATACCCCATAAGTATTTTAATTTGTTAATTGTAATGTATTTTGAATTTATTTCCATGCGTCCTTATTTTTATACCCCATAAGTATTTTAATTTGTTATAAGATAAGTAATTTGAATTTATTTTCATACGCCCTTATTTTGAATTTAATACTTTGTTACGAAGTAAGTGCAATGTTGTTTGAAAACATGAAATAAATAGTTGCTCAAAATAACATAAATGTAAAAAGAAAGTGCAAGTGTAATTTAATTCCAAAACATGAATTAAATAGTTCAACCAAATAAAAATACGTAGAAGTGTTACTCAAGGCAGCTGACCCGACCGCCTCATGAACTCCTCGAATTGAGCCATACACTGCTCGAGGGCCTCACGTGCTGCTCGTTCGGCCTCACGTGCTGCTTGCTCGGCCTGAAGGCGCTCTTCCAGCGTGGAGATCCGTGTCTCATACAGCTGCTGAGGCATCGCGGAAGTGCCTGTGCTGTGAGTAGACCCCCTACTAACCTGGCTCCGACCGGCACTTTCAGTGCCGTAGAGCTGGGATCTATCGAGTTGTACGACCTTCAAGTAGATCTTAGGCAGCCGGTCCTCTCGCCCAGTCTCAACAGCAATGCAACGAATCTTCGCTTAATTCAGACATAACAATGCATAATTGTTAGAAAATAAATACATTTCACGATGTATTACTCATATTTGATTAAACTTAAACGCTTACATCTAGTCTCTCATCCCTCGCTGACAGAAAAGTTCCATCCTCGCGCATGTGGAGGCGGAGAAAGGTGTTATAGTTCTGTGCAGCCGGGGGGAGTTCAGTCTCCAAGCTCTGTTCATGCATGCATATAAGATAAATAAGTTATTATTTGCGATATTATATATATATATATATATATATATATAGAAACGATCTAACTAAAGGCGAAAGGAACACCATTGTTTAATTCCTTCTTCAAGATAGCAAAAACGACAAGCTAAAGAGAGGGAATATCCAAGAAGCCATCGTCAAGTTCAGAAGCTCTAGGAGGAGTACTGTGAGTCGACTTTGGGCTGCGGCAAAAAAATAACAAGAAAGAGGTGAGCACAATATTCATTCGGCAAGCATGAAAATACATCGACCACATCGAAAGAGAGTGCAAATTGACCTAGAGCTAATTTCCAGCCTGGAATTGAGCAAAAGATCAACTATTTGAAGGCTTGCAAGTGGCATAAATTGCAGTAAAAGTACAGTGGGTCGATGGATAAACAAAGGATTGATCAAAGCTTACACAAGTGCAATTAGACCAGACCTAACTGCTCTTAACAAACATCTACATCTACGCCTGTTTAATTTTATGTTTTAACATGTGTGTAATTCTGTGTTTAAAATTGAGACATGTTATAATGTTAGTATTGAATGAATAGATTTGTATCAATATATATTGCCTTAGAAGGTATTACTTGAGTTTGAGTATCTGCAACTCATTTTGTGGATATAGTTCTGTAATCCTTTATAATTTTTTTCCCAACAATAGTAGTTCTTGGCAGATCAAGTTGATGGGAATCGATGCACCGTGTTTCAATCGAGAATGCAGCCAAAAACTGAGCTATGAGGACTACTACTAACGAGAAGGCTGAAGCAGAGAACGTCATTCAAATGTCTAGCAAGTTGCGCGCATTTGTAATATGTTTTTTTTTAATTAAACATATAGCTAAATATAATATATATGATGTTTTCATTATATTTGGATGATAATGTATGAATATTTTGGATGTTATATAATACTCCTTCTGTCCCACTAGAATTGGCACACTTGCCATTTTTATTTGTCCCACTAAAATTGACAATTATCTAAAATGGTATGTGGTCCATACATTCTCTACACACATAAAATAAGTGGATCCTACCTACTTTACACTTTTAATTCTTTATTCTTAATTTTCGTGCTCAACTCAAAAGTGTCAATTCTAGTTTATTCTTAATTTTCGTGCTCAACTCAAAAGTGTCAATTCTAGTGGGACGGAGGGAGTATATGTTATCGATGGCAATGCCATCTTGTTGTTTTAGAATTATTAATTTAATTTTTGAGATAAATAACAGGAAAATTAAAAAGATATATTACGGTTATAAAAAGTGCAAAAAAATGTTATAAAAAGTGCAAAAAACTACTCCCTCCGTCCCATTAAAGTTGGCCACATTTCCTTTTTGAGCGTCCCACTAAAGTTGGCCACTTTCTAAAAATGGAAATAATTTAACTTAATTAGATCATTAATAAAGTTACTAATTAGATCATTAATTAAGTTACTAATTAAACCCTCAATTATGTTTAAAATAAACATACACACACAAACACACACATAGAGAGCAGAGAGCAGCCGCCTCTCTCTTCTTCTTCTCCGGCGGGATGCCACCCCCATCGCCGCCGCCGCCTCTCGCCTCTTTGGCCGCCGCCGTCTTTCGCCCATTCGGCCGTCGCCGCCTCTCTCCCTCTCTCTCGCGTTACAGATCTCGTGATCTCTCTCTCCCTCCCTCTCACCGTCGCATCCTTGGGCGATTTGGGGGATTCGAAGCTCGCCGCCCAAATGCGTGAGGTCGTGCGCCGATTTGGGGGCTAAGGCTCGCCTGCGTCGATTTGGGCGAGGTCGTCGTCCTCCCTCTCTCCCTCTATTCTCGCCGATTTGGGGGCTAGGGCTAGGGCTCGCTTGGTTTTTGATTTCTGGTTCGCCTGCGCCGCCGCCTCTCGCCTCTCCGGCCGCCACCGCCTTTCGTCCTCTCTCTCTCCCTCTATTCGCCTTCACAGTGTTTGGGGGCAAGATTTGGTTTTTGATTTCTGATTTTTGAGTGGATTTTGAAGGGGTTGGCGGTAGTGGTGGTTGTTGGCGACGGTGGTGGTGGTTGTTGGCAGATTTGAGGGACAGAGGGGGTGGCTGATGAGGGAGACGAGGGGGACAGAGGGAGACGAGGGTGGCGGCGACTTCGCTGGAGGAGGGGGTGGTTGATGCCGGCGACTTCGCCGGAGGAGGGGGTGGCTGATGCCGGCGACTTCGCCGGAGGTGGGTGGCAGTGGATGAAGAAGAAAGTGAAAGGAGGAAGAAATTATTTTAATTAACTCAATAATTTTGATGGGCCCCATTCAATTAAAACATAACACTCCATTTCTTAATCTCCGTGCCGAAACAAATGTAGACAACTTTAGCGGGACGGAGGGAGTATTATGTATTTAAGAGCCTAAATATTTTATGGGATAACTTGTGGATTGCTTATTTTACCCCTCTACGTATTATATTTTCTTAAGAATTTCAACACCACCTGACTTCTTTTTGCTGCTTTCCATCAATAATCCCTCAATTCAATCAAATCTACACAATCCCTTTTGTTTTCATCTATTTAATACTATATTATTATAAACCAAATATCCTATACCCTATAACCACGTTATACAGCAAGACGTAATCTTCCACATCACCAAAAAACGTCATCCTCTTCTTCCTCGCCAAAACCCATCCCCCTTCGGCTTCCGATCTCCACGACACGATACACAAGAGAATCAGCAGATATTCGTCTCTGAGCCTCCGGTCCGCCGTGCTTCACCGCCGCTCTTAGTCTTTTTCTGGTCGCGCAGGACCGACGTTCACAAGATAACATCAGCATTATCATTGCTGATCCGAGGTAGATATTCATATGCTCTTCTCTTTTGTAAGATGTTGATATCCATGATGATTATGTGTTGATGTGGTCTGTGCTTATAAATAGGACAACCTCCATGCATCCCAAAACACACAACACAAGCAACATAGCACTGAAACTCTGCACGCACTCTGCATACATAGTTGAAGCTCTGTTCTCGCCACATTCCAGTTCGCCGGAGCTCGTTGGTCTGCGATGCTGCTACCCACGAGACGAAGTCGTTTCATCTTTGGAGACGACACGCCAAACCGTGAGCACTACCGGGGCATATCTCGTCTTGTGGAAAGAGGATCCTCCTCGACTCGGCTTTACATTCTGGTTTCATTTCTATTGTAATTTCAATACTGTTTTTCCTTTGTAATCCCATCTCCTACTTTTCTATTTCATTGTAACGACGCCCGCAAGCTTGTAATCCAACATTAGTATTGAAAGTAGTAAAAATATGTTTTAACTAGTATTGAGAGTGGTGAAAAGGTGAAAAGTAAGAGTAAATATGATATTATTAGTAATGGAGTAGTGTCCAATAATGAAAATGAGGGTTATTTGAGGAACAACCCCAAAAAAGAAAGTTAAGAAGTTATTTAAGGGACGAAGGGAGTATACAAAATTTACAATATAGATTGCTGCAATTTTTAAGAGTGAACAAATTAAATGCTCCTATAGTTATAGTATTGTATTGCTCCATAATTCATGGAGCAATTATAGAAACACTGCTATCTACGTGATGCGAATTTTCTAATTCTATAATAAGTATATAAATTAAACTAAAGCACAAGAAATTATAATTGAAGAAAAAAACATAAAAAGAAATATTGTTTTTTAAAAAAATGAAAGTCGGTTACCAAATTAATCTCAGAGTGGCATTTAGCTAGCGCAGAATAATACATACATTACAAAAAGAAATCCACTAGTGATATGAGGCTTGTTAGCTATTATGTGTGTCAACAAAATTAGTGACATTTGATAATGTAGCTTATCACTAATAATTACACTATCAAATGCCACTAATTTTTGTGATACGAATATTAGCCTACTGAGTCTTATGTCACTAGTAGAAACTTTTTTTTGTAGTGATAAAGCTACGGCTGAATTAATTAATCAAAATCAAGAATAAGAAGAAGACATAACATATATGATTACTTAATTTGAATTTCGTATTTTATTTTTATTGTGAGTTGGGAGATAACTCAATAAGAAAACATAAAACATGCATGATAACTATCTTGCAGGAAGAGGTCGCTTCACAATGGGAATCAAATGCAAATGGTGTTTCCTTTTAACGGTGACGCCGAAGGCCTCCGTCATATCCAAATCCTCATTCTTGATCCCCTTAGGCATCTTCCAATCGAAATGATAGAGAAGCATAGCAAGCGGAAGCTCCACGTTGGCCAGCCCGAATGTCATGCCAGGACACATTCTCCTTCCTGCACCAAAGGGTATGTATTCAAGATTGTTCCCTTTGAAATCAATGGAGCTTTCCTCGAATCTCTCTGGTATAAACTTCTCTGGATCCTTCCAATACTGGGGGTCCCTTCCCAGTGCCCATGCATTCACTATCACTCTGGTTTTTGCTGGGATTTCGTATCCATCGATTTCACATCTCTGGGAACTCATTCTGGGGATTAAAAGTGGAACTGGTGGATGCAATCTCAGAGTCTCCTTGATGATCAATTTGAGGTATTTGAGCTCATCAAACTTGTCTTCTTCTACGTATCCCTTGTTGTCGAAAACCTTTCTTACTTCTTCTTGTGCTTTGTTGAGCTTGCTAGGGTTTTTTATCATTTCTGACATTGCCCATTCTATGGCAGTGGTTGAAGTGTCAGTTCCAGCAGTGAACATATTCTGAAATGAGACAGATAAAGGGATCGGATGGGATAAATGTTTGGTGTCCTATAAGTTCGACTATAACTGAGAATTGAAATTTCAAAGTTATAAATCATAGTAGTGCTTTATTAAATAGGACTTTCTTTTTACTTATCTATTAACTAGAAATTGAAAACTAAAAAAGTAATTATATGCACTCATCGCGGGTATAGTCAATCCTAATTAACAAACGTAATTTTTATAAAAATACAATTAACTAAAAAAATAATTTAGAAACTTTGAAATTGGTGGGACACCGATATGTGGTATAGAAGATTTCACGCAGCTAAAGTCTAGGGTGCACACTTTTTGTTCCAAATTTATTACTACTAGTAAGTGGCCCGTCGAATTTCGAAGGGATCTATTATTACGTAATTTTGTGATATTTTATTTTATTAAAATAGAGTATTGAATAAACTATTTTAAAATAAAAACATGTTCTTACTTTGTCCCGATTATCTTGAGACTTTTTCTTTGGGCATGGGTATTTGTATGTAGACGAATAAGTGAAAAGATAAAAAAAATTCTAAATAAAAAAATGTCTCAAGATAAGTGAGACGCTCATAAAGAAAAATGTCTCAAGATAGGTGAGACGGATGAAGTAATATACTTATTTAAAATTGACCTAAATTAGATTTCTTATTATCGACCCACAAAATAGTAAGAGAGAAACTGTTACATTTATTTAAAAATTACTTAAATTAGATGTTTGTAGCTGCAATCAGTTAGTGAAAAATATTAAAATAAATTAAATTAAATAATATATCAATAATGACTTCACCTTTCAAAGTGTGAATAAATTATTAAATTTGCAATTACCTTATCATCTATCGAAAATTTCATCATACACACGTTAGTTGTTGTATCATGCGTATGACCTCATCAAATACTAAAATTTGTAGACCTATTTTTTCAGTGAGTCTTGAGATTCTCACATACAGTTGTCTGTGACTGAAAACAGGTTTCAGGTTTCAGTAGGTATAATCATACACTCGAAAGATATTGTCCCTTGATTTGTTTAATATCAGGGAATTGCCTTATCTGAAACCTAGCTAACAGTAAATTTTGTGAAATCGGATGGGCTCATCATCATTCTAGCAATAAGAAACTTCTTGCCCATATTTTTTCCTAAAATTTGTTTGCCTTTAGTTACGTGTTCCCCAAGTTGAATATTAGATGTACTAATATTCATTACGTCAAGCTATGTGTTTTCCATTACAGCTACAATAAAATTTGTTTCATTTCGTATAAAAATATATTCTCACAATGTCCCATTAGATTCTTCACCACCAAGACTTTTACCGACAATACCGTCACGTACTTTAAGTATCTATTGTACAAATTCTTTAGTTTCTTCTGCTTTTCAAACCAAAAATGTTTGCCTAATTTTTTAGGGAAAAAATTATGTATAATATGTATATGTAATGTATTTTCAAAATCAAAATGTACAATTATCAAATAATTAAACAATCACTAATATTTAAATATAATATTAAATATTATTAATTCTACAAATATTTAATTTTTGTAGTTAACCCAATCCAATCCATCTTACTATTTTCTTGAATGTTGCACTTTTTAAATTTTAAAATACATAGTAAAAAAAAACATTTGATCACTACTTAATATTAAAATAATATTAATGGTAATTGGGATAAAAATAATATGGATAAATTATGCATGCTAATATAATTTTATTAAATTATATATTGAGATTAAGAATAAAATACTTGTAATTTCATGTTCTTAGTTAACTTGAGAACTTGACATGTATTTCAAAGTTGAGATGAACTTAAGGAAGCATAGATGATGTTATGCACCAAAGCAGGTTTCAATACACATATTGTAAATCTATTATTATTGGCTCTTTATTTTCACTTAAACTCGTTTCCGTAAACATTTTTTTGAGTTCATCGGCATATTATTCCCACAATACGCAAGTTACTTGTGTTGTGTGGTGTGCCAATGCTATAATTAACAACATAACTAAACATGAAATAAATAAATAAAAATCTAAATCATTAATTTAATAATTAATATATTATTATTATTTGTAGTTGTCATTAAATTTATTTTAAGCAAAATGATTATATGCATAAAAAGAAACAAAATCGAAAACCTGTGTAAGCAAATTTAAAAACTCCACCCATTAAGACGTAAACAATTATTTTGTAATTAGGGCATATAATTTTTCAAACTCCAAATTTTAGTATAATAAACATTAATTATATTATATTAATATAATTATTTTATGATGAATGTAATAAAAGTAGTGAAATAAGTCATGGGACTCGTAAGTTCTTATTAATTATCATAGTACACTTATGAGTAGTTGCCTGGAGTTACACTTATCCAATGATATTTATCTGTTGACTGTTGTTATTATATATTAATGCATTCGATGTTTATGTATAAAATAATTGTGAATATTTTTATGAGTGAAGTTTGGTTAGGGGTGGATATTGATTAGAGATTTGAAAATAAAATTAGGAAAAAAAAAAAGGAACGAATGAGAATTGAGGAAAATTAGAATGGAGTGATTATACTACGCCACGTAGGATCGAATTTATTTTGCTTTAATATATATAATATATATATAGATAAGAGAAAGAAGAATAGTAAAATATTGAAAATTTTATTTATCATATTTTAGTGGTCCCACTTTTTTTTTATCTCATACTCCCTCCGTCCCATTAGAATTGGCACACTTGCCTTTTTTGTTTGTCCCACTAGGATTGACACTTTCCTAAAATGGTATACGGTCCCTACATTCTCTACACACATAAAATAAGTGGACCCTACCTACTTTACACTTTTAACCCTTTATTCTTAATTTCTGTGCCCAACTCAAAAGTGTCAATTCTAGTGGGACGGAAGGAGTAGTATTTTAGTGGTCCCACTGCACCTTTTTCTAATACAAATCCTTTCCCTCATTATAATGCTATCAAATTAACTCCCATGATTATATTATCCACAAGTAGAATGAAAAATGAGTGAAATAAAGGGGCTGTTAAACTTATAAAATATAATGTCTCAAGAATTTATAAATTGTCAAAGTGTTTGAATAGCTTATAAGCAAAAGAATGAATTATGAGTTGGAGAGGAAAAATTGAAAATATATGAAATTAGAAAAATAAGTATATAGTAATAAATCGAAATTAATAAATTTATTTTTGAGAGTTTATTTATATCGTTTATAGACTCTTTGAAAACTTATTTTTTGCCGAATACTTTTTTTTTTTTTTTTTTTTTTGAGAAAAATTTGCCGAATACTTTTCAAAAACTTATAAGTACTTAAAAAGTTATTAAGCTCACATAAACAGCATTTGTAATAGAGGAGCTCGTACGAGAATGAGAGAAGTGTACAAACCAAGAGCACTGCTTTGATGGTCTCAGTAGTTAGACTCCCATCTTTTTGAACTTTGAGGAGAACATCAACCAGATCTTCAATCGAATCATCATCATCATCAATTTTGGCCGCGGATTTATGCTGCTTGATGATGGTATCAAACAGCCGGTCTAATCTATGGTGTATTCGTTGGATCCTGAACTGGGCTCCAGTGATCAACGGCAGCAATTTGATTGAAGGATAGAGATCGGCTATCATGAATCCCGACCCCAGCCGTAGAGAATCCAGAACCAGCGCCGTCACCATCTCGCGCTCCTTCGTTTTCGCCCCGACCGCCGCCCTCGTGATCACGTCGTACGAGGCGAGGGCGAGCTTGTCCGAGAGATTCGCCGGCGATCCCTCGCAGGAAGCGATCGATCTGCACAGATTCAAATTCTCCTCCACTCGGATGGGGCGGAAGGACTGCACGCGGCGCGCGCTGAGGAGCTCGAGCGTGCAGATCTTGCGCAGCTGCCGCCACTGGTCGCTGTAGGGGGAGATGACGACGTCGGTGTAATGGTAGGAGAGCGTCTCCGCCGCCAGCCCCGGGGGCCGGTTGGCGAAGTTGATGTCGTGCGTTTTCACCACTTGCTTGGCGAGATCCACGGAGGAGACGATGAGGAAGTGGATCTCGCCGAGCTGCAGGTGCATCAGGCGGCCGTATTTGGCGGCGAGGTCTCTGAAGAAGTGGTGGGGCAAGGCGGCGCCTACCATGAGGTGCAGGTTTCCGATGAGGGGGAGCGCTTTGGGACCTGGGAAGTGTGAGTAGCTGTTTGCAGATTTTGTGATTCGTCGCGATTTGAGAAAGGTGAAGAGTAAGAGGAGAAATGAAAGTAGAGCTATGAGTGTGGATGGGATGTTCAACTCCATCATGTCGTTGAACTTGTTTCGTGTTATCCTTTATTCTTCTATATATAGAAATTATTGTTGTTGATATGATTTTTAGAAATATGTATTTTTATTTCCCTTCTTTTTTCTATTTAATCATTTTTATTACATTTTTCCTCTTACTTTATTACGCTTATACTTTATTAACTACACACGTAAAACACTAATCTAAAACTCCTTAATTCTCATGCCGAAACTAAACGTGTCAAAATTCGTGGAACGAATGGAGTACAGGATTATTTTGTCAATATTTTAAGGATGGGAACAACACTTGGGTCTAGGTAGGACTAATAGTCATTTTTTTACAAAAATAGGGCTAATAGTCATTAAATACGGTTGTCTATACTAGTACTTTGGCATTATATCGTAGGGGCGGCTACGTACCAACAGAGAATATGCAAGGCATTAATTTTCTCTTTGTTTAGGAGAGTTTTTTTGGAGGGTATATTGCTTTAATAATTAACCTTTTTGGTGACTACTTCTTTTTTGTTTTTTTTGTTTTTTTTAGTCAATTTCTTTTTTTACTTTTAATTATCCATTAGGTACTCTCGTTTCTACTTTGTGTTTAATTTCAATAGCATGAGTAGTTAAATTTTTTGATTTGGTAGGAATAATGAAACTTTAGTCCGAATATATTCTACGGGACTTTATTGTTTGATTAATTGGTCCAATTTGATTTTGATTTACTTTTTGAATAAAGAGTTTTTATCTGATCTTTTCTGATAATTTTTAATTAATGGCAATTAATTCTTTCAAATTGTATCGTCAAATTACAGAATAATTGATCCAACTTGTTATTCTTGATTTTTCAATTAATTCTTCTAACTTGAAATTGTTAGAATAGGGTTGATTACTGAATAAATTGTCCAACTTGTTATTCTTGATTTTTATTGGTATTATATGGCCGTAGCTTTCAACTTCTTCTACGACTGAGAAAGTCCGGCATTGAAAATATGAATTTTAAAATATTTTCGTCTGATATTACCGATTACTTTTTTAATTAATTAGTTAAGTTGAATTCTCCGGCCAGTCATCTAAAATATAATTTAAAAATGTAAAAACACTAAATTTATAGGCAACGTTTTATGCTCTTCTAGTCATAAAAAATAGAGTAGTGCTATTTGGACAAAATTTGTCCGGACAAAAACAAGGTTAAATTTTTTTAAAAATCAATTTATTTATAAATTTTGATTCAAATTTAAAAGGATTTAGTTAGTTTTATTGTTTTCTCCATATTGTAATTTTTTCGTAATTTTTTAACAATTTTTTTTATTTTTTGTTATTTTATTTGTAGTTTGTGTACTTTAAAAATAATAATAATTAAAAAGGTTATTAAAAAATTACAATATAAAGAAAACAATAAAACTAGCTAAATTCTATTTTATTTTGAACCAAAATTTTTAAATAAATTTATTTTATGAAGTATTTAACTATATTTTGTCCGGACAAATTTTGTCCAAATAGCATTATTGTAAAAAATAGTTCATTTTCGTCATTTTAAAACATCCACAAAAATTAGTCTATTTTCACTTTTAGAAACCTTTTATCACATGTAGGCTGCATTTAATTATTATTAATAATACTATCTTTTTGGGATCTTTTCTGCAGTCATAATAAACTCAATCATTTTTATTAAAATTCGTATCGTTACTTTTATAACTATTTTTTGTGAACGGAGAAAGTATCATTTACGTAATTTGATGACTGATTTGTAAAAGTGACGCGTGTGTGTTCTATTATATTATAGTATCAAATAATCTTATTAGTTGAAAAAATAATCAAGTTATACTAGTTGAGTTTTTATTGCCCCCTTTCTTAGAGGCCAATTTATAGAATTTAAATCGCCAAAAGGAGAAGACTCAGTATCGTACATATATTTATTTCGTTCAATATATAAGTATTTCCGACATTTATTTTTTTACATTTTTAGTAAGAGAAACAAATATTTCCACACTTCTTTTAATATTCTCTTCGTCCCGCAAAGTTAGAGCAATATTCAATTTCGAATTGTTCCGTGAAGTTTGAGCATTTTTCTCGTATGATAATTTTTTTTTATATTCACTTTTTCATTTATCATACTCAAACACACAAAATATTAATTTCTTAAAATTTGTGCCGAAAAGAAATTACGCAATCTCCGTGGGACGGAATGAGTATAAAATATTCAATAATGTTATTTGGACAAAATTTGTCCGGACAAAATATGATGAAATACTTTATAAAATAAATTTATTTAAAAATTTTGGTTCAAAATAAAATAGAATTTAGCTAGTTTTATTGTTTTCTATATATTGTAATTTTTAATAACTTTTTTAATTATTATTATTTTTAAAGTACACAAACTATAAATAAAATAACAAAAAATAAAAATAATTATTAAAAAATTACGAAAAAACTACAATATGGAGAAAACAATAAAACTAACTAAATTCTTTTAAATTTAAATCAAAATAAAAATATTTCACGTTTTCAACTTTTGTGAAAGAAGGCATTAAAGTCAAAACTAGTGTGCTGACTGTTTATTAAATAATACCAACTATTTGACCAAAAGGCTGAGGAAAACTATATGGTCCCCTAGCCTTATGGACTTTTCTATTTTGATACTAATAAATTAGAGTAGTGCTATTTTGACAAAATTTGTCGACAAAAATAAGGTTAATTTTTTTTAAATTAATTTATTTATAAATTTTGATTTAAGTTTAAAAAGGTATAGTTAGTTTTATTGTTTTTTTTCATATTGTAGTTTTTTCATAATTTTTTAACAATTTCTTTTATTTTTTGTTATTTTATTTGTAATTTGTGTACTTTAAAAATAATAATAATTAAAAAGGTTATTAAAAAATTACAATATAAAGAAATCAATAAAACTAGCTAAATTCTATTTTATTCTGAATCAAAATTTTTAAATAAATTTATTTTATAAAGTATTTCATCATATTTTATCCGGACAAATTTTGTCCAAATAGCATTATTGAATAAATTATACTAGTACAAGGATTAATTGCACTAAAAATCACAATCTCTAGTTAAATCACTGCAAATTAGATTCAATGTATGCAATTAAGACATAACCCCAAATGTAATTACTTCCTTCGCCCCTCTTTAATAGTCTACATTAGTTTTCATACATTTTAAGAAAATTTAATTAATATTGTTTGGAAAATGTAATTTGTATGCAACTGATATATTTTGGTTGCAAAATAATATAACAGGTATAAAAAATTATTATATTTTAATGGTCCACTTTTTCTTATCATATGTTCTTTATAGTTGAAAAAAAATATCTAAAACATAAAAAATTATTATCACATTAATATTTATAATAATATTATTGTGGATTAGAGTAAAAATGATGAAAAGTTGGTTGAGAAAAACAAATCAATCAAAATTTTCCAGCATACAAAACATGTAAAAATATTGAAAAAATTGTGAAAAATATATATTTCTCATTATTTTCAATCAAATGGAATACACATATAGAAAAGAGCTTACTCCAAAACTATATTTTAGTTTTACAAATTGACTTGTTACTGTTAAAAAATATGTTTAATATATTAAGCCCTTAACGTTATTTCTGACTCAATAATATTTTTATATTTAAATTATTTTAGATGACCTTGACTGGTGAACTTATTTTGGAGAACTCAACTAAATTTTAAAAAGTAGTCACAGATATATAGCGGAAGAAATTATTTTTTAATTCATTTTTCAATGCCTGCATCAATCCTGCGTAGAAGAAGTTGTAAGCTATGGTCAAATATACTTAACTTGGAGGATCCTAATCATAATTTATGAGATAAAAATTAAATATTTATTTATTCTTTTCTCATTTTACTTAAGTTTGAGAATCTTAATGGAGTAATATATTACTTAAGTTGGAGGATCCTAATCATAATTTATGAGATAAAAATTAAATATTTATTTATTCTTTTCTCATTTTACTTAAGTTTGAGAATCTTAATCATAATTTATGGGGTAAATTGTATGAAAATACCTGACCTTATTCCAAAATATGATTTTTTGACAAATTTTTTAATTATAGAAAACAATCGGTTGCAATGTCGGTCCGGAAATATTTTCCACCTAAATTAAATTAGGGTTACTGCTTACGTGTGAACTTTATCCGATATGGCAAAAATTAGTTGTATCTGTGGCCTGGTACACGTGCAATAATTGAACGGCGCCATTTTCAATTGCGGACCAAAACGACGTTGTTTTCAATTGGAGACCTTGTAAATGGACAGTGTTTGCTTCTTTTGACAAGTTAATGACACTTTCATGATCAAGACATATTTCTCCAAAAACACTTGTACAAGGGAAAACAACAACAAGCTTGTCAATTCTAGATGGATAGCAACCAAGTATTAAAATGTTTTCAGGGTGCAGCCCAATTGAAAACGACGTCGTTCAGTCATTGCACGTGTACCAAGCCACGAATACAACTAATTTTTGCCACATTGGATAAAGCCCACACGTAAGCAGTAAACCCTAATTTAGTTTAGCCGGAAAATATCTCCGAACCGACATTACAACCGATTGAAAAGTCGTTATACTTTTTGCTACAATTAAAAGGTTTGTCACAAAACCAGATTTTGAAATAAGATCAAGTATAAGTTGACATTCTTCATCGAACTGATACTCTGAAGATAACATTAAATGCTCCTGCAGCCGCATTAAATGCTGAGATTTTAGGATTGTCCTTTCTCTGCAGAGAGTTCCTATTTGATGCAACATGTCTCAAAGACACCCTACCAGATGTACTGTGAGACTCTGTTCTTCACCAAAACAGGAACCTCGAAGATTGCGGACTCAGCCAGATTCAAATTTACTCTCACAACGGCAGAAATCCTGAAGACCATCTTTCCAACGGATCTATTCAAGACTTTGCCTTTAAATAAAGCTCCGGGAACACTGCAATCTTCACCGCTTCAAACAAACAAGCTGAAACTCTGCCAAAATTGCAACTCAGCCTTCAACTGCTATCAGAAGTTTGAATCGAAGAAGAGAATCATCAAAGCATAAATCAGATCACTGATTACTTATATTCTCTTAGTTCTTAGGAAAATCCTTGTATTACCCAAAGCCTAAGATTCTGATTACTTGAGAGCCTGTTCTCAGTAATCCTAGTTGGAAGAATCCAAATCCCTTTTCAACCGAGAGAAAAGAGAGTTGGAGTGGTTGTTGTTTAGTACCGTTAAACTAAATTGATTTGGTTACCTTAGCACCCAGAAAGCCAAGAGGGAGATCGGACCAAGAGTTCTGTCTCCAAAGACCTTAGCAACATGCTAATTGGACACGAGAGTGTCAGGGCATGCATGCTAAGTGTAAAATCCAATCAAGAGTGGTGTTGGTAGGTTTGTTGTGCACCTCAACGCATTAGCCCAGAGTGATTGTCAGATTGATCATCTGACCGTAGAGTAGGAACTTTGTTTCCGAACCACGTAAAAATCCTTGTGTTCTTTACTACTTTCAGTTATTTACTTTCTGCGCTCTTGTTGATATCTACTGAAACTGATTAACTGAAAAGTGTAACCAAGAATTTTATTTATGTCACTCTCTTTAAAGGCTAATTTGAACTAAGTTTATTTTTCGCTGCCGGTGTTATCTATCTACTGACAAATCTACGGATAATCAGTAAGTCTCATAACACTTCTCTATTTTCGTTCAACTTGACTGAGGCCTTATTTGGACTAAAGTTATCGGACTGACTCAGATAACTGAAGTCATTCACTGATTGTTCAATCAGTATCAGTTACTAGCCTATTCTTTTAAAAACTGTTATTTTTCACTTATTTTCATAAATCAGTTTTTAGAAAAGAATTACCCTTCAGGTATAATATATTGAATTATATAATTTATCTTAGTTAAGTATATATGAAGATATAATAGGCAAATCAAATTCTGAAAATTAGACTCTTTTATAATAGGTATAGAATTTCATATATTCTGTAAGGTAGATAATTTTCTCCAGACAGAATGAAAAGTATTTGGGACAACCTCTTTTCCCTTGATTTCACTCAAAGTCATGATAATATTATCATCGGGCTTTGATACTACAATATTTTCCTCGGGGTATTGAATAGAGAATATGGAATGGAAAAGGTGGGGATGACAAAACATTCCCTTCTTTTCCCATATCATAGTTGTTAGAGTTAATATTTTTAAACTCTAATTTATTTATATTTTTGAATAAATCATATTCCCTTCATCTACGATATTGTTTTCGTTTTTGTCATTTTGATTCGTCCATAATATCATTTTCATTTATAGTAATAGTAATAGGATCCACAAACCCTACTCACAATAATAGTGGGATCCAAACTCCACTCACAACAATACTCATTACTATCAACTACTATCCATCACTTTCTTAAACTCAGTATCGTTCACCAAAGTGGAAATGATGTCGTGGACGGATGAAATATTATTTTATCATCTTGATTTATATACTATTAAGAAAATTAATATGAAGTTTCGAATTTAACAAAGAAGGAAGGAAAAGAGAACAAATCAGCCGAAAACTTTGGTCTTCCGTCTTCCAAATCATTTAACGTAATTTTGATGTGGAGAAGTATTGCTGTGAAAACAGATTGGGCCCATTAGGCTGAGGGGCCCAAATCCTTCCCAACAAAAGATAGGCCCATCGTTCGAATCCAGTAGAATATATTTGTAGCATTAAAACAAAAGAAACATTTCAACATTCAAACAAACAAATGGAATATAACTAGTACTTCCCAACTTGATATTGTGGATATGCTTAAAGCAATATATTTTCTTCCTTTTTCCGGGTAACAGCTGCGACACCCTGAATATGAGCTTTAATCTAAATAAATTTTAAATAGCATTTTTTTTAATAGTAAAAAATTCAAATAACCTAATTTTCAAAATTATGATAATTAATTCGATAATCAAACTAAATTCACTAAAATAAGATTTTTAGAAAACATCACACACGAGACAGAGAATATATTATTAGATGATAAAGTCAAATATGAATAACTTGTAACTCAAAAACTTTACTAACATAAATAACTAAAACTTCAAATCCTAAATTTCTTAAAATGCAATAAGTTCTTTAATAACAGTAAACTAAGCTTGAATAATACTCCCTCCGTCCCTGAAATGGCTTCCTCTTTGGGGACGGCACGAGTTTTAATAAAAAGTTGTAAAGTGTATTGATAGTGGAGAAAAAGTGATATAATTATTATTGAAAGTTGTGAAAAATGTTATAATTAGTATTGGGAGTGGTGAAAAGTGAAAAGTAAGAATAAATAAAGTATTGTTAGTGGTGGGGTAGGTTTCCAAAAATGGAAAGAAAGAAAGAGGAAGTTATTTGGGGGACGTCCCAAAATGGAAAAAGAGGAAGTTATTTTAGGGACGGAGGGAGTATATTATAAGCATTGTACCCATTTGCCACGCATCTTCTTGCTCCTTTAAGGTTTTAAATAAAATGGAGTGAGTATTTTAAGAAAAGTAAAATTGTAGTGTAAAAGTATGTAAATGTATGCGAGCTCATGTGATTAATCTTTAGTGTAAAAGTGTGTAAAGGTATGTGGGCCTATGAAATTTGTAATGTAAAATTATTACCAAAAATAAAAATGAGTCATTTAACTTGAAACACCCCAAAATGAAATATGTGTCATTAATAATGGGACGGGGGAGTATAAAAGTATTCTTCAACCATAAACCAACAACTTGCTCAACTGACATGAGATAAAATATGGGACATAACTTCATCCACAATTCAATATAACACTTAAGAAAGTATGAATATATGAGATATATCACTTCAACTATGCAAAAGAACATAAACTTGACATATTGCTATATACTCACATCATAAACTCATTCATATATCACAGTACATGTAAGCACGTTGGATATAAAATAGCTTTCACAAACAATAAACTTCAACATTTTCTTGCGGAATTTAACTTGAAATAAAAAAAAAATCTTTACTTTACCTCACCTTCAATTCTTAGAAGTAAACTTGACTAACACTTAATTCGGGGATAGAGATCTTAATTGCACCACACGTATTCAAATAGTTACACAATACAACGTAAGGACCTAAAAAAATATCTTAACTTAAATAATGCGCCTAAAAAAACTATGAATTAATAGACATTAAGGGAACTTAAAGAAAATTAAATAACTTTTCTTAACTAAGAAATTAACTGAATAAACCACTTCACATATTGGAATAAGATTAACAAATAAAATAATTGGATTAATAAATTGATCCCAAACCAATTACTTATAATCACACTGATTTTACTCCATTTACCAAACCTTAGACCCACTCATTTTCATATATATATAGAAGGGCTAAAATAACTAAATAAGTACACTTCTTAAAATATAAAATAAGAATTATTTTCAGCTCTTAGATCATCAGGATCTACGGTTGATTCATCATCTTATTGGATGAATTCATGATCTTGAGTTCAAATTCAAAGGTAGCATAAATTTATTTTTTGTAATTCATACATTTATACAACAAATTCATACATTTTTCTTAGTTCTTATTTCTTATTTTAAGAGGTGCTCTCTCTCTCTCATACACACGCGCGCGCACACATATATATATACACCATGAATATATAGTTTACAACAATGACACATTTATTCAAATTTCAACTTCAATTTAAATTAAATAAATTAATTAATTAATATAGGAAAATCCCAACACCCACGTGTACTGTAGGAAACAATCAAAATCTTAAATTCTCTCCCTTTTTGTTTGAAGTTTAAAGAAATTTAACAAAAATAATTATTCCATTTAATCAAAAGACTAAACTGAAAAGGAAAAGAAAAGAAAAAAAAAAACGTCTTGAGAGAAAGAAGAAAACGAAGGAAGAAAATATAAAATAAAATACTACATAACGGACAAAGCTGAGATTGAAACAAAAGATAAATCATAAAGGTGATAGCAAGACAAATTAATTTGATTTGGTCTTGTATTTAAACTTTGGTTCGCACATCTCTACGGAACCGAGAAGAAAGTTCAAATTTAATTATTTATAAATAAATATAAAAAAAATAAAACTTGAAACCTAGTACAAGATTTCTAGATTCCCAACAACAATCTCGTTAACTAGACAAACCCTTGAATCTTGAATGCTTGAAAAATTGAAGTACATGTTGTAAATATATCTTCTAGATATATCTTATGTGTGTTGACCAAGAAACCTAGAGGGAGAATAACACTTGACATCTTCAAGCCACCGGAGTTGACTGTCCTCCGTTCACACCGGACGTGTGTGAACGTTCACACCGGACGTTCACACTTGGTTTAACACCTATAAATATGGGTGTGTTGTGAACTTCATAAGAACGATATTTGTATTCTCTACTATATTCTCTCGCTTCTCTCTAGTTTATAACACGTTATCAGCACCATGCTCTAATCCTCTCATCTTCCTTCGATCGTAAAAGGATTGGAGGTATGCCCTAGGAAAGAATTGTGTCTTTCCAATGAGGTACGACTAATTTTCTTTTCATCTGAATTTCAATCCGTATAATTTTAGTAATCATCTAAATCCAGACGAAAGAAACTTTGAAGTATTAGAATATTATACTGTTTAATATGTTTATATCAATAAATTGGCTTGGAAATAACCAGAAAACGGAATCATGGTAACATATATGCTTTGCATAAAAGAGATTGTTATTGAAATTTGTGCAAATTCCCCTTATATTTGTGGTTTGATGCAAATATGTTATATTTGTTTATTACAAATGATATAATTTTCGTTATTCTTGAAGAAATACAAATAATCCTAAAAGTTATATTTTGATGCTATTAAAATAGCATTTGTTTGAGCATATTAAATTAGTGATGCATTTCGAATGATATTGATCTTAATCATTCCACCAAACAAAAGTGAATTTTGATTGGAATTTGGAGGATATAAAGTAAATTTTTGATCTGTACTTAGACGGAATATGTCATTTTATGTAAACTTGTATTTGATGTGGTATAAAAAGTCAATGTGAAATAGTAGATTTTAGAAAAATAATAAAGAAAAATATGAAAAGTTCACGCAAAATAGAAGACTATTTTGATAATTGGAGACATAATAGATTCGCCCGATTATGTTAAAAAGATATGATGCCAATAGATTTAATCTCAATATTTTTGTGCACCCTTTCGGTGAGATGACAAACATATATAATTGAGTTTTAATTTATTTTGTTTGTTAAGAGTGCAATATTTGATTGGATCTTATTCTACAAAATCTTGAATATGATTTACTACTACGTGGCAATTCTTATTTCGTATTATTTTATATAATCAGTAAACTTCAATGTTCTACTACTTGAATCACTATTGATATTATCATGTATTGGGAAATTTTTTAATTCATAGTGGATATATACTTTGTATATTATATATATACAACGTATTTTTTTTTAAATAATCTTGAAAAACTCATTGATGCTATTCAAATAGCACAAGTAGTATTCCTGAAGAATATTACATTCAAGATCTTAAATTGATGCTATTAAAGTAGCACAAGTAATATTCCTGAAGAATATTACATGCTCTAAGAGCAAGTAAATTAAATATTTGGATAACATATCCTTGAATCTTTATCTATTTGATTCATATTGTTGCTCCCGATGTAGCACAATCAATATTCCATGAAGGATATTACATACTCTTCAAGTGCAATCCATATTATATGCTTTTGAAAATTAGACCTTGAAGGTCAAACGGCCCTAAAGGCCAAATGGTTGTACTCTTTTTCCCTTACTAAGTTTTTTTCCTACGAGGTTTTCTTAGTTAAGGTTTTTAACGAGGCAACTAGTGTAATATATGAGTAAATATATATGTCTTGTACTATTTTCCTCTACCAAATTTTTCCCATGGGGTTTTTACGGAGAGGTTTTTAACAAGGCATGAATATATATATATATATTAATATCATATGAAATCTTGTGATATTTGTCTTGGTAAATAAATACACATATTATTCTTCAAAAGAAGAAGTATTTCCTTAAGTTGACATTAGATGAGAATAATGTTAACATAATATCAGGTGCATCAAAAATCATTGAAGGCTCCGGAAGAGCTTGTATCATTTTGCCAAATGATACTAAATTAGATATTGAAAATGCCCTGCACTTTAGTAAGTAACTTACTAAGTTTCAAGGATATCCGAAATAATGGATACCACATCGAGACAATTATGTGAAAGGTAGAAATGAATATCTTTGCATAAATTCTTTTGTTTCAGGCTATAAGCTGACAAAAGAAAAATTAGCAACACTACCTTCTGGAATGTATTACACATTCATAAAAGCAATTGAGACAAACCATTTCATGAACGTAAAGTTCAATGATACAAAAAGCTTTAAGCTTTGTCATGATAGGTTTGGACATCCTGGAGCGACTATGATGCGCCGAATAATCAATCATTCATATGGGCACAACATAAAGAATCAAAAGATTCTTTCTACAAAGGAATTCCCATGTGATGCTTGTGCGCAAGGCAAGTTAGTTATTAGACCTTCATATACGAAGGATAATACTGAATCTCCATATTTCTTAGAAAGAATTGAAGGAGACATTTATGGACCTATACATCCACCTTGTGGACCTTTTCGATAATTTATGGTATTAATTAATGCCTTTTATAGATGGTCCCATGTATGCTTGCTTTCTACTAGAAATGCAACATTTGCTAGACTACTTGCTCAAATCATAAAATTAAGAGCTCAATTCCCAGACAATTCAATTAAAAGAATTCGTCTTGATAATGCTGGTGAGTTTACATCTCAGGCATTTGATAACTATTGTATGGCTATTGGAATTGAGATTGAACATCCAGTAGCTCATGTCCATACTCAAAATGGTTTAGCGGAATCATTTATTAAACGTCTTCAAATTATTGCTAGACCATTACTTATGAAATCAAAACTACCAACTACTGTTTGGGGTCATGCCATATTACATGCTGCAACATTAGTTCGACTAAGGCCATCAGCAAATCATGAATACTCCCCAATGCAAATTATATTTGGCCGAGAACCTGATGTTTCTCACTTACGAACTTTTGGTTGCGCGGTTCAAGTCACAATTGCACTCCCACAACGTACAAAAATGGGTCCCCAACGAAGACTTGGGATATATGTTGGATTTGATTCACCATCGATTATAAGGTATCTAGAACCTTTAACAGGTGATTTATTTACTGCACGTTTTGCAGATTGTCATTTTGATGAAATGACATTTCCAACATTAGGAGGAATAAATCTACATCCAGAAAAGCACAAGGAAATCTCTTGAAATGAGAAAAACTTATCACATTTTGATTCTAGAACAAATCAATGTGAACAAGAAAATGAAAAGATCATTCATTTGCAAAATATTGCAAATCAAATTCCTGATGCTTTTGTAGATACAAGAAAAGTGACACAATCTCACATACATGCTGCAAATACTCTAGCTAAAATTGATGTCCCTGAAGGACAAATAGCTTTGGCAGCAAATGAGTCCAAAATTCGTCAAAAACGTGGTCGACCAGTTGGTTCCAAAGATTCTATGCCTAGAAAAAAGAAAGGGGCAAGATATAAACCAAACAATGACGAAAACGACTAATCAATCAAATGAAAGTGATGTAATTCCTAAAGAATTACAAGTATCTGAAAATCATGAGATCTCAATAAATTATTTACATCAGATACTAGAGAGAGAAAATATCATTGTTGATGATATATTTGCCTTTCATATAGCTCTTGAAGTTTTAAATATCAGGATCCTGAACATACATCTGTTGCTAAATGCAAACAGAGACTTGATTGGCCAAAGTGAAAAGAAGCTATAGAAAGGGAATTAAATTCCTGTGATAACCGGAAAGTATTTGGGCCTATAGCCTTAACTCCGGAATCTAAAATCCCTGTTGGATATAGATGGATTTTTGTTAGAAAGAGAAACGAGAAAAATGAAGTTACGAGATATAGAGCAAGACTCGTAGCACAAGGTTTCTCACAAAAACCAGGAATTGATTATGAGGAAACATACTCTCCAGTAATGGACGCTATTACTTTTAGATTTTTGATTAGTCTGGCTGTGTCACAAAGGCTTGATATGCGCCTTATGGATGTAGTGACTGCTTATCTATATGGGTCATTAGATACTGACATATATATGAAAATTCCTGAAGGATTTAAAATGCCTGAAGGATTTCAGTCACAACCCAAAAGCATGTATTTAATTAAACTGCAAAAATCGTTGTATGGGTTGAAACAGTCTGGTCGTATGTGGTACAATAGACTGAGCGAGTATCTTTTGAAAGAAGGATACAAGAATGATGATATCTGCCCTTGTGTTTTCATTAAGAAAACCGAAAGTGGATTTGCAATCATAGCAGTTTATGTTGATGATTTAAATTTAATTGGGACTCCTGAAGAGCTCAATAAAACTGCTGAATATTTGAAGAAAGAATTTGAGATGAAAGATTTGGGAAAGACAAAGTTTTGTCTTGGTTTGCAAATGGAACGTATCCGTGGAGGTACGTTTATCCATCAATCCACATATACAGAAAAAGTGTTAAAACGCTTCTATATGGATAATGCACATCCATTAGCATCACCAATGGTCGTTAGATCTCTTGATACTAAGAAAGATCCATTGCGACCAATTGAAGAGGGTGAAACGATACTTGGTCCTGAAGTACCATATCTAAGTGCAATTGGAGCATTGACTTATCTGGCTAATAATACTAGACCAGATATAGCTTTTTCTGTTAATCTTCTAGCAAGATTTAGCTCTGCACCCACTTTGAGACATTGGAATGGTGTTAAGCACATTCTACGTTATCTAAAGGGTACCATTGACCTTGGATTATATTATCAAGAAAATTATGATAATACTCTAGTGGGGTATTCGGATGCAGGATTTTTATCCGATCCACATGAAGCTAAGTCACAAACTGGATATATTTTCACATGTGGTGGAACTGCTATATCATGGAAGTCTGTGAAACAAACCTTGACTGCAACATCCTCAAATCATTCTGAAATCATTGCAATCCACGAAACAAGTCGAGAATGTGTATGGTTGAGAAATGTGACGAGTCATATCCAAGAGTCGTGCGGGTTAGCTTCATCAAAGGCCAAACCAACTGTTTTATATGAAGACAATGCTAATTGCATCGCGCAACTCAAGGAAGGATACATCAAAGGAGATAGGACGAAGCATATTTTTCCAAAGCTCTTTTACACACACGTCCTTCAAAAGGGTTACGATATCGACGTGCAACAAATTCGCTCAAGTGAAAATCTGGCGGACTTATTCACCAAGGCATTACCAACATCGACATTCAGAAAGTTGGTACACGAGATCGGCATACGTCGACTCAAAGATATTCAATGATCTCAAGTTCAGGGGAAGCAGTTGTACTCTTTTTCCTTCGACTAGGTTTTGTCCCATTGGGTTTTCCTAGCAAGGTTTTAATGAGGCAACATTTTTTAGGGATTGGTCAATCAAGGGGAAGTGTTGTAAATATATCTTCTAGATATATCTTATGTGTGTTGACCAAGAAACCTAGAGGGAGAATAACACTTGACATCTTCAAGCCACCGGAGTTGACTGTCCTCCGTTCACACCGGACGTGTGTGAACGTTCACACCGGACGTGTGTGAACGTTCACACCGGACGTTCACACTTGGTTTAACACCTATAAATATGGGTGTGTTGTGAACTTCATAAGAACGATATTTGTATTCTCTACTATATTCTCTCGCTTCTCTCTAGTTTATAACAGTACAGAGGATTTTTTAGAGTTTCTGAAAGGTGTACCAAAAAAGAAGAAGAAAATAGCTTAGTACTCCCTCCGTCCCACTTTAAATAATCTAATTTTTATTTTGTATTGTTTCACTTCAAATGACCCAATCTAAATTTAAAAATAAAATTGGGCATTTAAAATACTATTTTTTGGATTGTTTCACCACCACTTTACACTTTTATCACAAATTTTTTAATTTCCGTGCCCAAATTTTTTGAGTCATTTGAAGCGGGACAGAGGGAGTAATAAAAGTTAGAGAATGAGAAATTTTGTAAAGATTTCATGCTCCTCAAATTTCCTACACATTAATATCGAGAAAAAAAATATGAAGAAGACTATTTTCTCGAATTTTAAATCATTAAAAATATTAATAGAATGTGGAATGTTACCAGAGCTATGTCCTTTTTTTAAAATTCTATTTTCAAATAAAGTATTAACTAGATTCAAATGGAATATGTAAAATCGTTGTAAATAGCAGATTAATTTCTTAATCTTTCCAAGAAAAATCGGAAGTAAACAAGGACAGTTTCACACCTACTCGGAAAGTTCTAGGACAGTGCCTACTAATTCAATCTTCAATAGTCACTCTTCAAAAATAAATGACGTTGAACAGATCCATCATCCATGTGGGACAAGATGAGGTTTTTCTTTCCTGATTACAATAATGGGAGTCGAGTAATCGTAACAACTAGGCTATCAAACTTGACTTCGCAGTTGGGTGAGTCTTATGGGGTTGGTATGAAATTTCTAGATGAGGCTAGTAGTTGGGATTTGTTCTCCAAGACTGTGCTTGGAGGAGAAAGTTTCCCTCATGAGTTGGAGGATATTGGAAAGAATATTGTAGGACTTCCTTTATCAATTGCAACAATTGGAGGTCTTTTGGCAAAATCTGAGCGCACAAGAGAATATTGGGGGCGCATAGAGCAAAATTTGAATTCAATTGTGATTACCAATAATGATGAATTTTGCTTGAAAATATTGAGAATGAGCTATATCTATATGCCCAACTATTTGAAGCCATGTTTCTTGTATATGGGTATTTTTGAGGAAGATCGTTCAATTCGTACCTCAATGTTGAAGAAGCTATGGGTTTCTGAAGGATTTTTAAAACCAGCAAGTACTGGCAAATTGTTAGTCAAAAGCAACAATCAGCAATTGTCAAAAAGGGAAGGCAGCAATTGTCAAAAAGGGGCAGCTCAAATTTCCACTTATGCTGCCACCTACCACAGCTCCATTGCCTATAAATTGAGCCCCTCGCAGCAGCATTAAGATTACCCCAAAACCCCCAGAACAACACCAGAGAAGGGTGTGATATTAGAGAGAGAGAAATCTTGTGTGAGGATAGCTTCTGAGTGGAAGTTATACACGAGTGATAAAAGTGAGTTGAGAGATAGCCTCTGCGTAGGCAGATACAAAATACAGTGTGATATTTTTGTTGTACTCCTCCTTTTGAGATTCTCTAATATATTGGTGTGGGTCCGTGGACGTAGGCAGTTTGGCCGAACCACGTTAAAAATATCGGTGTCATTTTTCTTCTCGTTTCATATCGGTCAATATCCACAATATTGAGTCACACTTGATCCTGGGCGGAATTAGTTGTGTCTAATTTCCCAACAACAATCCTGGGCGGAATTATTGGCGTCTATAATTCCCAACAACTGGTATCAAAGCCACGGTGGTGGCAGATATTTTCTGATGTTTTTTCGCTGTTACTATTCACGTGAATAGTGAATTTCGTGAATAGTGAAATTTGTTGGCGGTTCCGATTTGTCGACAAAAGGTGTTCTAAACACGGTGGTTAGCTGAAAAATCAGAAACGATCCAAGGAGTCCAGATCGAGTGGGAGCAATGTCGACAGACGATAAAATTTCCAAAATTGATAAATTCAACGGTGTGAATTTTGGATTTTTTGGAAAATACAAATGGAGGATTACTTGTACCAGAAGGACCTGTATAAGCCCTTGAAGGAAAATCCACAAGTCAAGGACGTGGACGGAACAAGTCAAGGAATGGCAGGCAGAGCTCCAGAATCCACAAGAATTCCAACAAATCAAAGTCTGTTGAATGTTGGAACTGTGGTCAGGTCGGGCACTACAGAACGCAGTGTAAAGTACCTTCAAAGGGAAACGAGAAAAAGACCGAAGCCAATGTTGTGGCTGAAGGAGAAGGACGTGAGACATATTCCAGAGTTGAGGAATAACTTGATCTCCGTCAAGCAATTGTCGAGAGAAGGATGTGATACACACCTCTCAGGTGATTATTGGAAAATCACTAGGGGCGCAATGATTCTTGCACGTGGCAAGGATACTGGCAGCCTATACACAGCGATGAATGCGTGTGTGACAATTGCAGTTGCTGATAGCAAGAAGAATGCAAATTTGTGGCACCAAAGACTTGGGCACATGAGCCAGAAAGGGCTCAAGTATATGCATTCGAAAGGGAAACTACCAGAGCTTCAGTCTGTTGATATAGACTTTTGCGAAAGTTGTATCTTCGGGAAGCAGAAGAGGGTGAGTTTCAACACAAGTGGTAGAACTCTGAAGCAAGTAAAGCTTGAGTTAGTCCACACAGATGTTTGGGGTCCAGCAAGAGTTTCATCCGTTGGCGGAAAGTCTTACCTTTGTGACTTTCACCACTCGAGAAAGGTGTGGGTTTACTTCTTGAGACAAAAGTCAGAGGTGTTTGAGGCGTTCAAGAAGTGGAAGGCCATGGTGGAGAATGAAACTGGCTTACGGATAAAGAGATCCGATAATGGCGGAGAATACGAAGATATGGCGTTCAAGAAATTTTGTTACCAGAATGGCATCAAGTTGGAAATGCCAGGGACCCCACAACAAAATAGAGTCTCAGAACGCATGAACCGGACGTTGACAGAAGAGCTAGGAGCATGAGGATACATGCAGGATTGCCAACACAATTTTGGGCAGAAGCTGTCAACACAACGGCATATCTCGTTAACCATGGGACATCTGTACCATTGGAGTACAGAATACCGGAGGAAGTTTTGAGTGGCAAAGAAATTAAACTTTCTCACTTAAAAGTATTTGGCTGGGTCGCGTATGTACACATTTGTGATCTCGACCTCAGGTTCCTTGTATCGAAAGTCTTCCTGATAGTGTGGTCAAGTAGCGAGTTCCGTTGAGTGGTAACGGCGGTGCAAGATATACGGAGGTGTACCCCCAGTGAACTCACGATTGAATCCGGTGGTTCCTTGTATCGAAAGTCTTCCTGATAGTGTGGTCAGGCAGCGAGTCCCGTTGAGTGGTAACGGCGGTGCAAGATGTACGGATTGTCGTTCGAGGGAGGACATGATGTGGTCCTTGGTTTGAGGGGAGGATTTAGGAGAAGCAAAGCAAATTCTCGGGATGAGAATTTACAGAGACAAGCAAAAAGGTGTTTTGCAGTTGTCTCAGGCCAAATACATTGATCGAATCTTGCAAAGATTCAACATGAGCAGTGCTAAGCCGGTTAGCTCAGCGTTAGCTAACCATTTCCGCCTATGCAAAGAGCACTCTCAAAAGACAAAGGAGGAAAGAGACTTCATGGCTAAAATTCCTTACGCCTCAGCCGTTGGAAGTCTGATGTATGCCATGGTCTGTACTAGACCAGATATCGCTCATGCAGTGGGAGTTGTGAGCAGAATTATGGCAAATCCTGGAAAGCAGCATTGGGAAGCAGTAAAGTGGATATTGAGATATCTATGTGGATCTACTGATAGATGCTTGTGCTTTCGACGAGGTGATGTAGCACTACAAGGTTTTGTAGATGCAAATTTTGGCGGTGCGGTAGATCGCAGGAGAAACACTACCAGTTATGTCTTTACAGTTAAGACAGAAAGGCTGCTGGATTGATCGAGGTGTGAAGACAGATTGAAATCAGTCTTCAAGTGGGAGATTGTTAGTCAAAAGCAACAATCAGCAATTGTCAAAAAGGGAAGGCAGCAATTGTCAAAAAGGGGCAGCTCAAATTTCCACTTATGCTGCCACCTACCACAGCTCCATTGCCTATAAATTGAGCCCCTCGCAGCAGCATTAAGATTACCCCAAAACCCCCAGAACAACACCAGAGAAGGGTGTGATATTAGAGAGAGAGAAATCTTGTGTGAGGATAGCTTCTGAGTGGAAGTTATACACGAGTGATAAAAGTGAGTTGAGAGATAGCCTCTGCGTAGGCAGATACAAAATACAGTGTGGTATTTTTGTTGTACTCCTCCTTTTGAGATTCTCTAATATATTGGTGTGGGTCCGTGGACGTAGGCAGTTTGGCCGAACCACGTTAAAAATATCGGTGTCATTTTTCTTCTCGTTTCATATCGGTCAATATCCACAATATTGAGTCACACTTGATCCTGGGCGGAATTAGTTGTGTCTAATTTCCCAACAACAATCCTGGGCGGAATTATTGGCGTCTATAATTCCCAACACAAATGTTTGTAAACAATTGCGCAAGAGTACTTAAAGGAGTTGGTCGATAGAAATTAATCTCATAATAGTTGATAAGTTGGGGTCTATTGGAAATGTCAAGTACTGTAAAATTCATGATTTGTTGAGGGACATGTGCTTGAAAGAAGTTAAAAAACAGAGGTTTTATCATATCATAGAAGAGTCTCCTTCAGTTGTGAATAACGGACGTCGGGTTGTTTTCCCAAGTCACAGTAGATGGAGGGAGATAAGTGAAGTCTTGGGATCGTTGTCACATGCTCGTTCTATAATATGTGATGAGGATGAGAAGAACTTTGAAATGCCTCACAATCTTAGATTGTTGAGAACATTCAAAGCATATGACAGAGATACATATCGACCACATTATACCAAGCGGCGTAGTGTTCATTTTCTACACAATGTTTTTCAATTGGTGAACTCACGGCACCTCACTGTTAGAGTTCATTGGAGGTCCAAATTCCCTTCTTCAATCAATTTGCTTTGGAATCTATCTACGTTGATAGTTCATCAGTCTGCATTCGATAAGTATTGGGATATTAATAGATGTAGTATTGATCGCCGTTGGCATGATCTTGTTGCACCGATTGAGATTTGGAAATTGCATCAACTTAGGCATCTCGAGTTTATGGGAGAAGGACTGATTCTGCCAGATCCTCCGAGTGACATTGTTATCATGGAGAATCTACAAACGCTTAGAGGAGCAAAGAATCTTTATTTGAATGAAGAGGTGGTTAAAAGAATTCCCAATGTGAAGAAATTGCATCTAATTTACAAGTTGGAAGAAATGGAGGGTTGTCTCAAGTATGTCCAATGTTTGAGTAAATCGAAACAAATGGGGAGAGCAAAGTGTCTCAGCTATCTTGAGTGTCTGAGTAAATTGGAAAACTTGTACTGCTCCATCTATGATGGATGTGATGAGTATTTGCAGAGGATTAGGTTCTCACACTCCCTCAAGAAGTTGAAGTTATCTCTTGATCCCTCTTTGGATATGGATTTGGAAGAGATATTGCAGAAGATAGGGTCGTTGCCCTTTCTTCAGAAGTTGGTATTAAAAGGTGGTACCTTCAAAACAGGCAAGTGGGACACTATTGAGGGCCAATTCCGGAGGCTCAAGCTACTAGCATTGGACGGGTGTCGCGGTCTACAAAATTGGGTGATGGCAGAGAGCTCCCACTTTCCACTTCTCCAGGAGCTTCGTCTTGAAAGCTTATATAAATTGGAGGAGATCCCTTCGGAAGTTGGAGAAATACCAACGCTGGAATCAATTTCTTTGGAATATTGCAGCGAATCAGTAGTAGTGTCAGTTAAAAAGATAGTAGAGGAACAAGAGGATTTATATGGAGACCAACTTGACCTTCATGTTCGAGCTCTAGTTTGGAAGGGGTTAGAAGCACTGCAGAGCATGGCAAGTCCCAACTTTGAAGTTAAAGTGGCAGATTATTAGAATCATCCATTCCAACTCAAGCCAAGGAGGAGATGCCGGAGAGCGTGATGACTTTTCTGTTTCTCACCTTATAAAGTTTTTTGAGGTTCTATTGTTCCTTTTGTTCTTATTAGACAACTTCTTTGATTTCTCTTCCTTTTGGGACATTTGTTTATGTGCTTAAACTTTCTTACATAATTAGATCATCAATTGCTGCTCATTTCTCATCTTTTCATTTGGATAAAAATCGTGGAAAAGTGTAATGGACTTCCTTTGTCGATTGTAGTGATTGGGGGTCTTTTGGCAGAGTTCAAACTAACACTAGAATATTGGGAGCACATAGAGAAAAACTTAAGCTCAACACTCAACGGTGAATTCAGAGAATGATGAATATTGCTTTAGAGTATTGAAATTGAGCTATAACCATTTTTGCCTACCTATCCTGTTTTCTGTATATGGGAGTGTTGGAGAATTTCTTTAACCAATAATAAATAAAAGCTTGGAAACAGTTGCCAAAGAATATCTGAAGGCAGTATAGTAGTTGACAGAAACCACATTCTAGTTCATATATTGGGGGCACTTGGGCATATAAAGTAGTGCAAAATGCATGATCTGCTGAGAGTTCATCTTTGAAGGGAACTCAAAAGCAGAGAGGCTTGGGGCAAAAAACTTATCCAACTATTATTAAATCAACCTGCTACGTTGAAAACGAGATATAGGCACAAGATAATATGAATCAACACTAGATTACCCTGTACTATTTTTCTAAAACTCTCACTCACATCACACGAGAATCTATCAAGCAGCTGCACGCAAAGGTCGTTTAACAGTGGGAATCAGATGCAAATGGTGTTTCTTTCTAACGGTGACACCGAAGGCCTCCGCCATATCCAAATCCTTATTCTGGATCCCCTTAGGCATCTTCCAATCGAAATGATAGAGAAGCATAGCAAGCGGAAGCTCAATATTGGCAAGCCCGAACGACATGCCGGGACACATTCTCCTTCCTGCACCAAAGGGTAAGTATTCTAGATTGTTCCCTTTGAAATCATGGGAGCTTTCCTCGAATCTCTCTGGTATAAACTTGTCTGCATCTTTCCAATACTTGGGGTCCCTTCCCAGTGCCCATGCATTCACAATCACTGTGGTTTTTGCTGGGATTTCGTATCCATTGATTTCACATCTTTCTGCGTTGATTCTGGGGACTAGAAACGGCAACGGTGGGTGCAATCTCAAAGTCTCTTTGATGATTAATTTGAGGTATTTCAGCTCATCAAACTTGTCTTCATCTATGTATCCCTTGTCGTCGAAAACCTTTCTTACTTCTTCTTGTGCCTTGTTGAGTTTGCTGGGGTTTCTTATCAGCTCTGACATTGCCCATTCGATGGTAATGGATGACGTGTCAGTTCCTGCAATGAACATATCCTGAAATGGACACCCAGTAGTTAAATCGATGTGATTAATTCTCTGTCCCACAATTTTGATATCACAAGCACCCTCAAATTTAGTACTTTAATTAATAATAAATATTAGTATAAGATAAAGTTAACGAGTTAATATATCAAAATAATTATTTTGCTATTGTACAGAAAAAAATAGTCATAGAGATAATAAAATAATAAGAAGAGAAGATTAAAGTAGCCATTTTTTTTTTACTTAAAGTACTATTTTTCCTTAACAAATGAACTAACAATAATTCACAATGAAAAAGTTTTGTGGTTTTGAGTTGAAAACAAAATATATATGATCAATTCACGATTAAAAAACTCTATAATTATGAATTGTACCAATTATAAAAGTGGTTATTTCATCCTTTTATCTTAATGGCTATTTCTTAACAAAATGGATATTTTTTTATTAATTCACTCAAAATTAATTTTAAATTTCGAATCCCAATTAAGATATATTGACTAAGAATACAATTTAAAAAATTATTAATTCTAATTATAAAATATATAATCAATCCCAATAATAAATTATTGACTAAAACACAAGCAAGTGAAATTGAATAAAAATAAAATTAAAAGGTTGAAAGTGGAAAACTACAAATTGGGATAGAGAATGACAAGTGATGAGGACATCAATTCTAAAATTATATTTCACCGCAATTTCCAATCGTTGGATGATGTCTTAAATAGTTGAATTTTTTTTGTAAATATTTGTGAATAGATGAAAATAGTAGTAATATGATAACAATTTTCTTAGACAAGAGTAGTATTTGAAAACGAGGATTAATTGAAAATGGAGAAGCACAAACCAGCACCACCGCTTTGATATTGTCAATGGTAAGAGGTAATTCAGTCCCATCTCGTTGAATCTTGAGCAGAACATCTACAAGATCTTCAAACACACCTGCAGCATCACCTGCTGACCTATGCTGCTCCACGATGCTACTGAACAGCTTGTCTAATTTCCGATGCATCCGCCGGATCTTGAACCGGGCTCCGGTGATCAACGGCAGCCATTTGACGGAAGGATAGAGGTCGGCCAGCATGAATCCCGCCCCCAACTGGGTGGCTTCTTCAATAATAGAAGTCATCGTTCCGCACTCCGCGGTCCTCGCCCCGACCACCGCCCTCGTAATAATATCGTACGACGTCAAGAACAGCTTCTCCGACAGGTTGGCCGGCGATCCCGCGCGGGAAGCTATCCATTCGCACATATTCATGCTCTCCTCCTCTCTTATGTGGCGGAAGGACTGCACGCGGCGCGCGCTCAGGAGCTCGAGCGTGCAGATCTTCCGCAGCTGGCGCCAGTGGTCGCCGTAGGGGGTGAAGACGATCGCCGTGTAATTGTAGGAGAGCGTCTCCGCCACCAGCCCGCGGGGGCGGTTGGCGAAGTTGAGGTCGTGGGTTCGCACCACTTGTTTTGCGAAGTCGACGGATGAGATGACGACGAAGTGGATCTCGCCCAGCTGGAGGTGCATAAGGGGCCCGTGTTTGGCGGCGAGGTCTCTGAACATGTGGTGGGGCACGGTGGCGCGTAGCATGAGATGGAGGTTTCCGATGAGAGGGAGGGTTTTGGGACCTGGGATGTGTGAGTAATTGTTCGCGAATTTTGAGATTCGTCGCGATTTGCGAAACGTGAGGAGAAAGAGGAGAAATGAAAGTAGAGCTATGAGTGTTGATGGGATGTTGAACTCCATAATGTATAAATTTCTCGTGTCTAAGTTGAAGAAGTTGTGTGTTATTCATATATAGAGAGATGTTTAGAAGAAAAAATGACCATATTTCTCATAAAATATGTATATAGTTATTCTCACTTGATACCCGTATATAAAAGAACTCCTTCTTTAAAGAATAAAGTCCAAATACGCCCCTAAGTAGGGCTGTAAACAAACCAAGCCGCTCGCGAACTATTCGGAGCTCGGCTTGAAAAAAGCTTGTTCAAGTTCGTTTAGAGAAGCTCGTAAAATAAACAAACCAAACTTGAGCTTAGTAGTATTCGGCTCGTTAGCTCTGAACATGTTCGTCAAGTGATTCAGCTTGAAAAATATAAATTATTAGTAGACATAACTTATATTTATCCACTAAAATTAATAATAATTGTATTAAATCTCTAATTAATTTTGTTTGTTATAACAAAATAATTAATATATTTATTATCTTAAATAAAATAATTTATTTTTAAAATAAAATAATCAATATTTTGAATATAAATATAAATTTAGAAAGTTCGTATAGGCTCGATTAGGCTCGTGAGCCGCTCGTGAGCCTCAAATTATTCAGTAAGTAAAGTTCGGGATTCAATTCGATACTTAACGAACCAAACTTGAGCACACCACTATTCGGTTCGGCTCGGTTCGATTACACCCCTACCCCTAAGTGAAACTTTAAGGCATTTATTTGATCCTAAGTTACAAATGGGACACTACCGCATTTGAAAAGGAAAAAAAATGAATATAATTTTTCCGTTCTAATTAATTTGATCAATATTTTTTTAGTCGTTTCAGTTAAGTTGATCAATTTCAATATTTTTATATAGAATAAATATAAGTAAAGAAACATCTTGTTGGAAAATTAATGAAATATCCTTATCCTAATTTTGATGATACCAAAACACTTAAATTTATCTTCTAGCATAGGTCTTGTCGCTGACTCAATTGTTAGTGTCCATCTGCTTAGATTAGGACTTTTGTCTGAAGACCAGCTTATTGAAGACCGAAGACTGAAGATAGCTCAACTGAAGCTTTCGGAATTGGACTACCGAATGACGCACACTGACTGAAAACCATCAGTCACCAGTCGGAGATACTCATACAATTCATGTCATGGTCGAACTGAAGTTCAAATCAAGTATCAGTCGATGTTCTACATTGAATTAAAGTAAAGAGTATCAGACACGCCGCATTAAATGCTCAAGGACAAGTGCATTTAATGCTGAAGATTTGAAGATCATCCTTGCAAGTACCAGAATTCCACTTTGCGTGTAAAGATGCAGAAGCACCATACTCCAAGGACAAGACGATTCAAACCTTTGGTATAAGGAGCATTTGAAGATTGCCACCTCAGCCCAAGAAGTGACATTATCTCACAACGGCAGAAATCATGAAGATCATCTCTCCAACGGATCTATTCAACACTTCGCCTATAAATAGAGCTTGAGGAACGCCTGCAATCTTCACCGATTCAAGATATACGCTGAAGCTCTGTCAAAATCACAAGCCAGCATTTACTTAGACAAAACCTTGAATTGAAGAAGAGAGTACTCAAACATTGTAAAATCAGTCTAGCTGATTATATAAACTCTCTTAGATTTCTAGGCAACCCCTGTTTAATCTTAAACCTAGAATAGATTATTTGAGAGCCTGTTCTCAGTAGTCTAAGTTGGAAGAGTTCAAACCCTTTTTCAACCGAGCGAAAAGAGTGTTTGAGTAGAGCGGAGTTCAGACCATGATTCTGACTCCAGATATCTTAGCCAAGCGCTGGCAAAGGCACGAGTGTGTCTTAACGTGCTAAGAGCGAGCGAGTAATCCAACCCAGGGTGTTGGTAAGTTTGCTGTGCACCTTTAAGCATTAGCCCATAGTATTTGTCAGACTAATCATCTGGCTGTGGATTAGGAATGTTGTGTCTGAACCACGTAAAAGTCCTTGTATTCTTTATTTGCTTTCAGTTTTTCTTTATCTGTGCTAAATCTATTTTTAAGTGAACTAGATTAACTGAAAAGTGTAACCAATGATTCTACTAGTGACAAACCTTTCCAAAAAGGCTATTGGCGTTAAGTTTTAATTTTCGCTGCTGAGTTATTAATCTAACTGATCAATCTACTGATAGTCAGTAAGATCAATAATGTTTTACAAACTCTAGACTGAAGCCTTACATGGATATCAGTTAAGCTCAGTGCTCGACTGATGTCAAATTACTGAAGTCACTTCAATATCAGTCTTTGACCATCTTTTTAACTGAAAGTTGGTTAGTTTGTTTTACGCCGCAAAAAATAGCCTTCAGGTGTATTCCCCCCAACCCATACACCTGTTCAGTCAACCCTCCGGGACCCAACACATCTAATCATTATTCACTTTATTACCAAACACTCTTAAAACACTAGTTTCTTAAAATCTCGTGCTGAAAAGAAGTTGACCAACTTAGTTGGGATGAAGGGGATAATTTTTAATTTCGGTGGGTGATGGCGCTCTCACCGGGTATCTCCTTACCATTAATGGACCTTTCTCTTTGACGAATCTCAATTAGGACCATCGCTATTGTGATTGTTGATATAATATATTTAAAAAATAACTTTTAATTTGAAATCAATTTAAAATTTAGTGTTAGTTTTTTCGTTTTAATAAAATTCAAAATTTATTTGTACACAATTTTTTTTTCCTAAAATTGTGAAAATGAGAGTGGTGAAAAGTGAGTGTATTGAAATGGTGAAAAGATGTTATAAGTAATATTGTGAGTGGTGAAAAGGTGAAAGGTAAGAATAAATGAGATATTGTTAGTAGTGGATAGTGTCCCAAAATGAATAGAAAGTTATTTGAGGATAACCCAAAAAGAAAATATATAAAGTTATTTGGGGACGGAGAAAGTATTTATTTAAAGATTAAAACTTAATAAAATTCTCTCTCATCTTTTTTTTTTGTTGAATAAACCTATTTTCCAATTCTCTTTTATTTTTATTTTCATTTTGTTTTCTTTTAGCTTATTTTTTCTTATTTTTTATTTTTTTATTTTGTTCATAATATCAATTTTTATTATAGTGAATTCTTTATATATATATATATATATATATATATATATATACATATATATTATAAAATATTTCTTGCATTGCACAAGCACAAATGTTAGTTCAAACTAAACGTTCACTACTATGAATTCTCTTGCAGTCTGTTTGGTCAAATGGTAGTTATATTATATAGCTAACAGTCAGCACACGCATTGTGATTTTCGTAAGAAATTTCGTACTACTTAAATGTTTTTTAACAAATAAGATAGCTACCTTTTGACATTTCAAGTTATTTTCTAAAATAGGATTAATTGCACATGAAATCACCCCTATCACCCAATTTGCAATTACCACCACTTTCAAAGTTAAAAAAATGGAATAAAAAATACGCAATTTATTGATTTATTGCAATTAGGATCACCGTCAATTTATCAGCAATCAAATTTGTGACATGGTGTTGTATTTAGGATCGAATTTTTCGTCCACGTATATTATAGTTTGGCATAGTCGGAATTACAAATTGGGGGTACGTAGTCCTAATTGCAACAAATATTGAGTGACAATTTTCATCACCGGAAAAATTAATTGGGGCTGATCTCAATTGCAACAAATCAATAGTTGTGTGTTTTTTAACACTTTAAAGTGATGTTGTAATTTCAAATTGAGTTATATGTGATGATTTTATTTGCAACTACTAACTCTAAAAAATATACCCAAGTCGTGTCACCTTCTGGAATCACTTACTGAAATTGATACATTCAAGTTATGTATAGCTTTCTTTGTGTTGACTTTTACTGGAGATCTCATTTTAAAGAATTCAACTCGACTTAGTTAAAAAAGTAATCAATATAGCAGAAGAAATTATTTTTTACTATATTTTGCAATGGCTGCATTTATCAGTCGTAGTAGAAGTTGAATGCTACGGCCATATTATTCTGAGTAAAATTTTTCTAGCCCACTCTTTTAAAAAAAAAGAACATTTTTATTTAAATTTTGGCATTTGTGAGCCACATTTAGGTCCAATTTGGCGTTTCCGGGTCATATTTTGGCACATATTAAATACAAAATAGTTCGATTGAGTCTAAATGTGGCCCACGAACCCCAAATTTTAAAAATAAATGGCTCAGTTCTGCTAAGTTTTAAAAAATTGGTCTACTTTTAAAAACCGTTCTCAGTTAGTGGCCTAAAAAAATTAAAACTCAATTTTAAATATGATTGTTAGTTGCCCCATATTAATTCTTAAGTAGACGTCTGAAATGTCTACATGGATTAAACGAACGATGTAGTTGGATGTCCACGTCACTTCAGCTTTCCACGATGGCATTAATTAACCAAAAATTGACTATCGTGTGAAAATTTGGAACAATTGAAAGTTTGAATATTTCGAGGCATCGTTTTAGTTCATGTGCAAAACTAAATTTGGATAAAAGTTTGTGTATTTGGACACAATTATCTAATCTTTTTTTTTGTTCTTTAATGTTCATATTTCTTTAAACAAAATCGTTTATTATTCTGCAGAAGATTAGCTTCCCATATTCCCTCAAGAAGTTGAGTCTCACTACCTCATTTGATCTTGAGTTGGGAGACCTATTGCAAAATATAGGTTCGTTACCACTTCTTGTGAAGCTCGAGTTAGAATTTGGTTTCTTCGGAAGGCGTAAGTGGGAAACAAGTGAAGGCCAATTCCGCAGCCTCAAGCAACTAACGCTGTATTTATGTGGCAATCTAGAAAATTGGACGGTGTCAGAGAGCTCCCACTTTCCACTTCTTCAGGAGCTTCGTATTGGTAGATTAGAAGATCTGAAGGAGATTCCTTCAGAAATCAGAGAAATAGCAACGCTCAAGTCGATTGTGTTGACAGATTGCAATGAATCATCGGTAGTGTCAGCTAAAAAGATATTAGATGAACAAGAGGAGTTACATGGAGACCAACTCGACCTTCGTGTTGGAGTTATATGTTTAGACAGGAGCACAACACAAGCATTGCAGCATATGGCGAGTCGCAACTTTCGTATTGGCCGTCTCTCTGAATTCTGATACCCTTCTAAACTTGCGATTAGGGCCGTAAACAAGCCGAGTCGTGTCGAATACTATCAGGCTCGAGCTCGACTCGTTTAAATATTTGGGTGTTCGAGCTTGTCTTGTTGATCAAACTCGGCTCATCACTCTTTTACTGAGCTCAAGCTCGATTCGAATTCAGCTCGTGTGATACTCGATAATTTCTAATTCGAGTTTGGCTTGTTAGATGTTTGTATACACGATATTCGAGCTTGAGCTCATTAAAAAGTTAGGAAAATTTTTATAAATGTTCAAAATGTTATCTTGATCTTAGTTAATATATTACTCGCGCTCGAACTCGTTTAAGGCTTGTGCACTATTTTGATTGAATGCTCGATTGAAGGTTCATGAACGGCTTGCACACATGTTCGCGAGCTCAACAAACCGACTACTGTCAGGGTCGAGCTCGAAAAGACTCAAATTAGTTTATTATCAAATCAAGTTCGAACCAACTTTTTCCGAGTCGAGTCTCGAATAACTTGCAAGTTGCAAGTAATTATGTTCAGTTGTCCAATAAAATTGTTTTTCATTTGTCTTCAAAACATGGCCTAATAATTGTAGTTTCATTCCAATGTTCATATAGATGATGTATTCTCTTTAATTGTAAATTTATCACAACGCATCTGGTCGGGTTACACACAATTTCTGAACCTTTCACACTCAGAGTGATAATTCCTAAGAGCGGTGGAATTTCCGGCGAAATGACAGTTTGTGTCGATGGGGATGAAGATGGACATATACAAGGACAGGAGAGGTTAAGGCAATGTGTGGTGTGGCTGGAAATTTGAGGGGGAAGAAGTTGATGGGTAGTTGGGTTATCTTCAACGAGCAAAGAGAAATATAGAGAGAGGCGACGTACAAGAGGGGGTGATGTGAAGTGTTAATATTTATTTTTATTTTTAAAAAATTAACAAAATCAAAGCAACATCATTTTAATTAGGGAAAAGGTGCAGATTGGCCCTCCGATGTAGTAGCACCTCTAGCGTATAACCCCTCTTACTCACTGTGTGTGCAACTAAACCCCTGAACTCCGAGAAAATGGTGCAAATTTCCCCCTCTGACCTAACGTCGTTAAGTGTCCGTTAACGTTTGGGTTTAATTGCACCCTCTACTTCAAGGGTGGATCTGCACCTTAATTTTTTTTTTTTTTTTAATTTCAGCAACCCACCTCCGACATCAACTCAACCGCCCCCCGTACTCATCGGCTACAACTTACACTTTGTCAGCTCGCACGCGCTCAATCTCTTGATCGTCGACTGCTTACCACCGACATGCAGCAGCATCACCAACTCCAGATGTGGACTTGGATCGAATCCTGCTTGGTCCAAATCCATATCCGTATTTTTTTACTTAGGTCAGGATTCGGTCCAAATCCATTAGGTCCAAAAAAACGAGATTCATGCCCAAATCCATTAGATTCACAGGGTCTCGAGATTGGGCGCGTGCGAGCTGACAAGGTGCAAGTCAGAATCGATGAATACGGGGGCGGTTAAGTTGATGCAGGAAGTGGGTTGTTGAAATTATATAAAAAACAAAAAACAAAAACAAACAAAAAAAATTAAGGTGCAGATTCACCCCTGAAGTAGAGGGTGCAATTAAATTCAAACGTTAACGGACACTTAACGACGTTAGGTCAGAGGGGGGAATTTGCACCCTTTTCTCGGAGTTCAGGAGTTTAGTTGCACACACAGTGAATAAGGGTTATACGCTACTATTTCCGGGGCCAATTTGCACCTTTTCCCTTTTAATTATCACATCAATTTCAATCCACGAGATCTCAGAATAAACTCAGTCAGTCGTGATGTCTATGAAGATGATTTTAGTACAAAATCCACAAATTAAATTCACTTTCATTCTGATCAAATTACATGTAATCAAGAAGAGTTCGGTACAGAATGAGCACATGCCAATTACCAAATGCTGCTAACAAAGTTTTTCAACTGCAATAAAGCCAGAGTTTGCGACTGCATACCAATTCAAATTGGCAGCCAAGATCGAGAGCGCCTGTTACTGCAGCAGTGTCTCACACCGTACAGAAAAAGTGTAACACGGTGCAGTGATTAATTGTAAACCATATACTTGGGCGTTGCACTGAATTTCTGATATCCTTTGATAACTTTGTTCACAGCATCCAGAAAATCTTTCTCGGTGACTGTCTTCCTTCTTGCACGGATAGCGTACATTCCTGCTTCTGTGCACACACTTCTTATGTCGGCTCCTGATTTTTTATACACAGAACACCACTTAATATCCATGCCAATAACATCAACTTAATTTTGTGCAGCTAGCAATGTAATATGCAAGCATCAGTTAACATTTTACCAGTAGAATTTGGGCACAGCCGAGCAAGAAGTTCAAATCGAATGTCCCTCTCACAGTTCATTGTGCGTGTGTGAATCTTGAAAATCTGGGTCCTGCTCTCTAGATCTGGCAGTCCAAATTCGACTTTGCGGTCTAGTCGTCCAGGACGTAAAAGCGCTGGATCAAGTGTATCAGGCCTGCATAGTAAGACACATTAATTGAAGAAGTGCTTGAAAAATTTATGTAAACTCAATGACCAAAAGCAATCATATTATGTTCAAACACAAATGCTTTATCAATGATTCAGTCAATAATGCATTTAACCATCTATCCTTTTTTTAAGAAAATGGTCAGCTTCAGCTTAAAAAATGCACAAATAACCTAAAACTTGTTATAATTCATCAAATGGGGAAGGGACAATGAATCGGTGCAAGTACATTTACAAATTTGAGAGTTGTGCTCCCACCAAACAAAGTAATATCCACTGAAAAAGTTACAAATCAAGGCAAAATAGGCTACCAACCTGTTAGTTGCCATAAGAACTTTAATGTTTCCACGAGCATCAAATCCATCAAGCTGATTCACAATTTCAAGCATGGTGCGTTGAACCTCATTGTCTCCACCCACCCCATCATCAAACCGTGCACCTCCAATGGCATCTACTTCATCAAAAAATACAATACAAGCTTTTTTGGAGCGAGCCATCTGCAGAGGGGAACAGAGAAAACATACATCAAGTAAATTAAAAGTTAAGAAGATAAATTGTAAGGAAAATAGTAGAAATCGAGTGTGGCACCTGAAATAGTTCGCGAACCATCCGAGCTCCCTCGCCAACATATTTCTGGACAAGCTCACTACCAATAACACGGATAAAGCATGCATCAGTTCGATTAGCCACAGCTCTAGCTAGCAGAGTTTTGCCAGTTCCAGGAGGACCATAGCATAGAACACCCTTTGGAGGATCAATCCCCAGCTTTACGAATTTTTCAGGGTGAAGCATAGGCAACTCAACCACCTGAGGATAACCATTATTATTTTCCAGTTGAAGTAATTTTAACCTATAACTATAAGACATACAGACAACAACATTCCAGCATCATTATATAACAAACCTCTCTCATCTTTTCAATCTGCTCCTTACATCCTCCAACATCATTATATGTAACATCTGGCTTTTCCTCCACTGTCATCATTGTAACACTTGGATCAATTTTGGGAGGCAAAGGAATCTGAATTTGATATTTGTTCCTGTCCACACTGCAAGAAAACAGGCGCTAAACTTCACATCACAGGAGCAAAACAAACAACAACAAAAAAACCCGCATGGCCAGCAATTAGAATGTCAGGCATAGAATTCTGACTCCAGAAAGATAATTAATACTATCTTCAAAATCAACTTATCAATAAAAAGTAACAACTGTGGTTTGGTGAATTAGATGAGGAAGTCCAAAGCCATCTTGCAGCTTTAACATGCAACATGTCACTGACGCAATGTACAAGATAACAAGAGAAGGTAAATATATCCAGGTCCTAGAGGACAAGGAATTCACAGACCATACAATGTTCAGAGTCTATGAATAGTTCTTCAGTTTTCATTGATTAACCCATTTCTTAGTGTGACTGTGTGAGTTAACATCACACATACAGTTCAGCACAGAGATGAATAAACCTTGCAAAATCCAACTATGCAATGCATCTATAAGACTACACACTTTAGGACCAAGAAAAACAAATTTTAAGACAATGACATATACCCTATGCTACAGGCAAAATGTTTGGTTCGATAAATGAAAATAAACATGGAAAAGCTCACCCAACACGCATGCCTTCTTCGATATCAGTAGGTGAAACTTTATCACCCAGTCCCACAACAAACTGTAATACACAAAAAAAAATAAAAAAATAAAAACATGATAAGTAAAACCGCATGACACTACCAGCTAAAGGAAAGGCATAAATGCTCATCAAGTACTGGTATAAGTTATGATACAGGAGGGGTTAGATATCTGGATAGAAATCGTGGTGTTAACCTATCTCTTTTTATTTTTTCCTGGGATGAAGAATTAAAAAGATATTGAGGCAAGCCTATGAACGAGGCAGGCAACATACCTTGGCAATCTGTTTGACATTTATAACATACTTGGCATCCTCTGTGTTTGGATTGATTATCTTTGTGCATCTTGCAACCTATACAAGGAGAAAAACATATCACAAGATACAAATCTAGAGGGATGTATAGTAGACTCAGGAATCTAGAAAGTAATACCTGAAGAGGTTGTTCCTCCTGCATCATTTGCTTATCAGAAACAAGATCCCACTGACTTGGTGCAGCTAAACCAGTGTCCGATTCCTTAATACCTATTATGAATTGAAAACTGCAGGTTAGCATCAAAATGATATGTTAACTAAGCACATCATTGAGCAGTAGCCACTACTACAGTAGAATTTTCCACTCCACTCCCACCCCCACAGCCCAAAGAACGGGGAATGAATGGTGAGAGAGGAAATAAGAAAAAGGGACACGGCTGGGGAAAATTTGCATACCACATAAATCATTGATCTTCTTTGCCATCTCCTTGATTTCCTTCTCAGCTTTCTTTATGCTGTTCGAGTAAGGTCCCAAACCCTGCATATACCAACACACATACACCGTCAATGGCCACAACCAAAACATGCCACATGTACCATATAAATTCCAACCGCAACAACACCTTATACATTCCATAAAAATCTTGCCCAATGCAAAATACAGCCCCCATAAAGGAAACCAAGTTTAAATATTGTGAGCACGTGAATACGAAATTATGGTAGCAGACAGTATTGAAATCAACTAAAACTACTTCCTATTGAGCTAAAAAAAATTAGCAAACAGAAAGTTCCCAATTTCACATATATCAGCGCAACCAAAACCATCTACAACCACAATACTCAGCTTATTAGAAATCCGGGAAAACTAAATGAATCCAATTTCCACTAAAATGTTCATCAGCTAGATCCTAATTGCCCTTCAGTCAACAAAAAACAAACCATAAGCTACGAAAATAAACAACACCTAGGTTCAGCTCTTCAATTCCCACAAATGCAAACATACAAGCAACAGATTGCGGAAAATTAGGGTTTATGAACAAATTGAAAAAGAAAAAAAGAAAGGAATTAATCACATAGGTTTTGAGGAGGGCGATATCATCTTCATCGAGAGGCTTAGGGTTCTTCTCGTCCTTGATCTCATCCTCTGGATCGTGCGCCATTTTCACAAATTACAATCAATTTTTCCTTCGGAATTTATTTGATTTTTGAGGAAACTTTACTTGGAGGAGAAGCAGAAGTGAGAAATTTTTATGACGAAGTGGAAAACAAGATATTTATAGTCGAATTGCTTCACATGCTTTGCACGTGGCTTTGTGGGCTGCCCTTTGCAATAGTAAATGGGCCATTTTAAACTTGAAAAGCCCAATATGGTTATGGGCCTAATTTATCCATCTAGGTATCCAAGCCTAACATCTCACTGCTCTTGAATCTGTCATGATCCGTCCCACATCGATTTAGTATGGGCTGATTGGTGTGGTTTATAACACCTTGACACCCTTTCCTTAATAGTTTGGTTTTTGAGGATGAGTTCTACCTAGGGTGTTGTCTCAAATGATTTCAGAGCCAACCCCATGCTCTGGTCCACTTGGGGCGTTATGGGCCGCCGTGGGCGGCGGATCGGAAGCATGGTGGTTTGTCATGATTCGTCCCACATCGACTTAGTATGGGCTAATTGGTGTGGTTTATAACACCTTAGGCACCCTCTCCTCGATAATCTGGCTTTTGAGGATGAGTTCTGCCTAGGGTGTTGTAACATAATCATGAACCTACTTAGTATGGGCTAATTGGTGTGGTTTATAACACCTTAGGCACCCTCTCCTCGATAATCTGGCTTTTGAGGATGAGTTCTGCCTAGGGTGTTGTAACATAATCATGAACCTATTTCAATGTCTTCACAATATTGGGAAATTCTAGCTTATTTATTTTTTTGAATTTTGATTGTTGAATTTAACACGATCTTTCACCGGATCCATAATAACAATATGACTTTGAAACGTGCAATTACAATATCATTCTAGCACCCTAATATTTTTCGTCGAGTGGCATCCGACATCTATAATGGGTTTTTGGTATTGCGAATTGGTTGGGTGCATTAGTATATGACATTCTCGTGGACTTTAGGTCAGATGTTAAAAAAAAAAATAAGAATGATACAACTGCAAAGCTATGATAAATAAGGCATACTTTCATGAAATCGGGTTGAGAGGAGGCCAGGTGTGGGCTGAGAATCGGGTTGGGAGGAAGCTGGGTGTGAGCTGAGGTAGGATTGGGCCGGCCACCGGATCAGCCAGCCCATATTTATAAAAAAATTAAATAATTAACACCTAAGGTGAGGATCAAACTCTGTATCTCTAATTTCACAGACAAACATCTTATCCATTGTATCACTAGGTCTTTATTTATAAAATTTTATTTGATTATATAAAAAGTCTCATTTCCGAATAAAGTATTATTTGTTCTCAAGAAAAGTTTCATTTTATTTTATAAATAAATATTATTTATGTTCAAACAAAATTTTTATTTACAAATAAAAGGTCTCACTACATGAAATGTGCTCATAGATGACGGTTTTTAGCCGTCATTTATGCCTCCACGAACCGTCAAGTATAATGGTGTCATGTATAGTCTCACCCGTTATAATAATATATAGATCCTAACTAAGAACCACATCATGTGTGTATGTGGCACGCTAGGAGAGTGACACGTGGTGGATGCTTTCAAAGGGCTTTTAAGGCAAAATACACACAGTGGTAACATAGAATAAAAAATTTAAAAATTTAAAAATTAAAAAACTATTTTTTTAAACAAAAATTATACCGAAATTTTATTTTGTTTTCCCACGGCCGTCTTTAAAATTATGCATATAATTGAACACCAATATGCATAAAGGTAAACATAAATATGCATGACGCTAGATAAAAATATGTATGGGAAAATATCAGTATGTGACCCATCTGAAAAAATATGATCCGTCAAGTAACCAGTGGCGAGAGCTATCTGACGGTGTCACATAGTACTATGCATATAGTTCAACACGAATAGGCATAAAGAAAAACATAAATATACATAACGTTACACACAAATATGTATAGCATTATTCAACAATGAGAAACATTAGAGGGTTTGCATACAGATACTTTCTCATTCATATTTCTATTAGGGATGTTAATCGGGCCAGCCCACCGGGTTTTCGGGCTAGCCCTATCAAGTTCCGGGTTAGTCGGGTGCGGGCTAATCGGGTTGGAGATTTTTTTGGGTTGTAAATCTTCAACCCTAACCCTAAACTTTCGGGTTTCAGGCTAGCTCATCGGGCTAATCAGGTTAAAGGCGTAAAAATAAAATTATCATTTGTATTTTATTATTCCTAATGATATAATGTATAATGTATAAAATATACATAGATATTAAAGATATAAATTATATAGCAAAGCATGATATGCAAAAATATAAGATATTCAAGATTACATAAACAAAATTATATTAAAATGAGATAGTAAAATTTAACATGTATCAATGCACTAGAATCAATCTGGATTATTACTGAATAATTAGTGGATTTGCCATGCACGTCTCATTGATAGAAAAAAAAAAAAAAAAATTGGTATCACTTTAAAATGAGATACTAATAAGTAATTTATAACTAATGAGATACTAATAATCAATTTCTACAAAAAATCCTTAATTAATTTCACTTTTTTAATGAGATTGCACACACACACACACAAATATATTCTAACTAATTAATTTCACTTTTTTTAATGAGGCTACATATATATATTTAAGCAAATACCATAGATCTAAACATAGCAGAAGTTGTAATTGGATGCATCAGTCATAATTCCGTCAGCCCACCGGATTTTCGGGCTAGCCCTATCGGGTTTCGGGTTAGTCGGGTGCGGACTAATCGGGCTGGAGATTTTTTTGGGTTGTGATTTTTCAACCCTAATCCTCTAATTTTGTCGGATTATTTGGGTCGGCCCACGGGTTTCGGGCTGCATTGACATCCCTAATTTCTATCCAACGTTATGCATATTTAAGTTTATGTTTATGCATATTGGTGTTCAATTATATGCATAATTGACAAACATAATTTTCGTACCTCAATTCCATATGATTTGTTGTCATTTCCCTTCGCATTTTGTTTGTCAATGTGTGTTTGTACTCTAGCGTTGAGATTTATGAAAATTTGATACTTGGTTGTAGATTTGGTATGATTTCAAGAAAAATCAAAGAATAATTAGAGAAATTTGAAAGCATGGGATCAAAGTATAGTTCAAGAGAAATCCGTGAGCGCAAACGGTAATCGAATCAGAGATCGGACGAGGGAGAACAAAGCTGAGCAAGTCGGCTGCGCAGGAAGCGACATACCCCGCAGTCCTGCTAGCGGCCGCAGGTGCCACCGTGGGCCACTAACCAAAAATCATATTGAACGCACCCGCGGTCCAGGCCGCGGCCGCGAGCTTGTCCGCGGGCTCCTCCACCAGCTCCCCCATAGTCCTTTGCCACGGTCACGACCGTGACAACGGGAAGAATGCGGAAATTGGCATTTTGTGGGCCCTATACGGGATTTTTGAGCTCCAATACTATTTACACATTCACTTTGGGGGAAAATTAGGGATTCTACCACTCTTCAACCCACAAAACACCTCTCCAAACCCTAGCCTCCATTTTTCTTCTCTAACCCATCATTTTCTTCTACCATTTTTTCTCTTCCACACACTAAAACAACACCAAAATCAAAGAAAGAAATGGAAGACTTGGAAATGAGCTCAGCAAGAGTACATGATTGAAGATCAAGATTATAGGATTTGTCTATGAATCTCTATCTCTTTATTTATTTGTTTATGTTTTCTTATGACTTGGGATTTATTTTTATTAGGAATATGCTTGGCTAAAATCCCTTATCTTAGGGATTAGATTAGATGAATTTGTAATGGATTGATTTCTTTATTCAATATATATCTTAATTGTGCTTATTGTTTTCAAGCCCTAGGATTATCTCTTGTATAATTGGTTGGCCACCTTTTATGCATTTCTAATTTGTGATTTGAATCGGGAGAGGATAATCACAATAGATTAGGAGTTTGAAACATATCATCATCTCAATAAACCGGGAGGTTGAGAGTTGGGTGAGGGCTTATTGATTTTTTGTGCTCTTAGGAATTATATGTTAAAAATTGACCGGGGACGACAATTATAACCTGTAATCTACTGTTTTAGTCGTTCGAGAGGATGTTAAAGCTAATGGGAAGATCGCCCTAGATAAGTAGGTCATGTAAAGATTAATATTGATTTAGATTGAAGTTCATTACGATCCATCGAAATCTAGTTCCTATGATAACTTTCTTTTGAGTCATTTACCAATTTACTAAGATTATTTTGTTGTTATTTTCGTTACTTGTTTTATTTAGCTTTGTTTTAGTTATCAACATCTCTTGAACATTTGTTGTTTAAATAGATTGAAAACAACTTATTAATAGTATTTAGATGTTTGAATTCACCAATCCTTGTAGGATACGACCTTACTTCTTCTACTTATTGCAACTACATCGTGCACTTGCGGCGTAGCGAAAATAAATAGCGAACAATAATTTTGACGACGACCGTAGGAAGAAAAAGATTTTCGGTAAAAAAAAAAAACAATATTTTAATATTTTTTTATAATTTTCGAAATGACTATTTTACCCCTCTATGTTTTTTTGCCTTGGAATGAGGCTTTGGAAAGTCTTGAGAGGCTGCTGTCACGTGACGCGCTTCTAGTGAGCCACGTGGCTCCATTGTGTGGTCCAGATTTGGACCTATATAGTATGAGGGAGTGGATACTACAGGATCTCATCCATATATATATATATATATATATATATATATATATATATATATATATATATAAGAACGGAGAACCATTTTAAGCTATTCGATCATCAAGGTCTACAGTGATGCATCATCTTGATGAATTAATCCAGAACCTGGGTTCGAATCCTGAAGGGAGCATCGGAGTTTAGGGCCAGCGGATCTGTCATCGAATTATGAGAAGCAACGGCCGCGAGATTTGGGATAAGAGAGAGGCGACTGCTTCAATTGAGAACGAGAGATTGAGAGACTGATGTGTCAGCGGCGGATGATGAGGATTTTTTATTTTTATGACACGTGTACTGCCAGGTCATTAAATAATAGTCCACGTCGTTGTCGGTCAACTTTAATCATAGCCGAAGTTCTCGCTGTGTGCAAATTACAATTAAATCAACAATTCCTATATTATGGAGCTAATTTTAAAGGTCATGTGCAAAATATAAATTTGGTGAAACTTCATGTATTTTTTCGGCCATTAACCCTATAAAAAATGTATAAAGATAATTGAGACGGCTAAAAAAGAAATACGAATCAAGATAGTTGGGACCGAGAGAGTACATTTTATTAATATACTATATTTTTTTTGCCTATTTTAATATAAAATGTAATAAAACACACTTTATTAATCTAACATATATATATAGGAAGAGATCAAATAAGAAGAACCATTATATAACATAAGAACAAAGAATTATTTTCAATCATTAAGATCTACAATTGATACATCATCTTGCTGAATGAAAGTATCACATGAATTCAGATCCTGGAGAAAGCAAAAAAAATATTTTTACCGAGTACATTAATTTTAAGGGGACAAATCTCTAGTTTGTCAGCAAAAGCTCTATGCATCTCTATGCATCATCTTTCGATGCATTCTTTCTCCATCTTACTAAAACGGGACAGATCTTTTTCGTGGATTGAAAATAAATCAGAATTACTAATAGATTAGAAAATAGCAAAGCAATGGAGTTACACTTCTAAGCTAACAAATCCATAGCAGTTGAAATGGTAAATCACAACACAACTTTGCAATTAATCCCATTTTAAGCATTCATGTTCCCAGATTAGATTATGGTTTTCTTGCACCATTGCCTAAATGGGCAATCTTTATTGCTTTTTCTACGAGAAACATATACAGATTTGTTAGAATTCCAACCAGGAAAAAACATGGGTAACTAGCAAAAAAATTCTCAAGAATGAATGGAATTCATTAAAACTGGAAAGCAGCAGAAGAAACTACCTAAAACTTGTGACTAAACTGAATCCCTGTATTTCTTCACATCTGCAGCATTCAGATAGTGTTTCTGGCAGATCTTCGATATCACACACTCACTCAGACCATTGTCACCATCCTTATTTTGGATAAGCTTTTCCAGTTCTTCCGACGGCTGAAAAACCTAAGCATGATTTTAAAAAAAAAATCCCAAGGCGATTAGTTTTTAATGAAACCTAATAAGACACGTTATGAACTTTCACATCTTATACGCGCAACTAAAAGATAGAGAGGTGACAACACATCAAGAGTGAACTACATCGATTCACTTGGCATAAATTTTTATTCCAAGATGTGGAAGTAAGTTGAAAAGGATGCTTACCAATGGAGAAGTTGTCGAATTTTCACTGTTTTTATCTTGTGTGGAACAATCTTCGCTTTTGGCCGTCTGATCAGAAGGAAGGGGTCGATAGGAGGCATCACTGACTAAGTGCATCAGCTTTTCACTTCCCTGAAAGGAAAAAAGGTCTAAGCAAATAAAGAAAGAGAATGTACTAATGCTTTTAAAGAACATCAGAAAGTTGTGATTTTAACAAAAATAGTTTCTGATGATCCCGTACCTGTGATGCTCTCCAGTGAGAATAGGCACGGAACAAGAGCCAAAAGAATGGGATGTTAGGCAAAGGAAGAACCTGCATATGATGACCACAGATTTCATGTAGATATTAAATGAAAAAGATTTAAGACTTATATATTGAATAGAGGAAATAGAGCACAAGAAAAAAATCAATTACATTATTACGTGCAGTAACATACCATGAAAACTGATGTCAAAGGGACCATTATGGCTGAGAAGTAGAAGTATTTCGTGTGAATAATCGATCCCCTGGTAATCATGGAGGGTGTCACAATTTATTCAAAATGATAAAAGCTGATGGGGTTGACGTTCATTGCCAGAAAGATTCACTAACTAATCAAATAGCAACAAAAATTTTGGGAAGCAGGGAAGCCCATAGACGATGAAGCTGATATTTTAAATGGCAGGCACAACTGACATGATAAATTATGATACTCATGCCTTGGAACAATAAAGCCAGAGTACAACAACATGAGATATAGTGCTATTCTTCAATTAAAAATATAAGAATATCTTCAAGCTTGCAAAGATATCAATAAAGTTACCTGAATGCTAGATGTCGGAGTCTTCGACGAACAAGTCGTGGATTCAAACTGTCACAGGTAAAAGCAGAGTATACAGAAAATAAATCTCCACATAAACATATCATGTAATAACTGCATAGCATTTTAATCTTCTAATATACTAATTTTGTATGCCCATAATTCTTCTAGTTGCTTGAATTAAAATTCTAAAAATTGATAGATAGCATTCTTCTCTCATTTTGAAAGGTGGACAGCAGTATGCAATATACATAGACAGATGAGTAGTATCTTTTGCAATTTACTTCATCATGCACAATATCTACTGAACTGAAGCAAGAAAATACCGAGGATTTCCTTCTCATATTTGGTTATGAATGGGAAACATTTAGGTAAAAACTTTCAATAATAGAAAGAAAAACTGATAAATATACATCACAAAATCTCCTGTACACCCGGGTGTACAGTACACCTGGGTGTACAGTGTCATTTCGATAACATGATAGTGTCATTTTGTGTTAGTGTCATTTCAAGATAGTGTTATTTATATAACATGATAGTGTCATTTGTAAAACAAAATAATGTTAGTGTCATTCCAAGATAGTGTTAGTGTCATTTACACCCGGGTGTCCCGTACACCCAGGTGTACAGGAGATCACCTCAATATACATATCCAATCCTACACTATTCACATAAAATTTACATATATTTCAAAAAAATTAAAGACTTAATTTGATCCTCAATAAAGGGAAAGTAAACAGGGCACTGACTAAAGATGTCATGATCGTACATGGAATGGAATCATATTACCTTGATGGATATACAATATCCACTCTATTAATCTCCTTTGGAATAGATTTAAAGAAGATTTCTGATGGCTTCACACGTGACAACAACCTCACCCCCAACCTACATATTAGAAAGGTCGGCAAAAAATTAAAATGGTAATGACAACACATTTTTTCGCAGTTCCACAAACTATAGATTAGATCATTAGAGAACTAGTGAACAACACAAATGATTCACAACAATTCAAGACTCAAACAAAAAGACCATGAATAATATCATGTATATATATACCCATGAATTTTATTCTTGAAAGTTCCTTGGGGCGCCTTCTCCAGCTTAGTCCAGGCTCCATTCATCTATACATTACCAATGCTAACAGTTAGATGAACACACTCAAAACCTAGTCACCAACTTGCCATCCAAACATAGCCTACTAATTAATCATTCATATTTCATATAAATATTACCTAGTGCCCCACTCCACAGTATGCAAGAACAAATGGATAATTTCAAGTTAAAGATATACACAAAAACTATTAATCAGCTATGAAAATAAATTGTTTTTGTATTGATAATTCACAAGCTGTATAAATACATAATCCTTCTCAACAAAGACAGTGCCACTGGATGTGCATATTTTACATAAAAGTTTGGTATTAGTTAGTGATGTCAGATGTTTTACTTTTAATTCTCTAGAGCAACATATCTTGCGCATATGACTTGATGTGTGGTGACAAACTTGTTACGGAGTACATATTACTCAGCAATACACAATGAAATAACCCTGTCCTGAGCAAAAAGCATATTCAAGTTTAAATACATGAACAAAAACAAAGTCAATCAGTGACAACTCGGATAGGCACAACATAATGCATTACGTAACAACGGGCTGTGGTTTCATGTGATAAGATAGTTACTTATCTCTCACCAATGAGAAAATTCACCAAAACTACTTCATCCGATCAATCAAAAGTCACATGAACCATCTCCTTATACATTTCCAGCAATAAGCAACATTAATAATGCATTTTCATGTGAAATATGGGCGTGTAAAGCAACAACAATGGGAAAACTAATTTGTTTAACACGTAAATAGAAGCATATGACCATAGCCTTCTACACATCCCTACACACATTACTCACTAATAATCCACGCATTTTCACATTAATCACACACAAGTCCTACAAACACCAAATGCACAATAAACTACACAACATTGACCAATAGCGAGCGCATATCCTAAAAAATAAGTGTATATCAGCATAAATAACTCATTTCAAACAAAAACAAAATCCAAATGCCTCCAGCTAGCTACACATTCACCACAAAATCATTCCGCACAAACCAAAATGAAACAAAAACAAACACAATCATTCAAGCATTCCTAAGCAGCGAACAAAAGCTGATGACGAGACCTTGTTTGCGAAGAAATCAACGGCGAGCTCAACTTTCGAGTCCTCGGACGGCTTATTGCTGGAGATTTTGTTCCAGAGCTCCTTCACCGTCGACGGAGCGGTGGATGATTGAGCACCGGCCGTCGAAGGGTCAATCGATCGGCTGAAACACCAATTCCTTCCTCTGATCGGAAACACGACAACTTTAGCCCTCATCTTCAAATTCTACGACGAAAAAGTACGACGAATCGTGGAAATTGGAGCTGTTTATTGTTAGAGGAGGAATTTGCCGGTGCGAAAACGCTGGTATTTCGAAATTTGAGACCGAAATATGGATTCCAAACTGCTCGAGAGCGTGTGGAGCGTTGATGTGAATGAGATTATGTGAGAAGAGAAATGAAATCGGAAAATGTATGCAAATTACAAAAATTGAGCGGCGGCGTTGTTTAGCAAAGTGTGTTTCGAAGGCTGACTGTGCAGGCTAAATGAGTGCGAAATATAAAATAAAATAAAACTATAAAAGATCAAATGAGTGCTCTGTCTACTTGGATCCCTTCTTCTTTCTATAATTGTTTTCTTCTCATTTTCTCATATTATTCGATATTTCGTATGGTATTGTTGATTAAAAACTTATTCTAGTTCAGTTTAATTTAGAGGGTGGACTTTCGTATGGCATTGTTGATTAAAAACTTATTCAAGTTCAATTTAATTTAGAGATGGACTCATCTGATATTAAGTTGGGCCCGGCCAAAAATTTGAAACTAAAAAACACCCAAAGTTCGAATTAACAAAAAAAATGTAATGAGAAGTGATAGATAAGGTATGAATTCAAAATTTGGGTACGAGGGCACCGTAATGTACATAAGCTGAACTAGGCTAAGATTAAAGGGCAGTGTATACAACAAACAGACACCAACTAAGCTAACTCTCTTGAGGAATAATAGAAGAACAAAATTACAAAACAAACAGCAATTTCTGGCTGAAGCTCTTATTACATATGGAACAAGATAAATCAAGGTAATATCAAATTTACACCAGCGATTCACATGTCCAAACAAATACGTTGCGAAATCCAGGGTGGTTAGCCGTCTCCTTGGGTCTCCCATGGCAGCACATTCAACGGATTCCACCAAAAAGGAAAATAAATTGAGCAGTTCAAGCAAGTAGACTTAGTAGTGTGACTCAACTTCATGAATGTACAAGATCCGAGCTCACTCATCTTCTGAGATGAAGTTTGGAAGTTCGCCCTGGCACAAGTACTCGTCACATTGTGATGCTGATCCCCAGTCCTTGCGCAGGCGTAGAATATCATCAGTGAAAGTGGATCCAGAAGATCCAATGAAGACGGAAGAAAGAGCACAAATAGTCTTGTCCAGCATTGCCTCAACCTTCACACAATGAAAAATTCCATCATTGCATAAATTTATTTAGCCTCTAAGCCTACTCCAAATATTCATAAGGTTAAATAGCAGTAGTATTCCAAAGCTTTGCTAATACCAAATTTCCAAAAATACATATAGGTTATTTTCTGAATCAAAGCTCTCTGATATCTCACTTGTACTAATACGGGATACCACCCCCTAGACGACGTCCTGCATAACCAAGAAGATGTATGTATAGCTAGTTCTTCTAAGTATCTATGGGACGTTCTTGTCATGTATATGTTCAAGATCAATTGCCTAGTTTATTAAGAGTGAGACAAATCTTTGAAACCAGATTGAACAGTGATAGAACTAATGGAATGAAATAAGACGAAAGAACCAACAAGAAAAGTAAGCCCACCTGTGAATCTCCCTCAAGGCCATGTCTGTATAATAAAGCATCCCATTTTTCAGCTGAATTACGAGCTGGTCTCCGAACAAGTGGTACGGTCTTCCCATTCAAGACAACAAGTGACTGAAGTAAACCAGTTTCACTCTCTGCAGCATCTGTAGAGAGATATATCACTGGAGTACTAGCCCTCTCAACAACTTGGTTAATGCATTCTGCAGCTTGCGGAACAGGATAGAAGCAGCTCGGTTGTTTAGCATTGCTGAGAAAGCATTGAGAAATTCATGTTACACATCACATAGAATTACAGAATAACACAGAGCAAGACCTGAAAAGATAAGGTAAAAAGTACCAGAATTTCAAGAAGCCATGGCGCCGGAAATGAAGAGCCACAAAGTCTTTTCCCAAGAATGTCTGTATGAAACGTTGAGCAGTGAGCAAAATAAACCTACTCGGCTCAATCAAAGTCTTACATTTATGTGCAATCGGACCTCCCGGCTGCATTACCCACTCTCTCTCGACATCAGCAAAGAACACATCTCCAATTGCAATGACATCACTGTCTGAAGAAAACTTTGCCAAAACATCCTGGACTGTCCTCTGTTTTGGCTTCTTAACATCCTCCTTCCAGACAGCCTCGACCTTACTCAAAGAGACCCCCGACCCCTTCAACTTCTTCACACGCTCATCATCCATAAAACACGGCTGTGGAAACGAGAAATAACACAAAAACTTGTCTATATGCAAATGGCTCTTCTTGCTCTCTGCAAACTCCTCAAATGTCACCACAACTTTCCTCCCCAAGCACTTATTAATGTGATCAATATCCAACACCCGATGGAACTCATAATCAACCTTTGAACTCGGGATCACCAACACCCGATTCAACAGAGCCGCGAAGAACATATGCTTCTCCAAACAAATCAAATGATTCGACATTTGGCCTGATACACAAATAGCAAACAAATACTTGTTTGATTTAGGATTCCACTCTATTGTCTTCCTCTCTGACAACCTCTGATCCACCTTCTTGCAGCTAGTCCAATCAGACAAACTCGAGTCCGTGTAATTTGCAGACAAATCCACAGAACCCTCACTCTCATGAGCCGACAACAGAGCCCCTTGAATTTGCTTATTCAACGAAATTTGACCAAAAACTCGCGATCTCAAGCCTTCCAACACCCCATTATCATTACCAGAGTTCAAATTCACCGAATCACTATTATTTACCAAGCTAAAATTCGATCTACCCACCAATGTAGTATAATTCCACATCTTAACAAGCTCAATTTCCTGCTGCTTAAGCAAATACAGAGCACGCAGCTCGGACTCACGCATCCGATTGGCTAAAGGACCATTTCCCCCAATATCTCTAATCGACGGCACACGCATCCGGAACACATTCTTCAAATCAGTAGTTAGATACACTACCAAAATCACCACGGGCAGAAAAATCGCGAGAATGTACCTCTTATTGAACCTGCGCGCAGCGCCGGAGACTCGATTCCTCAATTCGTCGTCGATTCGGAAAGCCGAGCGGTGGTTGTGGTGATCGGGCGACTTCACGACGTCGTTTGGCCTGGCATTTTGCGAAATCAGATTCTCCCGATCCTCCTCTTCGTCCGATAGCTCCCTCTCCATCATTTTTTTCACACACTACTTCACGCAGTGAGCGTGAAATAGAGAAAATGCAGATGAAGAAGTAGCAATTAGTTTGTATGCTTAGTGAGCACCGCCTATCCGGATCTCTTCTCTGTGTGTGTACGAGAGAAGAGAGAGAGAGATAAAGGCGTGTTTGGTTGGGAGGGGAAGAGTGAGAAGGAAGGGAAGTGCAGAAACCACAACTAATTCTGCATCATTGATTGTTGATCGGAGAAGAAGATCGTCGGTGGAAAATGACCTGCTACCGGATCTACCAGCTGCAACATGACCCGTTTTTATATGGGCTCGTGTTATCCAATATCTGGGTTTGGCCCAGACCATATTATCCAAGAATCGTCGGCCCGTGACGGATTTTACTAATTTTATTTTGTTTTTAAATATGAGAAACAATTCTTCTAAGAAATTTCTACACCAATAAATTCATTCCTCGAGTTTCTTGTTTTATTTCATACCATAAGTTTCTACATGCAGAATCACCTTTTCATTTAATTGGGAATTAAAACGTTGTTTATCGATTTCATTTTAAATCTCAAATTACTTTTGTAATACTCCATCCGTCCCACGAATCTTGACACGTTTGGTTTCGACACGAGAATTAAGGAGTTGTAGATTAGTGTTTTAAGGCCTAGTTTGATAGCATTGATTGGTTTGAGCTTGGTTGTTGTATACTAGAAGGCCCATTGTTGCTAGGACATGACTAATAGTCTTTTATTGTAGTATTTGACAGGATTGTTTAAATGTAAGATTATTATTTTCAAGTGTTCGATAACACAGTGTATTCGCTGGATTCACAATTGAAATTACAAGCTTGTCCTTACAACATATAGTAAATACCAAGCCTACCCCTCGCTTCTGATTTCCGTCAATAGCTTCTGAGAATCTGAATTCCGCCATTACTAATCCTTGAAGCCAAGAATGGATTGTAGTATCTCATTTGGAATTACAGTTCGCGGGAGCCAAAATTTTCTGTCGGTATTTTCACACCACGGATCCTACTCAACAAGGTAACACAATATCTATATTTTCATAAGTGTTTTGGGTTTAAGAGTGTTGATTCGAATCTACATACCAATGTTGTGATTATATGAACGGTTGTTTTTTGTTGGGCATAAACATTATTTTCTGATTTTGTCTAATCATTTTTTGGTTTTGTGTAAGCAATTTGCGATTTCATTTTTTTTTGTTCGAATATTTTTTTTTATTTGAACTGAATGCCATTGTTTTTGTCTATATTATGTTTACATATTAGTTTTTTTACATTCGTAGCTTCATTTGTACGTAATAAATCTTGATTTCTTTTTCTCTAATTAGTTAGATATGCTAATGTATATTTGAGTGAGTACTCTGAAATAAAGATGATACATTGGGATTTTATAACCAGTTCGACGGAGCCTTCTTCACGACAAAGAAGATGAAAATGGCAGATTTGTTGTTCCCAAATTTTTTAAATCGATTTTCAGAGGGCAAGTATGAAATTTGAATTTTTAAATGCAGTTGTGCCCTCCCAGATTAATGTAAACCGGCACCCAACGCCGGTTAATTAAACGAGGCGAAACAACATAATTAATGCAGGCCGTCGGGCTGATACGAGCCACTTTGGTTATTTGCCAATTCTATCAAACACCAGGTACATGTCAGATTAACTGACAAACTAACGTATCCAACCCTATCAAACTGGGCCTAAGTGTGTAGTTAATAAAGTATAAAAGTGATAAAGTAGGAGAAAGAATGTAATAATTATTACTTATTTGGAAATGTATCAAGATTCGTGGGACGGCCCAAAAAATAATACGTGTCAAGATTCGTGAGACAGAGGGAGTACTAATTATATCTTAAATCTTTCAAAATGTTTCATTTTAAATTATGAATCATTGATTTTGTATCAATTGTATCTTCCCTCAATTTTCGACTTTGAAAAGCTAAAGGGGCTCACCAAACGTCAGTGTATTTAAAATATATATTTTTTAACTTACATGGCACAAACCGACGATATTTTGTGCCATAAAAAGCACCAAAACACATTGTGTATGTACTAAATAAGATTTAAAAAAAAATAATTCTAAATACATTTTGACATCTAATAAGCTCAATCTACTTCTTAAAGATGAAAAATTAACCAAATGTATAATTTATACAAAAAATATTTCGAACTTTCGCTTTCACCTAAAATCTTCGAACTTTTGGTATTTTTCATAAAATATTTCACTATACAAAATTCGATAATCAAAAGATGACTCTTCTCAAATTGATTATAATCATTTAAAATTTCTATCACAAAATAATCATTTTTCAGTTATTATATTTTATATAATAAATTATTTTATGAAAAATGCTAAAAGTTTGAGATATATAACAAAAGAAATCGATTAGTTCGTGTTTTACTGTTTTTTGACGTTTGAAGTGATATTTGGCTTTTTAGTACTTCACAATAACCCCAACCCTTTTGAGACCGGTGGGAAGGCCACGTAGCAGTTTCTCAAGATTCCAGATGTCTCTGGACCCGTCTCCTTGGATCTCTTGTATGTATTTGTTTCTCTCTCATCTTCTCACTCTCATGCAACCAATATTCTTTCATTGATTAACTAGTCTTGTCGTAGAATTAGAAAGGGAAAAGGATGCTGGGAATAACCAAGGTGTTGAGCAGAAAGCACGGCGAAGCAGCCGTGTTCCGCTGCCTTGGGCGGCGGTGGATGGTCGGCAAAGCGGCCAACCGCGCTGCTGTTCATGGCTCTAAGCTTCCCGTGCCTAATGCCATCCCGGTGAGATTTTAATTATCTAATTTTTTAGAATTTTGCCATTCCAATCAACTCTTCCTAATGGGAGAATAGATTTTTTCCTTTTTCTGGATACTGTCTTCTAATTTGGTTCTAAAAGATTAAGGATAAAGAAAGATTAAAAAAATTATCTCATTTTTAGTGCATTGTGAATAAACCTCGCTCGTTAGTTAATTTTGAAGGGTTTTTTTTTTGTCCAATTAATTCTACTGCACAGTCTGCACTTGTTATAGTTTATTTACCACCAGCACGTCTACTAATCTCTTCAGTCCAAATACAGTTGGAAATAATAATTACAATAAGTATTTGCAGGTGAAGGAGTTGGAAATGGAGATCCACAAATCTATAGAAGAAAAGGAAAGAAAAAGGAGGGAGATAGAAAATACAGTTGATTCCAAGCTCAAAAACTGGCCAGTGCTCTTCTTTGAACAAATGGTGTGCTCCAAGTAAATAATGTATGTATGAGAATATTTGACTTTTTTGTCTACAAATAATCATCATTACCTTGTATAATTCGCACCAATGTAATGAATTTCAAATAAAAAAACTATTTATTTATGATATGCACTCAACAAATAAGTTTCTTCACCGTGGTAACAGCTGCAACGCAATAAAATTTTCAAAATTTTGACATGTATTGCATTTCGAATCTCTTAATTGAATATTGAGATTTAAGTGAAACTTAGATGATTCTTGGACATGAAAACCTGGATATAATAAGCTAGTATCGAAAACTCTATATTTCCTAGCAATATGGATATAGAAACTATGCATGAATTCTAAAAATGCTAGAACTAACCTAGGCTTCTTCTTCTTCAACTTCAACGAGCCTCCCACGAACCCATTTCTTGATCACGTTCGCCTCTTTAATAGCTGCTTCTGCATTCTCTGATCGGAGCTCCGGCCAGTTGTCAGCCAGATTTCGCGTATGAACTGAGATCCCATTAAGGTTTGGTTTAGGATTGACGTGCTTCTTGGTCTGATCAGAGCTGTTCATCATGTTATCCAAAACCGATGAGACGAAGCCATTAGGCCGGCGTTCTTCCGTTTCAAGAGGGTAAGGACTTGAGCTGTTGCCGTTGATGAAATCAGCGAAAATGAACTCATCAAAACTGAAACTATCGGTTTCTTCAAGATCAGCAGAGATGCTGTGGACTCCATTTACTTTCATGGGCTCTACGAGATTTGGAACTCGCTCGGATAGATCATTTCCGTTCTCATCTTCAAAGGATGCTGCTGCATCTTCGATTTCTATGGATTCGATGAGCTTATGTGCTTCCGCGATCAGCATCCTGCTTTCCATTAAGGAAGCATGCGCGAGAGGGCTCGTCTTAGCAGCTATTTCAAGTGCCTTGGCAGCCTTCTCAGCTTCTGCAATCAACGACCTGCATATATATATATATAGGGAATGGTTATTATACAAGTCAGATTTATCAAATAAAATAAGTACCTGTGAATTTGCTACGAAAATGATGAATTCAAAAAAATAGAATTTTTGCCACCTATGAGATTAGATCCTTGGACTACAAATTTTTTCAACAAAATCATGAATCCATTGTAGACCTTTACAATGGGAGGGCTGAATAGTTCCTATATTTTACAAGATACATACGTAATACATCAATTTCATCGAAAAAAATAGAATTTTCGCCACTTATGGGATTTGAACCATAGACTATGAATTCCTTCGGCATAGTCATGAATCCATTTTAAATTTTTACAATCTAAGGGCTGAAATCGATTTCTATAAATCAGTATTGGAGATACTCTTTTCTAATGCATACTTCAGTTGGGAAATAATCATCCAAACTATGAAGATAAGAGCTTACTTGGCCTTCGTGATGGCTTCAGTTTTCGGGTCATCGACTGCAGCAGCTCTTTTGGCTCGAATTTTTTTCAACATCTCAAGTTTGGTGCTTGCTAATGGGTCCTTGTATGATGGCGCTTTACTTCTCTTTGCTCTAAGTTGATTTAGGCTCTTCATCTTGTGTTTTGCAGCATCGTCGTTCTCATCTTTGTCTTTGCGGCTTCTGCTTCGAGTCTGTCCACCAGCAGGCTTTCTCTTAGGCTTCCATTCAGCCCCTTCCGGAATGCCATGATATTTAGCTAGACCAGAGTAAACCCGAGTTCGATATTCCTTATTTATACGAGAAAAGTAAATGTGAGACTTAGATGCTAATTTTAGGCTTTGCAGTAAAACACATGGAGAAAGTTCGCTAGGAGGAACAGAGATAGTACAGGATCAGCCCATTTTGCAGCTATGGCCTCTGAGATCTTCCTCTTCTGCTCTGCAGATTTGGGTGCTCTCTTGCTTCCCTTCAGTCTTGGCATGCTTCTTCTTTTCTCGACGCTCTGTTGCCATTGCTGCTGAAGTTCTTCATCCAAGATCTTGTACGAGTCCCATTGCAATTGTTCCTCACCTTGAAGGCCCTTACGGGCAGTCTCTGCAATAAGATTTTGCCAGTCGTAGTAGCAAGTATCCTGGACCATCAACTTCTCACGGCGTTTCTCCCATCCTAGCCGAACACCAGCTCCGATTTTCAACTTTGTCTCTTCGCTACACAGATGCAGAAAAACAGAGAGGAGACAACGTACTGTAAAACCATCTATTGTTTTCCAAAGCCAATGAAGTCATGCAAAAAATGATCAGTTTTGTTAACTCTATCGAATGCAATGGTAAGTTCTTGACACGATAAAACACGGTAGTACGAATCCAAAAGTCCTAAATGACTGCTGTCACTCGCATGATCACAACAATCAAACCAACCCTAATGGCTACCGTGAAAACGCATATCAGCACAACGAACGTGTACTCAACCTAGCATCCATTTTCATAGTCCAGAGGATAATGAATAAAAGTAAAACTGAAATATCCGGGAAAGTTAACCTACCTTTGAGCATGGCCCAGGTTAATCAGCTTGGCTTTAACCTACATTGTCGTAAATCATTAGAACACCCACACGACCTCAAAGAATGAATATGGCAAGTTCATACTTCGTATTGACAAGCTGGAATAGCTATATGTAATGAATAGATGACTCGATGATATAACTGGTAATAGGTAAATGGAATAGCAAAAAACTAAGCGAAGTTGACAGTGAGAGGGAAGGCCTTACCAAAAGAATTGCAACAGAAGGCAATTATGCATGATGATTGAGAAATAGATGTTCTTCATATACAGTGCCAAATACACAAACAATCAAACAAGAATATACCGTCAAACCAGAAAAACAATCGACAGGATATTTTGACATTGCTGCTACCACTAATGAGTATAGAATTTTCATAAAATTTAATCAGAAATTCAGAATGTTTATTCAAGTCCATAATACAGGGAAACTGTTATGTTGAACTCAAGAAACGACTTTGTTATCCTATTTTCTTGTTGTCATTATGATGTTATCACATAACTATCTTAGTCTCTTACATGACATCACCTTAGGATTTTGCATTGCCAGCCTTGTTCTTTCTTTTATCCGCCTCAAGGTTTCTGCACATAAACAAGACATTTAAAACATTTCTAGACAGAATCATAAATCAGATGTTAAATTAACATTTCAGACACTTGACAATATCGAGCGCTGCATCACCTGGGCTGTGCTTCTTGCCTTTGTTCCACGGTGTATTCCCTTTATTCGCTTTGGAAATCCTCATCCGTCTCAACTTCTCCCTATCATCCACATCTGTTGAGCCTTCACTTGAAGATTGTGGCGGTTCAAAATCAGTGGAATTCGACCTCACTGAATCAACATCCATCATCAATACATTTTGAAGCCTCTTTACCCCTCCATTTTTACAAGGTACACTAGCAATTTCGAGCGTACCAACGGCCCTTATCATCAGCCTACCCCGCCATATCCCGGCTCTCCCCGAGATAAAATCTCCTCCCACTTTTCCTCCAGTACAAAAATTCCTCCCAGAAAATGTGGATGCCAATACCAATCTCCTATCATTGCCAACTACAATTTTCTTACGAAGATCGATTTCTGACCTAAATGCTATTATATTGTTGAGGAAACAAGAGCAAGGTTTTGAAATAGCAATATCTGCAACACAAAACACACATTTCACAGCTTCAGCCAAAAAATTCCCAATACCACTCGCAACAATGTCTCAAATTCATTCAGACATTTACACAAACAGTTTCCCATCGCAAAACCACACAAAGTCAGCTAAAAGTCACAGTTTTCATCAATTCACCAAAAAAAGGTACAAAACCTACACAGCTGCAGAAACACAATTAAAAGCGAGAAAATCTACAAAACCCTCAAAAATCAAACCTAATAAATTGGGGGTTTTCGCGTTATTTTACCTAATAAAGGCATGGGGAGCTCATTAAGTCGGGAATGCAAAGCACACTGTTCAAGTACAACTACAAATCGCCGCCGTCTGGGGGAATTCCATGCAATTCTTCAAATTGTATCAAGCAAACTGAAATCAGATTGAATAAAGCAAGAGGGTTCGTGAATTGACGGAGAAGGAATTGAAATATGATAAATCGGAGCGAAGCGAGAGCCACACACAGAGTGTATTGCGTGGGAGATCGGCGGTGGATAATGATAATATCTTTTTACTTATTTATTTTCTCCTTTTCTTGGGTTGGTTTATATATCAACAATTTTGTATTTTTTTTTTTAACATCTTACATCGACCAAGTCGTGGCCTTATTTGTGAAAACTATAACTTTATTTTTTTGAAAGCGAAAACAATAACTTTATAATAAATGACTAGCTTGAAATCGGTCGAAATTTGATGGAAATAATTTACTCCGTATATCATTATTTGTAATTACTATTTTATATTATTTTTATTATCATAATATATAAAATTATATTTTTATAAATTATTTTTAATTAATTTTATTTGATCAAATTAAATTAATGGTATAATATTTGAAATGATATTTGATAAAGACAAAAATATGTATCTTTGAAAAACGGAAGATTGAAGCAAATTCAACTAAATATAGCCTATAACAGCACTTTTGATTTGTCAGGATTTGACGTTATCTTGAAAACTATCACATATTTGATAAAGTAGGAGATTGGCTTGAAGACATGGATAAACTTGAGGAATTATAACCTATTAGAAGTGTAAATAAAATCATATTCCTACTAAAATTCTTAACTTGTTAGCATAACAATTGGCGTTGTATGTGTGAATTCAAACTCAAGCGAAGTCGTTGATATTCAATCTTCCTTTGAAAATAATTCTCGGATTGGTAAGTATATGTTTGTTTTTAATCCTAATTTTGCTGATGTTTGTGAACGTTTACTGTCAAATTGTGTAAATGGTTACAACCATATCTGAGATATGATTCTTTAAAGAAGAATTGTGATTGTGCACATGATTTGATTGTTACATATTTACTGAGATAGTAAGAAAGCACTCAGTAATCCATTGGTCAAATTAATAGTTTTGTGTGTGAATGTGTGGTTGTGATCCAAGATCCCATAGTTCCCAAATTAAAGAATTGGTTTAAGGAATGATAGGAATAAATCAATTCTAATGGGCTAACCGGCTAATGATGTTGGGATTTATATCTATTCGATTCAATTGAACGTTATACTTATATATACCACTTATTTTTATTTTTATTTTGACTTCGGGTGGAGGAGCAATGGAGTTTGAACATTGGACCTCACTATTCATAAATAGGATTTCGCATCGTTTTATTTTTATAGAAACTAGTAATGCTCATTATGCTCCTCATCTGAATTAATAATATTAATGATTTCATAAATTGGTAGTTCTCTTGTTGAATAAGACTATCTTTATTCACAATTGTTTTTTTATAGATTTTAACAAGAAGATAAAATTATAGTAAAAAAAAAAAAATTAGTAACCGGTTAATGTTATGCACAAAGTGTGCGAGCCAACTTCTCACAATCTTCTCACAATTCTTTACTCTCTCTCTCTCTTTCATGTTGACACGTGTGAATATATAATTGAATTATTCAATTAATTTTCGGTAATGTATGTTAATTAAAGGTTTAATTATCAAATTCCCCCTAACATAGAGACCCTTATCACGCTTGGTCCCCTATACTCGACTTTGGTTCAACTAAATCCCTAATATAAAGTCTTAAATTTGGTTCAATTACACTCTCTGTCCTAACGGTTGTTTAATACTGTTAATTATTTTATTATTATTTTGTTGGTGGTGGGACCTACGCCTTCTTCTTCGCCAAGCTTGCCGGAAACACGCCATAAATAATTCGCCGTCAGTTTCTATGGGCTTTATTAAAGAAAGGTCAGTCAATCAACAACCATTAACTTTATCAGTTGAATCCATCAACATATGTGCAAATTCTTTACAAATCTTGTCATGATTTTCATATTGGCCAGAAATTTATTGATTGTGTTAGCAACGAATTGCCCCAATTTTAAGCACTCATCGTTGTCGTTGAGCACTGTTAATAATCGCCATTGCGAAATTGGGGGAATTGACTTAAAGAAATTCAATTCGCCGTCGGTTTTTCACCGCGCAGAACCGCTGCTTCTCCTACTGCGCCGTCTTCGATAAGAGCTCTAGGATTAAGGTGACGGAAGCGATACAATTCTGGGCGGCGTTGGGCTATTTAGGAGACGACGGCGACGTGAATGTAAGAGGGCGAGATTGCTTCGTTGCAATAGCAAACCAATCTCTGTTTGACAGCAGTTAGGGTGGATGGGTTAATTGAACCAAATTTAAGACTTTAGGGGTTTAGTTGAATCAAAGTCGAGTATAGGGATCCAGACGTGATAAGGGCCTCTATGTTAGGGTGGATTTGATACTTAACCTTTAATTAAATATAGATGCAAATTAATTTTATGAAAATTATATACAGATGCAATGTATGTTAATTAAATATTTCGGCAATGGGCATCAAAAAATATTTCGATAATGTATCTTTTGTATGTTATTTTATTTTAATATGTTAACTAATTTCAAAAAAATATTCAATTACTAATTACAAATATAAATATTTTTTATATTATTTAAATATAATAAAAATCAAATTTAAAAAGTGTACCTAAATACATTTTAGGTTGAAAGGGACCATTCATAAAACATAAAGGTTATTGAATTATAGGTTGTATATATGGAAGAGATAAATGCTTTTTTTTTTTATAACTTAACAGTATTAAATAAAGAAATTTAAAGCTGCGCCACAGGGGACTCGAATCCAAGACCTTTGGCCTTAGGCATTAACACACCTTACCGCTTAGCCAGCACACGCACATAGATAAAAAAAATTATTACAAAGTTTGGTCGGTATAAGTTGTGAATAAAGATAGTCTAAGAAGGAGACCGGTGCACGAAGTTTTGGGAATTGTGCCACACAATGATGCCTTCCTTTTGTTTCCTAGTTAGAAGACATGATACATTTATGTTTAAAGTAAATTTAATATCTCTTGCTTATCTGCAATGATCTTGCTGGAGTCATCTTGATTAACAAGGAGAAATAAACAATAGGCTTAACTTAAGTGGTGGAAAACTGAAGTCGTGCCTGAATGTTCTGACCATAGCTTTGTCCCAAATTTCGTCTGCTATGATCTGTATTGATCTAACATCGTTGCTTTATATAATAAGCACTTATGTTGTTTCTTAATCAGAATAGAACCTTGAATCTAATTAAAAACTATGCCGCATATGTGAGGTTTTACTTGATGTTCATGCAGTTGGGACTTTGGTGTAATACTGACTTAGATTTGGTCGATTCTCACTCATGGCTTATCTGTGGTATGTGGTAGCATGTCGGTATTGTTATAGCAGATTCAATAATTAAATGCTAACAAGTCTAGATCTTAAGTAGAGCTGGTTTTTACCGTTTCATATTGCTTATGCCCTCGTTTCATTTTCTAAATGTGAAACACCTCCTACATAATATGTGGCATGAATTATGTGCTGAAAATAAAGTATGCATTATCGAATTGCAGCCTTGTGTTTAGGATTTTCATATTTTACTAGTATTTGCTTAAAAACTCTTATAGCATAAGGGTGCGTTCTCTTTGGTTGTAAATTTATCATGAGAAAATGAGGGATAAATAAAATTTAACCCTTTAAATCATTTCTTTCTTTTCCCACATTTCCTAATTGACCCTTACTCATTCCTCATTTACACTACAAAGGAGGGATAATATTATCACACCATTTTGGTGTGATAATATTATCCCTCCTTTGTAGTGTAAATGAGGAATGAGTAAGGGTCAATTAGGAAATGTGGAAAAAGAAAGGAAGGATTTAAAGGGTTAAATTTTGTTTATCCTTCCTTTTCTCATGATAAATTTACAACCAAACAGAACGCACCATAAATGAATAAAGTGATATAATGTAGAGCATTAGAAAGATACAAATTTTGGTGCAAAGATTTAGACAGATACGGCGAACGCCTTAAAGTATGAAAATAATAATCCCACTAAATTGTGATACTTCAGGTACATCACAGTCACAGATCTGAAATTTATGCATGTGAGCATGACTGCATGATTAAGAAATATTATATCTCTTTATGCTTTCGGCCCCGTAGGCTTATTTAAAACTTTACAGGTTTGCTTTCGCCTTTGCATGCTTATTTAAACCTTTACAGGTTTGCTTTCGCCTTTGCAAGCTTATTAAAATCTTTATAGGTTTGGTTTCGACTTCATAGGCTTATTTAAACCTTTACACGTTTGTTTTTGCCTCCACAAGCTTATCTAAACTTTTACAGGTTTGCTTTCGCCTTCACAGGCTTATCTAAATCTTTACAGGTTTGCTTGCGCCTTCATGAGCTTATCTAAAACTTTACAGGTTTGCTATCGCCTTTATAGGCTTATCTAAACTTTTACAGGTTCGCTTTCGTCTTTATAGGTTTATCCAAGCCTTTACGTGTTTACTTGCGCTTTTATAGGCTTATTTAAACCTTTACGGGTTTGCTTGCGCCTTTATATGCTTATCTAATATAGACAACAAGCTTCTAAACTTGTTGTCTATGATAACTATAGACAACGGTTTTGAAAAAACCGTTGTCTATTTAGGGCGGTCGTCTATGATAACTATAGACAACGGTTTTGGAAAAACCGTTGTCTATTTAGGGCGGTCATAGACAACGGGTTTGAAACTCGTTGTCTATTATAACTATAGACAACGGTTTTGGAATTATCGTTGTCTATTTATGGCGGTAATAGACAACGCGACTGAAAATCGTTGTCTATTATAACTATAGACAACGGTTTTGAAAATACTTAATTTTTTCTCTCTCTCTTCTTTCACTAATATTTTTTTACTATTTTTTTCTTTAATTTTTTTTATGAACATCATCAAATTTAATTCATAAAAAAAATACTTAATACTACATCTTAAATTTAAGTTAATGAAAAAATATTTAATATGGTATAAAAATCATAAAAAATAAATAAATTATGAAAAAAACAAAATTAAAAATATTTTATTTTTTTTCTCTTCATTAACATTTTATTTCCATATTAAACCCAACACAAACCCAACTCCAACCCTATTCCCCTTATCTCTCCTGCGTCGCGCCCCCTCCCATCTCACTATCTCTCTCTCAGATTTCATCCCTCTCTCTCTCAGATTTCATCCCACCACCATGAATACGCATGGTCCCGCCGCCACAGCCACTTTGCGCCATCGCCGGAGCCCGGCAGCTCCATCGCGGCCAACCGCCATCTTCTCCCTCCTCTCCCTTTTCTTTCTATCACTTTCTCTCTTCTCACCCAACGCACACACCCAGATCCGCACTAAAATTTTCTGAATCACAGAATAGATGGCTGATCCGGCCCTGCCCAACGCCACGGCGGTCCGCAGTGGCCGCCAACAGCAGAGAAAGAGACAGAGAGTGAGATCGAGGGGGAGAGCAGAGAGAGAGGTTGAGAGAGGAAGATCGAGAGGGAGCCTACCTGAGGCAGGGGTGGTGGTGTGACGGAGACAGCGACGGTGACGGAGGGCCTTGCCGGAGGGGCGGATTTCAGAGAGGAAAATGGAGGCAGAAAACCCTAGAATTTGGGCATTCTTGAGGTAAAATAGCTAAACGTTTGATGCTTATATAATTGAACACTTAGGAGCGTGGAATGTGATTATATGATAGAAAGTGGGAGATATTGGGTATGCTACTATGTGTTGAGCCAATTTTGATTTATGAATAAGGGAAGCACTACTTTTAGTATTGATTGGAGAAGTTGTGGTGATTAATTGTGTTATAACTTGCTTGCTTTGTGTTGATGAGTTAAACATGAGTTAAATTTCAAGCTAAATCATGCTAATGTGTAATAAGATGATGTAATTGAGTCCCTATGGTTGTATTTGACAAAAGTATGAATTATATGTTAAGTTGAAACAAAGGGACTTTGCTGTTAGTTTTCGGCTTGACAGGGCAGTATGTTTCGAGGTGCTTCTGATGGTGTTATCGTAGTCTAAATAACTTGAAATTTTTACTGTAATAACTTCGGCATGAGTGGTACGTGTCTGCAAAATTTCAGCTAAATCCAACACCGTTAGATATGTCAAACGAATTTCTGAAATGTACTGCACGAAGAAGCGTAGGTCAGTGGCAGTTTCTGCCTTTGGTGATATAACTTCTTATACACTTGAGACATTGTATTTTTGTAAATTCCTGATAAATATAGACTTTAATATCTTTCTAAAAAGATAAAGCTTGTATTTTTCTTTGAAGGGGTTGATTTTATATGATATTTCAAAGTTGAGATTCATATATGATTACATATTTGAAGTGACTTTAATATGATTTCAACTTGAGATATCCCAAGAAATATGATGTTATTGTTTGTTTTGCAGTTAGTTAAGTCCATAAAAGTAGAATACTCAGATTAGAGGATGCAACTCCTGTGTGACGCTTGAGGTAAAATAGCTAAATGTTTGATGCTTATATAATTGAACACTTAGGAGCGTGGAATGTGAATATATGATAGAAATTGGGAGATATTGGGTATGTTACTATGTGTTGAGCCAATTTTGATTTATGAATAAGGGAAGAACTACTTTTTGTATTGATTGGAGAAGTTGTGGTGATTAATTGTGTTATAACTTGCTTGCTTTGTGTTGATGAGTTAAACATGAGTTAAATTTCAAGCTAAAGCATGCTAATGTGCAATAAGATGATGTAATTGAGTCCCTATAGTTTGCAGGAGAGTGCTACTCCAAAAAAGGAAATTGATGAAGTAAGGATAGAGTGGAGTTGGTGATAAAAAGCAGAGAAGAAAAGGGTAGGCGAGAAGAGTTGGAGTTTCTAATTCCTTTCATTTCGTTCCCCTTTTTGTTTAAAAACTGAAATTCTCTTCTCATTTCCCTCTTTGGCAGATCGGAAACCACCGCGGTTCCGCTGCCGCCATCGCCGAACCCGACCCAGACTCCCAGAATACAAATCTCAGCCCAAAAGTAAAAGTATCAAGATTCAAATGTTGGATGAAATTTGTGATGTTGGATGAAATTTGTGATGTTGGATGTAATATTGGATTAATAATGTTTGAATGAATGTATGGATTTTTAGTATTAATATATGTATTTTTAGTTTTCTATTATGTGTTTTTAGTATTGGTAAATATATATTTAAAAAATCAGAAAATATAAATAAATTACAAAAAAAAAATATTTTAAAAACCATTGTCTATATTAGAATAGACAACGGTTTTTTGAACGTTGTCTATCAGAGAATAGACAACGGTTTTTCGCTCGTTGTCTATTAGAGAATAGACAACGGGTTTCCTTCCGTTGTCTATTAGAGAATAGACAACGGGTTTCCGTCCGTTGTCTATGACCGCCCTCCAATAGACAATACTCTCATTTACAACAGTCGATTTTCTAATAGACAACGAGTTTTGTCCGTTGTCTATTGACGTTTTTCATATTGCTTATGCCCTCGTTTCATTTTCTAAATGTGAAACACCTCCTACATAATATGTGGCATGAATTATGTGCTGAAAATAAAGTATGCATTATCGAATTGCAGCCTTGTGTTTAGGATTTTCATATTTTACTAGTATTTGCTTAAAAACTCTTATAGCATAAGGGTGCGTTCTCTTTGGTTGTAAATTTATCATGAGAAAATGAGGGATAAATAAAATTTAACCCTTTAAATCATTTCTTTCTTTTCCCACATTTCCTAATTGACCCTTACTCATTCCTCATTTACACTACAAAGGAGGGATAATATTATCACACCATTTTGGTGTGATAATATTATCCCTCCTTTGTAGTGTAAATGAGGAATGAGTAAGGGTCAATTAGGAAATGTGGAAAAAGAAAGGAAGGATTTAAAGGGTTAAATTTTGTTTATCCTTCCTTTTCTCATGATAAATTTACAACCAAACAGAACGCACCATAAATGAATAAAGTGATATAATGTAGAGCATTAGAAAGATACAAATTTTGGTGCAAAGATTTAGACAGATACGGCGAACGCCTTAAAGTATGAAAATAATAATCCCACTAAATTGTGATACTTCAGGTACATCACAGTCACAGATCTGAAATTTATGCATGTGAGCATGACTGCATGATTAAGAAATATTATATCTCTTTATGCTTTCGGCCCCGTAGGCTTATTTAAAACTTTACAGGTTTGCTTTCGCCTTTGCATGCTTATTTAAACCTTTACAGGTTTGCTTTCGCCTTTGCAAGCTTATTAAAATCTTTATAGGTTTGGTTTCGACTTCATAGGCTTATTTAAACCTTTACACGTTTGTTTTTGCCTCCACAAGCTTATCTAAACTTTTACAGGTTTGCTTTCGCCTTCACAGGCTTATCTAAATCTTTACAGGTTTGCTTGCGCCTTCATGAGCTTATCTAAAACTTTACAGGTTTGCTATCGCCTTTATAGGCTTATCTAAACTTTTACAGGTTCGCTTTCGTCTTTATAGGTTTATCCAAGCCTTTACGTGTTTACTTGCGCTTTTATAGGCTTATTTAAACCTTTACGGGTTTGCTTGCGCCTTTATATGCTTATCTAAACCTTTACATGTTTGCTTGCGCCTTTGCAGGCTAACCTACACCTTCACAGACTTATTTACGCTTTTACAGGCCTGTCTACGCCTTTCTAAGGTTCACTTACAACTTTTTAATCCTATTTATGCCTTACGTGCATGTTTACTGTTTACTTTTTTACAGGCTCACTTACGCCTTCACAGGCTTATTTACACATTTACAGGTTTATTTACGTCTTTGCAGGCCTACTTAAGCCTTCATATGCTCAATCACGTCTTTCGAAGCAAGGCTTCATTACGCCTGATCAGACTTTTTTACATCTTTCGAGGCTCAATTATGCATGTTTAGGCTCAAATTTACCTGTCTAGATTTAATGTGTTTATTAAAGTATAATCACATTTGCTCATGCTCATTTACGCCTTTCGTCATGCGATGCACAAATAGGCGTACTAATTCAATTTAAGGGCGTGTTCTCTTTGGTTGTAAAATTATCATGAGAAAATGATGGAAATGAAAATGTGGGATTTTTTTTTCATTTCCACTCTTGTTATCTCATGTTCTCTTTGATGGAATTTTTTTTTTATCTTATACTTCATTTATCCTATACACATGTTCTCTTTATTAGAAAATGATGGATAAATTGTTAAATAACTATATTACCCTTATTATTTACTTAATTATTTTATGTCATACTTTCAATTTTGCCGTTGACCCACCACCACCACCCACGCCCACTGGCCTACCCCCCCCCCCCCACACTCACCTCCCCTCCCCCAATTTTTTTAAAAAATTTTCTCGCTAACCCCACCATCCAACCCCCCCCCCCCATGCCCAATTTTTTTTTAAATTTTTCTCGTCACCCCACACCACCCCACCTCCCTAACTCACGCCCCCACCCCCACCCCCACCCCCAAAATTTTTATTTATTTAAAAATTTTATCGCCACCCCCACTCTATCCCCCACCCCCATGCCACCACCCCCAACCACACCACCCTCGCCTCAATTTTTTTTTTAATTTTTCTCACAATCCCACCCACCCCCTCCCCCCCCAAAAAAAATTTGGGGGGAGGGGGGCGGGGTGGGTGGCGGTGGTGAGAAAAATTAGAAAAAAAAAATTTGGGGGGAGGGTGGTGGCGTAGGGTAGGGGGATGTGGGTGTGGGTGGGGGTGGCGAGCAAAATTAAAGAAGGAAAAAAAATGGGGTGGGGGTGGGGTGGGTGGGGGTGGGGGCGTGGGGTAGGAGGTGGGGTGGGGTGGCGAGAAAAATTTTAAAAAAAATGGGTGGGGGAGGGTGGGTGGGGGGCGTTTGGGGTAGGGCGTGGGGTGGGGTGGCGAGAAAAATTAAACAAAAAAAATTAATGATTGTGATTCGAATAAGACCCACCACTGACATTCCTAGTGTTAAGGACAAAATTGAAATATCAAAAAAATATACATTATGGGAAAATTTATCACACTTACAGGTCATGATAATATTATTATAATTTAGGAAGAAAATGTAGAAAAAATTATTGTTCGGGAAAATTTTTCTTTCTGCCCAGAGAAAATTTACTAATAAAAAGAACACATGAAAAAGATGGAAAATGAGAGAAATTATTTGTTTTCCACCATTTCCCCATAAAAGAATGGAGCCTAAAGGTTACAAATATAATATTTGTGCGGCGTGATAAACTTTATATTTATCATGGGAACCTCCGAAACATGCGGCGTGAAAAACTTGATAATGATGACATAGACAAACATTATGATGACAAATATTATTAGGTTGTGGCTGTCCACTACTTGCTTTACTAAACATCCCTTTCACCACTAATCTTAATTTGAAGCAAAACTTTGTACTTAATTTAAGTTGGAATTAATTCACATTTGACTTATATTATACCAATTTTTATTTCCTTCACACCAAACCACTACTTCATTTGATTTCTCCATGATTTCATATTCAAAAGATAACTTCGAAAGGATTAGAAAGACAACTGAAGAAGGGTTATTTTAGTGTGCGTAAGTCGGGCTCAGCGGTAAAGTAAGTCGGGCTCAGCTGTAAAAATGATTAATGTTTAAAATTATAATTTTTGAATTTAAGTTCATTATAATTCGATCTTTAATTTTTTTATTTAATTTGTTAATTAATTTATCAAAAAAAGAAGGGTTATTTTATATGGAGTTAATATAAGTTTGTGTACACATTTTTTAGCAATTTAATTTACATTTCACTTTATAAATTCAACAACGAAATAATGGGAACATCGCTAAAATTTGTATTATTCAATATAAAGTTACAAAAATAAGCTCTAAACCAGAATCTATCTAAGAATACGACAAAGCGACTCATAATTCCAAAATTTGAAAGATGAGACACACATAGAACTTTCTCAAAAGATTAGTAAAAATCTAAGTTAGATAACATTTTTTTACAAAGCAGTGAAAATTAAAGACACAAACTATCATTAACCCTTTTACAAGCAATCTTCATTAACCCTTTTACAAGCAATCTTCATTATATATTTATATACGAGATTCTCTACTATAAATGATATAGTATTTATTTTTCTTAATCTTTTCTTTTATAAAGCGTGGCGTGTGTTTGAAATATTTTACTAGTCATTTTAACTGATAATTACATAAATTTATAAAGTAAACGTGAAACACAGTATACTATGGTTGAAATAGGATATGATCATCTTTGATATATAATATTGATTCACATTTGATTTTGCAGAAAAAGACTTACCTCTTCTTGAAGATATATTGGTTGGCTCTCTCTTTCTCTCTAGATCTTCACAATTACTCGTTTTATTCCTTGTTCTGCAGTCTGGGGTTTCTCTTCACTATTTGCATTACATTTTGCAATAAAATCTTCTCCAAAATGTTTACTACTTTTTTTCTTTCTTTTTTTTCACAAACGTTTTTTTAATTATAAACTATTATTTTTTCAAACGTTAGTGGTAGCTTTCACTACCAATCCAACTGCCAAAGCTTTCCATAAATTCCAAAATTTCATGTGGACTAATACATATTAGCTGGCCTTAACGTTTTCAGACATTTTGCAGTGTGAAACAAAAATCACTATAAAATGGAAGTAGAAAAGGATATAAAATCATTAGAGATATAATTTTTTTTTTTTTTTTTTTTTTTTTTTTTTTTTTTTTGATCGGGCAAAGTCATGTTAGATGTTAGTAATTAGTTCCCCATCCACTCCAAGAACCACCTTATCTCTCCATTCACCAAAATCCACCTTATATCTCCAATCTCCAATTCGCTCCCAAGAGGGATCGAACCCGGGTCACTTCACTTAAGTGAGGACCCGGTGGCCAGTGGGCTAAGCCCCCTGGTTATTAGAGATATAATTTCATTATGTTATTTGCTCTCTCTCTCTCTCTCTCTCTCTCTCTCTCTCTGCCATTTGCAATATCCTTTCTAAGGTCAGTGTGTGATCTGTGTGTTTTTTTACCAACTGATGGGATGGAGAAAATCTGCCAAGAACTTTTATCTACTTTTTACTATACAATAAATCTATGCAGCCACATTGTGGCCACCCACACACTAATATAATAAGGATAATCTTGATTTATTTAATTTATTTTTTAAATAAAAATAGGATTTAGTTATTTTATTATATTCTCTATATTGTACTTATTTTTTTAAATTTTTTTTGCATTTTTTATTTTTAATTTATTTTTTAATAAAAATAAAAAAGTTGCCAAAAAATTGCAAAAAAATTACTATAATGTAGAGAATATGATAAAATGACTAAATCTTATTTTTATTTTAAAAAATAAGTTAAATAAATTAAATTATTTTCTACTTAAGTAAATTGTGGGCAGCCACAATGTGGCTGTTTAGCATTACTCTTTACTATATTGATGTTTTTTTTTTTCTCTTCATCTTCAGGCAAAGATGAATGATGATTGTAGTGATGATTTCGATTATCAGTCAGATTTCACACAGGTTTGTTTCCTTCCATGTAAAAATATTCAGTTTCTTGCACTTTGAAAAATCTCGCAAAATATTCAAATATTACATGCCATTTTCCAGTTCTTGCATTTAAAGCAAACTTTTTAGCTCACGCGTAAAACAAAAATGAGTGAAAGTTAATATATTTAAAGCATAATTGCCTCTATTTTTTATTATATTTGCGCTGCTTTCATGTTCCAGTTCTTGAAAGAAGCCAGAAGCACCGCCTTCCAACTAAATCAAAATGCAGTCACTAACGAGAAAAAACAGTTGGATTGGGAGGAAAAAACGCAGAGGAAATCATGGAAAAAATTCCTATTTTCTTGGTTGAAGTGGGACAGTAAAAATAACTCAATCAAGCAACCACCTCAAACCACGGGCCCCGCCTTGAAGGCGAGAATCAAACGACCCGTTACCTCGGGGCCCCTAATCGGGCTTTTTGGCTCGGGCGGGAGCCCAGAGGAGAAATGTGAGGTGCCGTACATGTGCCTTGGGGAGCTAAACAAGCATAAGATTCAAGCTTATGGGCCTATTTACTTGGTGACATAGACAAGAGATTTGTAATGTTTTTTGTTAGATAAATTAAGGTTTAATTCTGGGAAATGCATTTTAATGAGTGTTGGTTGGATGAAGTGCAAAATCTTAGCTTTGGATTGTTGTTTGATGCTATCTTCTTGTAGACCACACATTTTGCTTGTAGTTGGCTCAACATGGCATCCCCATAAAATTGTTTTATTCATTTCCTTCTTCTCTTTTCTAATAACAATGACTGAAAAATATTAATATGGGTAAATTCTACTCTTATACTTTTGCATTTAGCAAAATCTAAAGCTAGCTAGTTGAAGTTCGAAGTCGAGTTCAAGCTTAATGAATAAATATACAATATATAAAAGTATAAAATAATTCTAGCTAGAATCATATTTGACTCGGTTAAGACTTGTTTTTATCCCTAGCTATTTCAAAACAAGTTGTGATTTGACATTTATTAAGAGAATATGGTTAAAAAAGTTACTCCGTTCGCTCAGTATAAGTGAGATTTTTTCTATTTTGGGTGTACCACCATAAGTGGGATTTTTTTTTGATAAAAATTTTACCCTTTAAACACATTTTCACTTTTACACCTACACAGAATACAACTTTCTTAATTTTCGTGCCAAAAAAAAGGATCTCACTTGTGGTGGGCCGGAGGGAGTACTATGATTTTCTAAAAAAACAACAAAAAAGTTGTGCCATACTTTTCATTTCTCAACATATCTATTCACATCAAACTACATCAATTTGTAAATTCAATGACATTTCAATGTTTCACAAGACTATCTCTGCAAACCCATCATAATTCGTAATAAATCTTGATAGATAATATATGTTCTTCAATACATAATAGCTATTACAAGATTTCTATCCAAACACTCTTCTGTGAGAGGGTAAGGAACCATCATCTCCTCCCTCAAACAGAGAAGCCAACCTATATCTCTATACAAACAATCAGCATATCCCAATTCCTATGCTGCAAGAAAACAACTACCTCATCTCATCTTCTTCAAGAATCAAAGAACATTCAACAAATTAATAATCTCCAATTTGAACAATAACAAAATTGAACCATAAATCCATGAATCAACTTAACCCTCTAACTCCTTGTTCAAGATCAAGATTCCTAGGGCTAGAAGGGTTAACCCTTCTATTCCCACTCAGCAGCCTCTTCAGTGTCCTCAGCCTCGTCGGCACCGCGGATTTCTGCTCGTCTTCCTCCACCCCCTCCGGCCTCCCACTCGAGGAGGCCATTGAAGACGACGAAGATGATGATGTCTCATTGCCTTGATGATGGCCCTCTTCACCACAAGGGCCAAAGGTGCTAACTTGACTCTCATTCCCCCAAATCAACACATTGGTTGGGAAATTAGGTATCTCAATTGCAACCGCATTCACATTTCCCTCCCCAATTGGAGCTTCAATTGCAGCCTCTGACGAGGGATCAGAGGTGGAATTAGTCGAATTCGACACGGGGTTTCTGCAGAGAGGGCAGGTGGAATGCGATTGAAACCACATATCTATGCAATCGACGTGGAATCCATGGTTGCATTTGGGCAAGAGTCTTGCCTTTTCACCCTCGCAAATTTCACACAGACACACAGCGCATTCCAATCCCAATCCGTCTTTGAACTGTTTCGGATCAAACATTATCACGGGTATGGTTTTGAGGAGTGATGGCTCCAGCCCGCGGCGCAGGGCGGGGGCCGGCGGCGCGAATTCGAGGCGGCGGCGGCGCCTGGTGGCGGTGGTGGCGGTGGTGTCTTGGCGGCGGTACCAGAACCACTTGGCGTAGAGGTGGAGGCAGAAGACGAAGACGACGACGAAGAAGAGGAGGACTATTGCGACCACCATTATCTTCCCTGTCAGCTCTATCACTCCCGTGTCGCCGAATTTGCCGCCGTTTCTCTCCGATGCGTCGCCCATTTTTGAGGATCGGTCAAAGCTCGCGAAAGGGTTTCTGGATATTGAGAATTTCTCGAAAGTGAGATGAATTCTTGAGGTTTAAAGCCGAAGAGGAAATGAAGATGAAGTTTGAAAATTCAATTAATCAAAATGTGGGCTTTTGAGGAATGTGGTTAGTTTCTATATGTAAGAAGAAGAAGAAGATTAGAAGTTCCAAGAAACATTGTGGAACTAAAGAGGATGATGAGAGAGAGAGAGAGTCAGCGGAGAAATGGAACTAAAGAGGAGTCTGCACGGCGGCGTCTAGAATGGGGGCAAGAGACCAACTGCAATTGCAATTTGAAGGAGAATTCCATTTGACTAGACTAGTAATACCTTGATTTAATAATAATAATAATAATAATAATAATAATAATAATAATAATAATAATAGTAAGAGTTTTTTTTTGGGGGGGGAGCTTTAATGGAGGAGAAGGGTGAAATGGGTAAAGTTAGCTCGTTGACTTCTTTTGATTCTACTTTTGACCATGAAAATAATTACATTACGGTGCGAGTTTCCCTTCTAAAATCCGAGGTGTTGTAACTTGTAATTTTGTTTCTTGCGTTGCATTGTGAACTCCTTCATATAATTTTTGTTGACTTATTAAAAAAAAAGTTAAATGAAATATTAGAAGTGATGAAAAGTAATACTCCCTCCGTCCCACTAAAGTTGGTCACATTTCCTTTTTGGGCGTCCCACTAAAGTTGGCTACTTTCCTTTTTGGGTAAAAATTACACCAAATTAAACTCTATAATTAATCAACTAATCTACACCTAATTAAACCTATCATCTACACTCAATTAAAATTTTCTAATTAAATCTAAATCACCTTTATTTAAAAACACACACACAAAACACACACTAACACACGCACACAGCCCAATCACCTCCCCCCAGCGCCCCACCCCCTTATCTCTTCTTCTCCGGCGGGTGCCACCCCCATGGTCGCCGCCGCCTCCTCTCGCCCCTCCGGCCGCCGTCGTCGTGGTCTTCGCCGCGACAACCGCCGACCCTTTCCCTCTCCCTTGCCTCTGCTCTCTCCCTCTCGCCCCACCTCTGACCTCCATGTCCCTCGTCTCAACTATCTCCCTCTCGTCACCCCCATGGCCGCCGGCGCCTAGATCTGAGGTGGTGTGGTTGACGGCGGCAAGGCGTAGATCAATTGATGTCACCGGAAATAGGAAGAGCCGCGACTCCCTCTCTCCCTCTATTCTCTTTCAGATTTGGGCGAGGCCGATTTGGGTGAGGTCGTCCGCCTCTCGCCTCTCTCTCTCTCTCCCTCTATTCGCCTTCACAATGGAGGATCTAGGGCTCGGCGGCGGCGGTCTTCCGGCCGTGCAGTCGCCGAGAATTGAAGAAAGAATAGAAGGAGATCTTGGATCTATGGCGTGAATTTCGTGAGCGATCTGGTTTGGGCAAGATCTGGAGAAATTTCTTGAAGAATTTCTTGGAGAAATCTGGTTTGGGTGTCTATGCGATTTGAAGATCTGGAGAAATTTCTTGGCAAGATCTGAAGAACTGGAGAAATTTCTTATGATTTCTGTCTATGCGATTCTCTTTGAGAAATTTGATTTGGGTGTCTGATTTGCGATTTCATAGAGGGGCGAGGGGCGTTTGTCGGCGCCGGCGCCGGCGCCAGCGCCGCCGGCGTCGATCAGAAAATGAAACAGATGCAGAGACGCATTGGAGAAGAAGACAAATTTAATTAAATACCTTAATTTTGATGGGCCCCACTCAATTAAAACATAACACTCCATTTCTTAATCTCCGTGCCGAAAAGAATGTGGCCAACTTTCTTGGGACGGAGGGAGTAGTAGTTAATGGGTATTATTAGTGGTAAAGTATAGTTCAAAAATAGAAAAAGAAGATTTTTAGTGACCGGCCAAAAAAAAAAAGTTACGAAACTATTTGGAAGACAAAGAAATGATATTTTTTTTAGAATCGTTATTGTGTTTTTGTATCGTATTTTTACATAAATTTCTTATTATAATTCATGGGGTTATTAGCCTGTAAATACACGAACTTTTTATATTTTCTGAAATTTAACATGACTTTTATTTTTAACCCACAAATACACGAACTTCGCATTTTTTCTGATTTTTTACATCGACAAGAAAAAATTCTAATTTACTATTAACGTGAAGGCCGGTATACTATGTCATTCACTCTCTAATAAAAAATAATGAATCAAATTACTCTATTCAAGTGCATATTTCGTAGTCCACGTCATGTATTTCGGCCTCCACCTCAACAATAAATAGAGTTTTTTTATGCCAATGTCAAAAATCAGAAAAAATGCTAAGTTCGTGTATTTGTGGGCTAAAAATAAGTCATGTTAAATTTCAGAAATTATAAAAAGTTCGTGTATTTACAGGCTAATAACCCTAATTCATGATATTCATTTTTTTTGTATTAAAAAATTGTGAATATTAGGTATAGTGTGTTCCACTAAGTATATTACTTATTGTAATTCATAATATTTAAATTTATATATACTTAACATAATGGTGAGTATTAGGTATAGTGTGTTCCACTAACTATAGAATTTGAAAGTGCTCAATAGTTATAGATATATATAATTTTATGATATTTTTTCATATATGTTTTGAATTGTCGATTATGATCATTTATATCTTAAATTACTGGAAACTATGCAACTTTATTTATTTATTTATTTATTTATTTTCACATGTGTTTACATGTTAAATTGGATTCTTTATGATTCTGCTCGATTCTGAGACGCTAAAAAAAATGCCATGTTGTGGATTTGCATGCATAGTTTTTTTATAGTTTAGGATCTAATTTATTGTAGTTGCTAGTTTAGAGTAAAATTGGGAAAATGGTGGTAATTTATTTAGCCTTTTGAAAACACTAGTGTGCCTCCCGCGCGATGAGCGGTGATTATAATTTTAGACTCACGTGAGCTATGCATATGCTTTACAATTATTAATTTAAACTAATAAAAATAAAATTTGATATCAAATTTATTATTTACAAAATGATCTAATTTTTTAATATAGATAATGTAATTTATACAATAATATAAAATAAATTGACTTATAATTCATATGTAACATTATAAATTTATTGTGAAAAATGATGAATTACAAAAAAGTAATAAATTTTTGCAGCCTCTGACATTTGAATCCTCAACCAATAATTAATTCAGCAAAGCCATGAATTTAGCTGATTGATCCCAGACCATAGCTCAACACATATTTTGAAATTTTAATAAACACATAATAATATTTGAACTTACTTTAGTACTTTAATACCTATCAAAGATAATTGTATGGACAAAAAATACATTAATAGAAAATAAAAGAGTTGTCATATTTAGAAATCAACAATAATTTTGAATAAATTCAATTATGTATTATTTTCTTTACCTCTTCTAACTTTTTATTCAATAAAAAATGGATTATTTAATATTGAATTGAATTTTCATTAATTTAATGATGAAATAAATATTTAAAATTAAAATTAAAATTAATAAAATAATAATATCTAATAGCATATTTTAAATTTTTTTATGTAATTAATTTACACAACCTTTTTAATTTACTTCAAATTTAACTGATTTTCAACTTACTTTGAAAAATTAAATTCTATATAATTTATCACTACTCTTTATTTTTAAAAATTTAATGCTGGTAATTAATTTTGTTGACTTATTAACTTAAACTAATTCTTTTAATATTTATTGAGTTAATCAAATGATTATTCAATTCAACAAAATTAGATCCACATATTATTATCATAAAAACATTTGCAAACATTTTTTGTAACATGACAATGTTATAATTTCTTTCTTGACATAAATTATAATATATAATATTATCTTCTTATAATACTAACATTGTATTCTATTACCAAAATTTTCAATATAAAATAAATAGAACTACGTAATATGAAAATTTATACTTTCTTTCTTGACAGAAATTATAATATATAATATAATCTTCTTATAATACTGACATTGTATTCTATTACCAAAATTTTCAAATAAAATAAATAGAACTATGTAATATGAAAATTTCAAATGTCACAACTAAGAAAATAACGAAGAAAAAAAGAACAAAATGTTAAGAAGATGTTTAAGTGTGTCAGTAGTCTCAACTTTCAAAAATAATAATTAAAAAACTAATTAATAAATAAATATATTTAATATATAGAAATTTTAAACGGTCATAACTTGCTCTTTTTAAATTGATTTATACCTTTCATGCAGCAAAATAACGATTTGAGAAAGATTTATAAAAATCAATTAATTGGATAAGAGTTTGAGAAAGTACGCATACATGAATTGTAATACATGAAGTGTAATATTAATAAATTATTTGAAATATAAAATAAATGTAAATACATAATTTGAATGATTAAAATATTAGAAATAAGATAAAAAATAAAATTATAAAAGTGAAATTGTGGTTCCTCATTTTAAGGAAAACTCTATTTCCTAAAATATTAATTCTTAGTTTGTTAAAATTATGGGATAAATTACAAATTAATATATACTATCTTCTCGAAAAAGGTAAACATTAAATATTGCTAAAATTGAATTAGTTTTGTTTTGCTTTTATTTTTTTGTTTTTTTTAACCAATCAGTTTTGTTTTATGAAATATTGAATTAGCTAGCTTATTTTGTTTAGAGAAGTTAATTGGTGGTGGTTTTCATGATAATTAACTAATAAGTGGTTTAATGGTGGTTATAATTTTTTTCACAAATTCCAATTATATCTTTGCAATTGAATTTATTTACGTTTACTTTGCTTTTTATATATAAGTATGCCGTATCAAAATATAGATCAACATCAAGACAAACAATTAGTGTCATGAATTACTTCAAAATTATTAGCTTAAATAAAACCTGAATATGACCACAAGACGTGAGGCAGTGAAAAGCAAATAAAATAAAATGTGCATATGCAAAGCTCAGAATTTTGTTTTAGCCCAAGGAAAGCATGATCACATCAGTAATCACCAACAAGATGTATGGCAATTTTATGTAATCGCAACCAAATGTGAAGCTGATAATGGTAAAAGAATGCAAATTAATTCTGCAAAGCCGTTAGCAAGAAATCACGCATCATATCCGAATGAGAAAAGTAAAAAGGGTATTTAGAGAAGTTAATTGGTGGTGGTTTTCATGATAATTAACTAATAAGTGGTTTAATGGTGGTTATATTTTTTTCCACAAATTCCAATTATATCCTTGCAATTGAATTTATTTACATTTACTTTGCTTTTTATATATATAAAGATATGATTTTATATTGTAGGCTATGCGTAAAAGTTAATAAGGCCTGAAATTAAACTACAATGAATTAGCTTTAAAAATAAGAGTCCACTAGTCATAACACAAAATAAACAACTAGATAGCTAGATGAAGTAATTTTGAAATGGACAGAAGCGATTGAGAAATGAGATAATGTCGATTAACGTTTTTTTCATTTTAAGGTGATAAATTAGAAATAGGAGTATTTTGTTTTCCATCAAAATAGCAAAGTTCCAATACGAATGAGTGGATCTTGTCCCATCCATTATTTATCACGCATAAATTAAGATAAATTATTTTGTTATCGATGAAGGTGATTGATAATTAATCTAGCCAAATTTGACAACGATCCAATTCCAAACACTTTTTTCTGCTCCTGTTTTGTTCAACCACCCAATTTTGAATTTGCCAATATACCGAGACTGTTTATTTAATCAAATATTGCAGCTCAAACAATTTTAAAACGAGTCTACCCACGGCTTGATTCATAAGAAATATAAATAAAAGTTCATTTTCTTTAAACGATCAATTATTATTCTTTTTACGGACTCTAGATATAGCTATACATGTGCTTAATGAGACGTATAAAGGTTCTGAGTCTTTAAGTGACGAGTTTTGAGAGGTCTTTAAAAATGCAAGGAAATTCTTTGTGCTTGATTTATGTCATATGCGACGTGAGGCTATTATAGTTACCAAATTTTGCTTCTAATTTTCAGGATGTAATGATCTGAAAACATGATTTTTTATCATGACTTTTCGATATTGTTCATTTAGATATTAATGTATAGTTCCTTCTCTTCTAAAAAAAATATCTCTAATTTGTTGTATGATTGTATCTTTTCGATCTTAATTATAACAATATGTGTTTAAATAACTAATATGCTTAAGTTTTTTTTTTTTTTTTTTTCTAAACGGGAATAAACTTAAGTTAATAAGTAAGTTTTCGTTCCCTCAAAACAAAGTTAGTTTACAGTTTGTGTGCGTGTGTGTGTGTGTGAGAGAGAGAGAGGCATCATGATATTTTCCATGAAATTTAAGGAAATTGTTACCACTTGAGTCCTTGAGCTCAAAAGGAAGACTTTTTTTTTAGGTTTTTGCTTAGACATTATAGAGTTACACTACATTAAATTATTTTTTAAGTTTAGAATAAATGAACAGTCTGAAAAATGGGCCCAATTTTATTTATTGTAAAAGGTGTGAAGTCAATTCTATAAATGCCCTTTTGCACTTGGCATGTGGGAGAAAGCGACAATAATCCAATTCTCATATGATACATAAAAGAAAATACTTTCTTTCATGAATGAAAAATGGAGCATATTTGAGTTCCTTCATGTATAAAATGAGTGATTGTGAGTTGAAATTGAATTAAATATATTTTTTTTGTAAACAATGAATATTTGTAAGAGTAAATATAAGAAAAGATGTTGGTCCATATAATAAAAAGGAAAATACTTCATTTTTTATAGACGCCAAAAAAATAATAATTGTACCTCCTTTTCATGGACTGAAAAATACCATTTTCTCAATTTAACAAATATATCAAGCGCGAAATATAAACATAAAAAGTAACATTCGGAACTAAATTTTAAATTGAATTTAAAGTGTGTGCCCGAAAACCATATATTAAGTGTGTGAAAACAAGACGCAACTCAATTATCAAGACATTTCATTTCTTATCATTAGGTTAGGAGTCTAGAGTCATCACATAGAAGAAATATAGAATTGTTAGTAATTCTCTTTAAAAAAATACATTTTTTATATATTAATTTTTTGGGTTAAGAGCAAACGTTACTCTTGTATATAGAAAGAGGTTCTAATAAAAACCTCTGTTAAAATGAGAACTAGGAACCTAATCTTGACCTTTTAAATATTAGATCTAATGGTTAGGATTTAGTCAACAAAAGAAACTGTGCATCTATTATATTTTACTGTGCAATTAAAAAATATGCAATTTATGCAATTGAAACCAACAATGCAAAATACTCAAGCAAATCGAAATTGTGCATCTATGCAATCGAAATTGTGCATCTGTAGTTTAATCTCATCCCTCTATTTTATTTAAATCAATGATTTTAAATTGGTTCCTAGTTTTCATCTTAAAAGAGGTTTTTATATTAACCCTACCCCTTGTATATATATGTATTGATAGGTCATGTCATATGTGAAAATTCGTTTGAGCATATGCATCGCTAACATGTAGTTCACACATTTTTTTTTTCTTTTTTACCTCACAAATTATGATCAAGCTTCATATATACAAATTACAATATATATATATATATATATATATATATATATATATATATAGGGGGCGGTTATTCAATAAACCACCCTTATTTTAAGAATTACGATATATATATATATATATATATATATATATATATACCCCTATTTGTTAATTTTGTTTTTTTAACTTAAAGGGAAAAAGAATAGATCAGAATTTAATTTTTATATAATTTGTAAATTTCATGATAGTGAGTGATGACACTGGTCATTAAAAAAAGTTGTGAAAAAAGAAAAAAAAATACCAACTTAGTTTATAACTTATAAATCGACGATGTTCAGAAATGCATTTATAGAAAGAAGCGAAAGGCCGAAATTAAGTTTCCAAGATGTAATATTCAAATTGAATTAATTGGATATTACGATTCTGAATTTTTTGCTTAAGAGCTTTTGAGTTCGAATATTATTTTTACCCAACGTTCCCCATCTTGCTTCATAATAAAGTTTTCGTGATATTTTTAATTTGAGAAAAATAATTATTGACGGCACTTATTGTGACTGAAAAAACAAGACATATAATTTTTCATCTCTATATACTCCCATAATTTGGAATTTTAGGTCAACAAACTTTCCAAAAGTTTCATTTTATTTTCTCCCACCGAAAGAAATATTGCTCCCTAAATTTAGGTAGGGCAGACGAAAAAGTCAAAAGTGGTGCGTATATATGAATTCTTGGAAAAATTATTAAGCCATATTAGGACAAAATGATGAATATGAAATGATTTTCACTCCTAATTAGATATAACCATATCATATATCTTGCTCTTTACTTGATTACGATTTGAATTTAATATACGTTTAAGTACCCAAGTCTATAACCTAATAATTTGAATTTGAATAGGAACATGCGACAAGATCTATGATTAATTATGGGGCTAATAGATGTGGCTAGGATTATAATAGTAAAAATAATACAGCTTTTAAATTTTGAAATATGGCTAGGGATGGACTAGATCCTAATTTATTTTTTCTTTTAATTTATAATCTTTTAACGGAAAGGTCACAGTCTTCTGGTCGATAATTTTAAGAGGTATATATTTTTTTAAGTGAAAAAGAAGGACCTGTACACCCGAATTGACAATGTACCCAAACTCTGATTCGCATGCTAATTCGAACCCACATCCTGACTCAAATCGTGTAAACGACACTATTCTGTTATACAAATGACACTGTTTATAATTGACAATATTCAATTATATAAATGACACTGTAACATTTTAAAATATTATAGTGTCATTTTCAATCTTATAGTGTTATTTGGAATATTATAGTGTCATTTACAATTTTATAATGTCAATTACAGGAATTTTTATTTATATTTCCGAATAATGTCAATTACACAAAATGTCATTTACAATGTGATAATGTCATTTATACGCAATGTCATTCGTATAACAAAATAGTGTCAAATAATGTCTAGAAGTCCATTAGAAAAATTCGCCTTCCAAATCATTATATCAAAAAAGAAATACAAAATCTTCTGTACACCCGAATTGACAATGTACCCAAACTCTGATTCGCATGCTAATTCGAACCCACATCCTGACTCAAATCGTGTAAACGACACTATTCTGTTATACAAATGACACTGTTTATAATTGACAATATTCAATTATATAAATGGCACTGTAACATTTTAAAATATTATAGTGTCATTTTCAATCTTATAGTGTTATTTGGAATATTATAGTGTCATTTACAATTTTATAATGTCAATTACAGGAATTTTTATTTATATTTCCGAATAATGTCAATTACACAAAATGTCATTTACAATGTGATAATGTCATTTATACGCAATGTCATTCGTATAACAAAATAGTGTCAATTACATGCAGTGTTATTTGTATAACCAAATAGTGTTATTTACACGATTTGAGTCAGAATGCGAATTTGAATTATGATACGGGTCAGGATCTGGGTACGGGTCAACTCGGGTGTACCCAAGACTACCTCAAAAAGAAAACGAATGCCGCGCGAGCTCATGAGCTACACGGTTTTGTATATTGTTAATTATACTAAATTAATCTCCATTTGGTCATAATACGCACTTAACTATTTTAAGGTTAATCCCAACTTCTAACGCTTTTTTTTTAACAAAAATATTCACAATTTTCATTTTTTATTTGAAGACCCCCAATTCTCGATGTTCTTCAGAAAATATCTCATTACATAAAATTGGACGATCGAACGATAAGTTGCGCCTCGTTGAATTCTTAGGCGGAACGGATTTATTTTATTGGATAAGGTGAAACAAAATTATGTGTAACGAAATTGTTGCCTAATTCTGTACAATAAAATATTTTCTGAAAAATGCTAAAAGTTGGAGATTTTTGAATAAAAACAAAAATTGAATTGAGAGTTTGAAAATGTAATAAACAAATGTAATCACAAAATTTAATATGAAAATCTAATAATGAAATCCATCCCGTATTATGTAATACTACACTACGTCACTTTAGTTGCATAAAGTCAATTTTGTCGACATGGATGATAACCAGCTTATAGAATGCGATGATTAAATCTTAAGCCATGGTTTTGAGACGATAATTATGACATATTTTTACTTTCTAGTGTATTGTAGTTGGGACAAAATTATAGCATTCTCTATTTATTTTTATTATTATTCTAGATATTGTTCCATACTATGGTTTTATCATAAAATATGGTATACGGCAAAGTTTTTTTTTTTTTTTAAAAATATCTATTTGGGAACATTCAAACGATGAAGATGTTATGTGTTAAAAGTGAGGTTTAGAGTGAAAATCTCATTGTTCCCTTCCCTAAATCAAACAAATTAAAATATTAAAACAATTGACCAATTATGTTGATGATGTCGACAATAATCGTTAACTTTTTTTTTTAAATAATCATTATTTTTTATAATAAATTGCATAAGTAAATAAAGAAATTCAAAGTCTGCAACGGGTGACTCGAACCCGTCAGTTTTGGGCATTAACCTCTTATCGCTGGACCAACACTGTTCACAGACAGTGGTGTCCCCTTGGGGACATGATCGTTATGTTTTACATCGTGATACTTGCATTTAATTTGAAGTTATATTTTTTTCTAGGGGATTTTTTTTTTGCAAAATAGAATATATGAGTTGATAGCAAAGTTCAATGGCAACACAAATTTAAAATAGTACTAGCCCCCAGCCAATTAATGATGGTGCGTTGGTTTTAATGTTTAGACAAAATTAATATTTTTTTTGATAAATTACATAAGTAAATAATTTAAAGAATGCATCATGATGAACTCGAACTCAAGAGCTCAGGCCTTGGACATTAACCACCTATTGTTGGGCCAACTCACGCACACAAAAAGTAAAACGATGGGACACAAAGTGAAAATTTTCCTATTAAATTTATAATTGTAAATCAAATTATTTAAGTCAAACTCATTTTCGAGCAAATAACACTCAACCATCAATATAATAAAACTAACTGCTATAATTTAATATAACAATTTTGGGCTCTCAATGTCCAAATTATACTATTAAAAGTTCATATTTAAATAACCCAAAACTAATTAAAAATTAGAAAAAATAAAAAAAAATATAACAACAAATACATTTATATAAATAAATAAATAATTTGTACACATAATTAAATAAATCTATATAATATTTTAAATTCTAATTTTTAGATATATAACTAATTTTTTACAAATTCATATTAAAATTAAGGGTTAAGTACCAAATACCCCCCCAACGTTGGGGCCCCTATCGCGTATAGGACCCTATAGTCAGGGTAAGCGTTGTTTACCACCTCAACGTGGCTAAACCTAAGCAAATCCCCCCTTGCGTTTTAACGGTGCTTAACACCGTTAGTTTTTTTTTTTTTAACGGTGCAAATCCCCCCTCCGCCTCCATCGTCGCCTCCACCGCCACCTTCACCTTCACTCCCACCTCCAGGTTCCCCACCACCACTGCCGCCCCGCCTGCTCCTTTCTCATCTTCTCCGCCGCCGCCGTCCCCAGACATGTTCTTCCCCAACCTCCGCTGCCGCTTCTCCTCCCCACCACCAGCCATGCCTTTCACCGCCACCAGACATCCCTTTCCCAAATTCAGAGGGAGGTCGAGAAATTGAGAATCAAACCCCAATTTTTGGAGAAATCAAACCCCCAATTTTTGGAGCTTCAGTTGGTGCGGCGGATGCGCATAGTCTGGTGGGGGAGGGCGGCGGAGGAGGAGAAGGGATTGCTGGGGGTAGGCGACAGAGGCCGTCGAGGAAGGCGGCGGATCTGTGATGGTGGTGAGGAAAGGCGGTGGATCTGTGATGAGCCCCTCCCCTCCATGGGTGCCGGGGTTGGCGCTTCTATCGGAGCCGGAGTAGGTGCTTCCATGGGTGTCGGCGTAGGCGCTTCCATGGGTGCTGGGGTAGGCGCTTCTGCCGGAGCCGGAGGAGGCGCTTCCATGGGTGTCGGAGTGAAGGAATATTAAATTGAATTAATACTCGATTGTCCGATGATCGTTTCTTGGATTATTATTAATTCATCATACAACGATTAATTCCTAACATGCTCCTATGAATTTAACAGCTGCACACAGGTGTTAGGAAAACTTACTTGAGAATCGGATGCACAAACGGTTGATGATCGCGTCGAAAGATTCTGACTCCAGTTCTGATCTTCTCGACTGTATCCCGCTCAATTCCCAACGTTGGATGGACAACGAGCTATGGAAACTCCCAAGACAGAAAAGCCTCACACGTTTCTGCGCCTCCCTCTGCTCTCAAAAACCTAATTTTTTTTAGTGTATTTTCCTGAGAGTTGACAGCTGTATTTAATAATACAGAAAGGAGGAGGAGGCGCCACTTTTAGTGAGAGGGCCGAAAATCTGTCTTCTTGGGCTAGGAGACATTGGGCCAGCCCAGGGACCAGATACAAGGAATAAAGATGGGCCTCAAATAAATTAATTCATCCATGGTCAGCCCAGACCATAATTAATTTATAAATATCAGTTCATTCCACTGAGAACCGATACTGACTTACCCCTTTATTGCCGGTGATGAGTCGGGGCTTGTATTTAGACTCATTAAATCTCCGTATTTAAAATATCTGACATCCATTAATTAATTAGAGCTCTGACAGCTTAAATTAATTAATCTCTTAATAATTCCTTAAGCAGTACCACTCAAACTTTATTATTACGCCTGAACTTAATCAACCTGCAGGGTTTAGCGTAATAAACCTTATTGAGCTCCTTAAGGGGATGTCATTATCCTATACCGGATACGGGTACTAATACAGATAATCAAATATCATATATTAACCGCTATCACCCAAGATACAGAGTATTCGAGTTAGTATATAACTTTCACCCGTAGTAAGTCAAAGTGATATACGAGTTAACATATATATCTGAATACTTATTAGTATTAAGATTTATAAGTCACCGAGATCTTGATTCTTCACTTAAGTCAGATAGAAGAATACATCTCAAACTGTGGTCCTATCAATACGTAAAGACGTACCAGTATAGACAAGTAGCCAAGACAAACTACTTCCTTCTATACTGCAGCCTAAACCAATAACTTGTCCTAGAGTTATTTCGGCTGTGATCATATTATATCTCTTAAGGTTATTCCAATTATATGGTCTTCTGTGATCTACAACACACCATATAATCTACTTATACAGAGATAAAGAACATACATATGTAATCATGAACACAATCAGATAGGAGACAGGAATAGTGAAAACAGGAATCATTGTATACAAGCATAAAGTTCTTGCTTTCAGTATACAAATCCAACAATCTCCCACTTATACTAAAGCAAAACTTTTAGTATACAATGTGTCTAAATACTAGCTATTACAAAAACTTCACTTCATCTCTCCCACTTATACTGAAAGTTTTTCTCTAAGTGGGTGGCATCAACCGCAATCCCATCCCTCGAGCATACTTCTCATAGGTCTTTTGCGGTAAGCTTTTCGTGAAAGGATCAGCTAGGTTCTCCAATGTATCAATCTTTTCTACTAGCACATCTCCTCTGTTTACGATTTCTCGTATGATGTGGTACTTTCTCTCTATGTGTTTTGACGCCTTGTGGCTCCTGGGTTCCTTAGAATTTGCCACTGCACCCGAGTTATCACAATAAATTATGATACTCTTAGGCAAATTAGGGACCACTCCTAGATCCAAGAGGTAGTTCCAGAACCATACAGCCTCCTTAGCAGCTTCCGAAGCAGCTACATATTCGGCTTCCATGGTGGAGTCTGCAATGCACTTCTGTTTTGCACTCTGCCACGATACGGCTCCACCTCCCAAGGTAAACACATAACCAGAGGTAGATCTCTTCTCATCCCGGTCAGCCTGGAAATCCGAATCGGTGTAACCCAAAGGAAATAGACTGTCTGACTGGTAAACTAGCCTATAATCTCGAGTCCGTTTCAGGTACTTGAGAATATGCTTTACCGCAGTCCAGTGTCCTGGTCCAGGGTTCGACTGATATCTTGCAACCATGCCAACGACATAGCAAATATCAGGTCTCGTGCATAGCATCGCATACATGAGGCTACCTACGGCGGAAGCATAGGGTATCTTCCTCATCTCCTCAACCTCACTAGGCGTCTTAGGACACATGTCCTTAGACAGAGGAATGCCATGTCTAAAAGGTAGCAAGCCTTTCTTGGCATTTTGCATGCTAAAACGAGCAATCACAGTATCAATGTAAGACGCCTGAGATAAGCTCAACATCCTTTTCTGGCGATCACGAACGACCTTGATCCCCAGGATGTACGCTGCATCTCCTAAGTCTTTCATTTGAAACTGTTCGGATAACCACTTCTTTATGTCCGACAATAGCTCAACATTGTTGCCAATGAGGAGGATATCATCTACATAAAGTGCAAGGAAAACCACGTCACCATTGGCATCTAAACGGTACACGCAACTTTCGTTCTCACAACGAGTAAATCCATAGGATTTAATGACCTCGTCAAAACGTTTGTTCCATGACCTCGAAGCTTGCTTAAGTCCATAAATGGACTTCTTAAGCTTCCACACAAGATGCTCTTCGCCCTTCTTTACAAACCCTTCAGGTTGCTGCATATAGATGTCCCTTCCTTCTTCAAGGAAACCGTTTAGGAAAGCGGTCTTGACATCCATTTGCCAAATCTCAAGGTTCATGTGGGCTGCTATGGCAAGGAGTATTCAGATAGACTTGAGCATGGCAACCGGCGAGAAGGTCTCATCATAATCTATACCATGTTCCTGGGTATAACCTTTCGCCACCAGTCTAGCTTTAAAAGCTGCGACTTCGCCATCCGAATATCTCTTTCTCTTGTATACCCACCTACTACCTATAGCTAAGAAGCCATCTGGTAGTTCGGTCTTCTCGTATACATCCATAGCACCCATGGATTCTATTTCAGAAACCATGGCTTCGTACCAAGAATCTGCATCTTGATCTTTCATCGCTTGTCTATAGTTATCAGGGTCGACATCCTTTTGTTCATCAACAGGAAGTAGATCCGAAGATTCTCCCAAGAACATAAATCGATCGGGTTGAACTACAACCCTCCCACTACGACGAGGCGGTGGTGGTACAGCTGTGACAATGGTTTGTGCAGTGTCCTGTGGTGCATTCACTTGCACACTTGGCTGTGGTGGTGATGGAATCGCCTGTCCATTGCCTTCGATTTCTTGAAGAACAATCTCGGACTTAGACTTGTGTTTATTTATAAAATCCTGTTCCAAGTATCGTGCGTTGGTGCTCACAACCACTTTCTGATCCTTAGGATTATAAAAATAACATCCTTTCATTTCTTTTGGATATCCTACAAACAGCATTACTTCGCATCTAGGATCCAACTTTCTTGCCTCTTTGTCAAGCACGTATGCAGGACAACCCCATATCCTCACATGGCTCAGGCTATGTATTCGACCTGACCATAGTTCAATGGGAGTCTTAGGCACAGATTTGGACGATACTAGATTCAGCATGTAAGCCGCTGTTTCCAAGGCATATCCCCAAAACGAAATAAGCAACGATGCATAACTCATCATAGATCGCACCATTTCCAAAAGAGTTCTATTTCTTCTCTCCGCTACACCATTCTGTTGGGGAGTACCAGGTGCAGTCAATTGGGATGTAATCCCAGAATCTGACAAGTATTGCAAGAATTCATTTCCGAGGTATTCGCCACCGCGATCAGACCGCAATGACTTGATAGATTTACCCAACTTCTTCTCCACTTCCGCCTTGAATTCTTTGAATTTCTCAAAGCATTCAGACTTGTAGCGAAGTAGGTAAACATACCCATATCTTGAATAATCGTCAATGAAAGTGACGAAATACTCATACCCTCCACGAGCCTTTGTGGACATCGGTCCACACAAGTCAGAATGAATCAATTCTAACACATGCGATGCCCTATTTCCCTTGGCCTTAAAAGGCCTTGCCGTCATCTTTCCTTCTATACAGGATTCGCAGGTTCTAAATGGAACAGCTTGAAAGTCTTTCAAGATTCCACTTAAAACGAGCCTTTGGATCCTGTTTAGATTGATGTGGCCTAACCTTAGGTGCCACGCATGCGTATATTGTTCATGAGAATAACACTTCCTCTTATTTGGATTAGGACAGATTTGTGATGTAGATGCAACATGGACAGAATTCTTTATTGGACATGTAATAGTATAGAGAGAGTTGTTCAAAATTCCAGAGCAAATAGTCATGTTATTTTTCATGATAGAGACACCCCTATCAAAAGTAACAGAATATCCATCCAAAAACAACTTTGAAACAGAAATTATGTTCCGCCGAAAATCCAGCACATATAAAATATCTCTCAAAACTAAAATGTCATCACCAAAACATAAAGATAAATCTCCAATAGCAACAGCTGCGACCTTCGACGCATTGCCCATGGAGATGGTGATCTCATCACTTGCTAGCTCCCTTGTTGGCCTGAAGCCCTGCAAGGTGTAACAAACATGGTCAGTTGCCCCCGTATCCACTACCCACGAATGAGTAGAAAACGAAGCTAAACATGTTTCTGTTACTAAAACTTGTGACATACCTTGTCCCTTTGCCTTGAGCACTGGACAATCTTTCTTCCAATGCCCAACCTTGCCGCATTTGAAGCACTTTCCCTTGCCCGTTGGCTTCTTCACGCCGCCGGTAGGGCCATCTGCTTTGGCTTTACCGCTCCCACTAGCCTCATGGTCATGCTTGCCCTTTGGACCTTTCCACTTCTTTTTCCCGCCTTTCGACGAAGAAGCAGATCCCTTGGCAGCAACAAGGACCTCTTTCCCACGGCCCATCACTCCCTCTGCTGCAACTAGAGCATTCAACAACTCATTAAGAGTGTAGTTGACTTTGCTCATAACGACATTGAGACGGAAGTGCTCAAAAGTTTTGGGGAGAGTATTGAGGATGATATCGACCTTGGCTTCGCCTTCGATACCCCCTCCTAGCAGATCAAGCCTGTCAAACAGATTTGTCATATGCATGACATGATCGTGCACCGAGCTGCCCTCGCTCATTTTACAAGATAAGATTTCTCTCATCAAGTTAAAACGAGCAGACCTCTCGGACTCCCCATAAACCTCGCTGAGGTTTAACATGATGGTCGCTGCGTCATCCATGACCTGATGCTGGAGTTGCAAATTTTGCGACATAGTCATCATAATATAGCACTTGGCCATATTATTCGACTTATGCCACCTTTTATGCGCCTCACGTTCCGCATCAGTCGACTCATCAGTTAAGGCCGCGGGACGTGGAGTAGTAAGCACAAAACTGTGCTCATCAGCGTCAAGTATGTACATAATATGGCGTTTCCATTCGGTGTAATTAGGACCGATGAGAGGATTGTTTGCTAGAATGTTAATAATCGGAGACATAGACATATCTGAAAGTAAACAAATAAACATGTAAGAACATGAAACGCATATAGTTCGTAACAATAATATTGTAACCTTTTGATAAAACAATATTAATGAAAACTCCAACTGCCCAAGAAATCTCACGGGTAAGCCACGTTAGGGTGGTCGTTTACACATGAATTTCTCAACCAGACAATTCACCTAGTCATTTAATTTCCATCCATGTCAACTTAACCTTTTGACAAAGGAAATTAATAGTTGGATCTTAACTAGACCATATCATATTCAAGAAGGGACTCCGTTGGGGAGTTGTACATTGTACTTGAAATGATATCTAAGCAGCGACCACAATTTAACCTCGGTAATTAAATTCTCGAAATTAGCATACTCACGTGGACCATACCGCTTTCAATTTAACCTCTTGGTTATCTTATTTAAAATTCATCCTCTAAAGTACTTATGAAAATCATACGAGTAAGCCACGTTAGGGTGGTCGTTTACCGCATAACTCCCACTACTTAAACGGATCTAAATATTTTAATAGAAATCTCAACTTGACAAACTCGTGAAATCAAATATAAAGTAAGCCACGTTAGGGTGGTCATTTACTCATATTCTCAATCACTTTGTCTTGAGACCGCATGTGGAGGTCTAAAATAATTTTTAATCACTATAAAAATTATTAAACAGCTTAGTCATTTTTTCTTTCAAAAGGTTTGTTCATGCTCAAGCACATAAACCTAAACATGCTTCTCTAGAACGCAACATGTAAATCATGCTCGCAGAATTCTAAAACATGCTTAAGAAAACGGCAAACCTACTATCATGCTCGTCTAAGCGCAATTAATAAACAAATATTAACAAGCAAAGACGTGCAAAAGCAGGTAAAGAGCATAAGGGATTAACAACCACGACATGCAAAGAACAGTAATAAAAGAATTAAAATTCTTCGTGACCCATTCGTGGAACCCAACATCTATTCTATTACAAAATAAAATAGAAAACAAGCCCAAAACTAAAAGAAAAACTCGGCCCGAACACATGGGCCCATCAAGCTAGGGTTTGGGCCCCCTAGGGTTTGAAACGCAGCTAGGGTTTGGAAACCCTAGCCGCCGCCGCCCTTGGCAGCCTCCATCGCCGCACAGCAGCCTCCAGCGCGGCAGCAGCAGACTCCCGGCGTGGACTGGACGACAGCGGCATCAGCGGCAGTGCGCCGCCTGCTGGGCGCGCAGCGCGCAAAGCGCGCAGGCGCTGCCCCGGGCGCGCACAGCCCCGTCGCCCACCTCCTTCCTGCCCGTCTGATCTGCGCGAGCAACAGCAGCAATCGGCCTCGGCGTCTCGGCGCGCAGACAGCAGCTCGGCAGCAGCGGCCGCGCAACGCCCTCCGGGCGCGCAGCGCGCGAACGCGCACGCGCAGCCCTAGGCGCGCACCGCCCCTGCTCGCCCCGGCCCAGCCTCGCCTCGCCTCGCCCAACACGCACTCGCCCGTGCAGCAGCAGCGTGCGCGGCGCTCGACCAGGCGCGCGCGACGCACGGCGCGCAAGCTCTCGTGCGCGCGCTGCCCTCGGCGCCGGCAACCTCTGCCGCACCGCATCCGGCACGCCACCTCCGTCCACCTTTCTTACGTTGTTGATTCGTCGTCGTGCTCGTCTCGTTCCTCAGATTTTACAGATTTACAACGGAAAAACAAATACAATTGAAATCCTAATCTAACCACGGATTTTCTCGTGGTGAAAAACGATTACAACGTCAAACGACGTATTCCACGAATCAACAAGCCACGAAGAACAACAGCAGTAAAAACAACACATATTATTAATCGTACATAAATTAATAATAGAGCCAAGAAATTAATCCTGGGCTCTGATACCAATTGAAGGAATATTAAATTGAATTAATACTCGATTGCCCGATGATCGTTTCTTGGATTATTATTAATTCATCATACAACGATTAATTCCTAACATGCTCCTATGAATTTAACAGCTGCACACAGGTGTTAGGAAAACTTACTTGAGAATCGGATGCACAAACTGTTGATGATCGCGTCGAAAGATTCTGACTCCAGTTCTGATCTTCTCGACTGTATCCCGCTCAATTCCCAACGTTGGATGGACAACGAGCTATGGAAACTCCCAAGACAGAAAAGCCTCACACGTTTCTGCGCCTCCCTCTGCTCTCAAAAACCCTAATTTTTTTCAGTGTATTTTCCTGAGAGCTGACAGCTGTATTTTAATAATACAGAAAGGAGGAGGAGGCGCCACTTTTAGTGAGAGGGCCGAAAATCTGTCTTCTTGGGCTAGGAGACATTGGGCCAGCCCAGGGACCAGATACAAGGAATAAAGATGGGCCTCAAATAAATTAATTCATCCATGGTCAGCCCAGACCATAATTAATTTATAAATATCAGTTCATTCCACTAGAGAACCGATACTGACTTACCCCTTTATTGCCGGTGATAAGTCGGGGCTTGTATTTAGACTCATTAAATCTCCGTATTTAAAATATCCGACATCCATTAATTAATTAGAGCTCTGACAGCTTAAATTAATTAATCTCTTAATAATTCCTTAAGCAGTACCACTCAAACTTTATTATTACGCCTGAACTTAATCAACCTGCAGGGTTTAGCGTAATAAACCTTATTGAGCTCCTTAAGGGGATGTCATTATCCTATACCGGATACGGGTACTAATACAGATAATCAAATATCATATATTAACCGCTATCACCCAAGATACAGAGTACTCGAGTTAGTATATAACTTTCACCCATAGTAAGTCAAAGTGATATACGAGTTAACATATATATCTGAATACTTATTAGTATTAAGATTTATAAGTCACCGAGATCTTGATTCTTCACTTAAGTCAGATAGAAGAATACATCTCAAACTGTGGTCCTATCAATACGTAAAGACGTACCAGTATAGACAAGTAGCCAAGACAAACTACTTCCATCTATACTGCAGCCTAAACCAATAACTTGTCCTAGAGTTATTTCGGCTGTGATCATATTATATCTCTTAAGGTTATTCCAATTATATGGTCTTCTGTGATCTACAACACACCATATAATCTACTTATACAGAGATAAAGAACATACATATGTAATCATGAACACAATCAGATAGGAGACAGGAATAGTGAAAACAGGAATCATTGTATACAAGCATAAAGTTCTTGCTTTCAGTATACAAATCCAACACGGAGTAGGTGCTTCTATGGGTGATGGCGGATGAGGAATGATTGTTGGTGACGGAGAAGGAGTTTCTACAACTGGCGGTGGGGGAGGAGAAGGAGACGGGGGCAAGAAGGGGGAGGGAGAAGGGGAGGCGGCAGTGGTGGTGGGGAACCTGGAGGTGGGGGTGAAGGTGAAGGTGGCGGTGGAGGCGACGATGGAGGCGGAGGGGGGATTTGCACCGTTAAAAAAAAAAAAAAAAACTAACGGTGTTAAGCACCGTTAAAACGCAAGGGGGGATTTGCTTAGGTTTAGCCACGTTAAGGTAGTAAACAGCGCTTACCCTGACTATAGGGTCCTATACGCGATAGGGGCCCCAACGTTGGGGGGTATTTGGTACTTAACCCTAAAATTAATACAAATTTTATTCTCGTTAAATTTAATTGCATTAAAAACTCTTATAATTTAAAGATATTTAAATGGAAAATAATTATAATTAAACAATCATGTAAACTTCTTTGAAAGGAAAAAAATGACATCTACTTATTTTTCACCTAAAAACGAAAAAAAAAAAAAGAACAAGAATATTATGTTCAACATTAATTAGAAATAAATGAGCGAGGACAAAAATTAATCTTGACACTAATAAGTTTATAACTTATTCATTTTTTATAATTTTTTACATCGAATTGAAGATCTTTTCGTAATCTTTAATTTAACATTCATATTGAATATTTATTCATGATTCAAAGTTAATGATTTTTTAAAAAGAATTAAAATAAGAAAAAGAAAATATAAGAGATAGAAAATTTGGTGGTAAAAGCTGAGAGAAAACAAAAAAATTGGCGCTAATAAAAACTTCCCTTTATATTATAGTATAAGGATATTTGCCGTAAAATACACAAACTTTCAACAAATTTTGGTTTTTCCCATGACCTTTAAAATTTGGAAAAAAAAAATACACCACCTTTCGAGTTTTTCTAATTTTTCCCACGACAACTCTTTCTGATGAAACTAAAGCTGATGTGGCATAATAATGCCAACATAGAAAATAACCTAAGTGAAAATCACTCTCTATGAATTGAGGTAGCACAATAAAGATGATGTATCTATGAATTGAAAATCCTTTACGTTTAGATATCAAAAGATCTAAGTTAGAAACCCTAAACCTTCAACTCTCTCACGCTTAGGGAATTTGAGGATGAGCGTGAGTTGCTGCTCATAGACATGATTATCTTGATTAGGAACCCTAAATTGTTGAAGATGTTAAGCTGTTTTGAGGATGAGCAAATTCGTTGCTAGATTTCGGAGCCCTAATTTCATATATGAAGATGCTCATACATTATTTCATAAGAAAATAACGTCGTTTCCTACAATTGAGAATGGCGCCGTTTTAGTTCGCCGACGATTATGCCATGTTGGAAATTCAGGCGTCCAACTCAGCTTTTATTTGGGGGTATTTCATATCCGTGGGAAAATTAGAAAAAATCGAAAAGTGATTGAATTGAGCGGGTACATAGGATGTCGTTGCTCAGAATATTTGCTGAGGGCATTGGTTAATAAGTGTCCCACAATTGAGAGGCTTGTCATTAATATTGCAATTGATTTCTATGATGACCCTCAATTCGATGACTACATTGTCAAGCGAAAGTTAAAGGAAAAATACGGCCTTACATCAGATATGGGTGCAATGACACTGAAGGAAGCAGAGGAGCGCGTCCAACGTTTCGTATCCAGTATGCTTCCACTTAGATAGAGAAGTGCGCCCAACATTTCGTATCCAGTATGCCAGCCCAAGTGGAAGCGGATTAAAGTCGTCGTCACAGGAATCATGATCATTGTTATTTATGGTATTTATATGCCATCTTATTTAGGTTGAATTTGGAACATACTTCCATTTATGAATGAATGTTTTTATTTATTGCTATGGCACATGAACTCAATTGAGTATTTCACTTGGTTATGTCTAATGTTTGCTTATAATTCAATTCCAATTTCTTCTTTTTTGGATGAATTATTCATACTTTTCATTGTATAAATAGTCATATACAATATGCTACTCCCTCCGTCCCACAAGAGTGTGCTTCATTTTTAGTGGCACGGAGTGTATTAAGAGTTGAAAAAGTGATTTACTTTATTATAAAATAAGAGTAAGAAATAAGGAGTTAGTGGATGGGTAATGTCCAAAAATGGCAAATGCACACTCTTATGGAACGTCCCAATATAGAAATAAAGGCACACTCTTATGGAACAGAGGGAGTATAATATAAAAAGCCACTATATATTTTTTTTCATTTACCAACATCGTCGTACCAAGTTTTTTTACATTTAACTTAAGTTATTAATTCTATTTATATATGGGGACTACAAAATAAAGCAAGAAGCCTATTCAACATACTCTACTTAGATATTGGTAGAATTTATATTCACAGTTTCAAAATCATGAATTTTTACTTTCCACAAAAAAGATACCTCAATAATATGAAACAAAGTCAGGGTCCGCTTCACAATTACTATTTTGTTTATAACAAGGATAAACTCAATTCTACAATACAAAACCAACCTGCCCAATAAACTCGACCTTAGATATTTGTAAGATTCGAATTCACAACTTCATAATCATAAATTAATCCACTCACTCTACTAAATAAATATCAATAAGGGCTTTTATCTAGTACCTATGATAATGTTGAATTTTCATGGGCCGACATTTCAAAAATTTGATTAGTGTTCATATGATTTATTTGTCCCTAGGATAGTTCATGCATTTCTTCCACAATCTTAAGCGTCCTTTATGCCCCAATGCTGTTAACAATTGAGTGGTAGAGATGTCTAAATGGGCCCAAAATGGTCTGTCCCAAAGGGCCAGCCCGACCCACCCGTAGTTTTGGTAGGATTGGCTACGAATTTAAAGGCCCAAAAATATCGGGCTTACCTGGCCCGACCCGTGCTGTTTGGCGGGCTACGGGCCAAAAAAGCTCATCGAGCTTTCGGGCCGAATTGGCCTGTCATTTTCTTATATATTTACGTTAGACAAAATTTCTTATATCGACTTGATAGATAGCCAAAAATGTTATATATATTGAGCTCCATTATTTATGTTTTGTTTTTTTTTACCTTAGAAATGGAGTATATTTTATACTCCAATTTCGAGCATATGCTTGCTCTTCTTCCCTCAACTTAATTTGAAGAAATACCAAATATATTAAAACAGCAGCACGAGTAAATAAATTGTCATTATTGCTTTATCACAAATTAATTAATTTATTATAACAATAGACATTCTAGCCACCAAAACAGTCATTCATCCTGTGTGGCAATTCATATAATTTTTATTATTAATTTTTTAAATTCTTCATTTTATGTCATCCTTATCTTTTAGTTGCATTTTATTCATGCCTTCTTAATTATATTGTAAGTGATATTATTAATTGTGTAACTTATGGATAATTAAATTTATATTTTACTCATGACTTAACATAATTTGTGTATATTAGTCTATTTTTGATGTTCTTCACTTACACAATGTTGATTTTTGTCACGCCCCAATTCTTGAAACAATAACTATAATTGGGGTACGACTAATCATTTAAATAAACAAGGGAAAAACCTTGTGAAATCCGAATAAAAGGGATAACAATCGGGCATCGCCCCTTTAGATGAAGAAAGACAGATATCCAATTGATACAAATCAATAAACAAACATGACAAACTTCAGGATCACAAGTTTAGTTTCATGCTTCAGATAACCAACATTCCTTAATCAAAATACTTGAGAGTCAAAAGTCTAGGCTCAACAAAAGATATCGTTTAGAGTCATAACATAAAGGTCTTAAGTCCAGAAAACGAAAGACATATAAAGGCTAGTACTACAGCGGAAGTCAAAATACGAGGTTGAACCCTAGCCTCAGCTTGCCCCGTCAACACCAGCCATTAACCTGAAAAACATTTGAAAATATTTGGGCTAATTACTAATGTACTTAGTGGGCTGCAACTTTTGGAACATTTCACAATCTATAAGAGCAGTTTATCCAATCATACTGACATGACATAGAAGATTTTAAAGAGAAGTAACTTCTAAGCATGTTAAAATATTTCATATATATATATATATATAGAGAGAGAGAGAAGGGTTCAACAGAGAAGTTAAATATTGTGGAGAATAGAGAAGTCGTAAAATAAAAACGAACAGATCTATAATTTTAATGAACAGATCAATGTACCGCATGAACAACAATTTGCCCCGGGTTCGAATCTTGCTGGTGGCGAGTTTTTCTATATTTTTACTAAATACGTCTGTTCATTACTTATGTTGATCTGTTCATAAAATATATAGATTTGTTCGTTCTCTCGAAAAAGATAATTCTTTGTTGAACTCATATATATATATATATATATATATATATATATATATTTATTTATTTAATGCGCGCAGTTGTCACACTCTATTTTGTTACTCGCTGTGATCCCGGACCTTTTAGCCACCGACGGATCTCTGTCTTCCGCTTACTTGAACTGAGTGCGTAACCCAGACAAGTTTACTTTGACCTCGGGATGTTACCCAGACAGGCCTCATATTTCTCATGCTCCGGAACACATCCAACCGAGCACCCTTATAACGCCTCTGGTTAGTGCCCGATGGAGATCAACCTACCGAGTCTGCTCACAAGTGTACACAATTCTCAAACAACGTGTTAGGTCATAAGAGAACCTCAATTAATTAACTGTGCGAGCCTTAAACATGGTAGAGTGCACAAAAATATTTATTGGATAAACAATTTGTATTTCATGAAATATTTAAGCTCATTAGCTCAATCATACATTTGGAAAATAAGCCCACCTGATTAGGCAATGTCTGTCGTTTATTCTAATCTCTGAATCGGAATAGCGGTGTTAGTCCTCACGATCCACGAAGCCTACAAGAAATCTATCCTCTTAATAGGTCTCCTGAATATAATCTTAAGTCAAGGTAAAGTGCTTAACATTCTATGATTCACTTAGCCGGGTTTTCAAAATTTAATGAATAAATAATTGAAAACTAAAATTTTTGAGTTAAGAACACCAACAATATTCTTACTCGTCTTTCTTTTGTAATTGGAATTGTAAATAGCCAATTAAATCATAAATACTTTCATTGCAAAATATAAATGCAACATGCTTAGCATATAATAAATAATTACTTAAAATATGCACATAGTAATAATATAATATTATTATGCAAATTATCATTTAAAATAATTAATCAAACTATTTAATAGTCTAATTAAATAATTAAGTACAGTCCATTTAATGAAAAAAATATATATAAATCTGCACAGCCCAATGAGTAAAGCCCAACTGTTTTAAAAGAAGAAGGCCCAACACGTAAGCCCAAAACCCATCCCCCTTCTCTGCTCTACGCTGTGCTCTGCTCTGGTATACTCTGCTATTGATCACTAATTTATTAGCAACAAAATACCGCAACTAACACGGTGCAATTGTAGCAAAAATTGGTAACCGAGTATCGTATCCACAGGGACTAATAAACGAAATTACTCTAGTAATCATAATAATTCCTATAGCAATATTCCGGCAACCAATAATATGCAGGAAAATAAAAACTAATCTCAAGAGAAAACAAATAAAATCAAATAAATAAAACAAATAAAAAAATGACTGATCCTAGGGATATAAATTCATTAATCAAATTCACATAATCAACCTATTAATCCTAATTACCAGTATAATCCAGTTATGATGAGAGATCGCTTAATTAATCAATTACTCTTGCTAGAGCAGCAACGATCGTAGATTAGTAAATTCTCTATCTCCGCTAGGTCTCAAGAAAATCTACTAACTCCCAATAGCTCCTAAGAATAGCTCCCTATGATCCACCTATCTCCGCTAGGTCTCAAGGTTAAAATCATATCATACATTCCTGAATCCGCTAAACAGTTATCTCCGTTAGGTCTCAAACCGAATAGCTAAACATACAAATTATTGGCTAGATAATCCACAAGAAATCAAGCACCAGGAATTATGAATCATAATCTGGAAGGCACAAAGGTATTAACAAATAAATCACATAAATTCAATCAACTATTTACAAACTCTAGAATCACCTAAACGAAACTAGCCAGACATAATAAAAGAAAACATAAACATAATTAATAAGAACGCAATTGGAAAAACTGAATTATATAAAAACTGAAAGTAGAACAATTGTAGCAGCTTGAATCTTCAATCTTGTGGAAATCCAAGCCAATCAGTAAAAACTGGAAAGAAAAAAAAAAATCTAAAGCTATAAAACTGAAAATAAAATCTGGGAAGTGAAAAATAAAGTTGGGAACCCAAAATAGGTCAAAAGAAGACCTATTTATAGGCACAGGGGATAAATACAGTATAGAGCTCGAAAATACTGATAAAATCCGAAAATGCGGCAAAATCCCGAAAATTCGGAAATTCTCGTCGGGCACTATTCACTATTGCGCGCGACTTTCTTGTTTCGGCCATATCTTCCTCATCCGAACTCGGATTTGCGAACCGTTTGCGCCTACGAACTCGTATCGAGACGATTTACAACTTTTATTAATACCATCAGTCTAAATTCGAACTCCATATTTCTATAAAAATTATCAAAGTACGACCAAGTAACATATTTCACAAGATAAAGCAATTTAAGCACAAAACAATCATTCAACACTCCATTTCCTATAAAATTAACATCATATGAACATTAAAAACAAGGGAAACATGAGTGTTATCAGCTATGCTCTGCTCTGCTTTGGTATACTACGCTCTGCTCTGCTATACTCAGGTATACTACGCTCTGCTCTGGTATACTACGCTCTGCTATACTCTGCTATACTACGCTCTGCTCTGCTACGCTCTGCTCTGGTATACTACGCTCTGATCTGCTCTGCTATACTCTGGTATATTACCCTTTCTTCTACTTTGCTCTTCTCTCCTCTACTCTGCTCTGCTCTACTCTTCTCTCCTCTCCTCTGCTCTACTCTCATCTGCTCTACTATCCTCTCCTCTACTCTGCTATTCTCTCCTCTACTCTGCTCTCCACTTCTCCTCCTTTCTCTCTCAAGACCACCGCCTCTCTTTCCCTCCATAGCTTCCGCCGCCACCGCCACCGCCACCGCCACCGCCTCCCTTCCGACAACCGTACGGCCGGAAGGCCTGCTGCCCTCGTCTCCCTCTCTCTCTCCCAGCCCTCGACACTCGACACACTCACCAACAACAAAAGGAGAAACATAGCTTTGAAAGTTCTACTTCTTCTCTTTTCTTCTTTTAAAACAATCACGCTTGTATATAAATGTATATGAACAGAATGTATGCATATGAATAAAGTTTGCATCTTTACAATTTCTTGCAAAAACTTATGCTGGTATGTTGGTTTACTGGAATGGCACAAATGATATGCTTGAATTTTACAGTCGAGCAAATGAGATAAGGGCTCAAGAGGGAACCATAAGAGGTTTCGTTTCAGTTGTTGTCTGATCTTGTTGGTATTGGTTTTGATTCGCTGCGTTTAAACTGGGCTTCAGTGGAACAACTGCAGTAGAATTTCAGGCATGGGATCCTTCAATTATTTGCAAGATGGAGTATGAAAGAATGATGAAATCAAAGTTCAAAACTTACCTAGGCAGTCGAATTCTGCTTGAGAGGGAGTGAGATTGAGAGTGATTAGAGAGAGACAACTTGAGAGTGAATGGAAATGGAGACTCTAAGTTGGCAGAGGAGTGTTGGTGTAACTTTGATATTTGGAATTGGCTTCGCAAAGAAGGGAAAAGTGTTGATGGTAAGGGTTGTTTGTTTATTGGCGTGAATGGGGTAGGTAGGGCGGCTATGGGCGGCTGCTGGGTGGCTATTGGGCGGCTATGGGCGGCTGCTGGGTGGCTATTGGGCGGCTATTAGGTAGGTAGATGGGCTAGTAGATTGGGCAATTAAAATCCTTCAGGATAAAATTACCGAAACTGTAATAATCGCTAGGGTTCGCTAAATAAATAGCTCGTGTAAATGCTTGAATGCTTAATTAAATAAATATGCTATGCACATAATTTAAATAAATAAATTTACAAATACTCCTTTTTGTAAATTATCTTTGTTGGGATTAAAATAATTTTTATTTTCTTTATCCGGCGTGAATCATCTAAATTCTAAGTTCCAAAATTATTCTAAACTTAGCTGTAAGGAAACGGGGTATTACAATTTTGGAGGCACGCCCCTCTAGCTAAATGGTCCGAGGTGAGAAATCGTGCCTCATACATTCTTCAATTATCCAAAAAATTCAGAAACGCAACACAGCTATGGGGAATCTTCCAAATCTCCAAACCAAATTAAATTAAAGTAAAGACAAATTGCGTTGTAAAATGTTGTGGTTGACAATGCACCACATATTCAATTCACAGAACTGAACGATGTACTTACAACACTTGAGGCAGAGTTGAACAACTCGAACTAGATATTGCAACACAACAAGAATTAGAGGTAACATTTGGTCGGGTTGTCCTAAGAGGAGTCTTCAAGCATCTAAATCAAATAAAGCCCGTAAAATTGATGGGCACTGAAGACGTGGTTGCATTGAAGGAGCTCATGCTAATGGGTGGAATGCGTATACGCTTCTCAGTAGGGCTGTCAAAACCTGGCCCGGCCCAGTCCAACCGGCCCAATCACTACAAAAATATCATAATTCAACTTAAGTTGGATGTCTTTTTATATTATACAATTGTAATGAAATTAGTAATATTAGATAAAATTTATAAATTTTTAACTTATATAAAATAAACCTCACTAATACTATAAGGATTGAAATAAAAATGAATTTTTATAGTTGTATGTGAGTCAAACCAATGACCAATATTTCAACTAACAACATATTTTTATCAACGATCATTATTAGCTAGTTAAAATGTCTATCAGAATATCCAAATATATTATTCGGATGTTTTTGCCCATTCTATATTATAGTTATATATTATATTAAGTTAATGAACATTCATCGACTATAAAATCTTATCTATTATAGATTAAAATTAGAGCTGTCAAATGGGTCGGGTCGGGCCAGTTCGGCCCATCCACTGGGCTTTTGAATCATATCGGGGCGGGCCTGCCGAAATATGATCGGGCCTCAAAATAGCAAGCCCAACCCAACTCCTATCGGGCTACAAGGCGGTCGGGCCAAACCCGCCAATATTTTTTTTTCTCTTAAATTCTATTCTTTTGATATAAAAATAATAAAAAAAAGGGTTAAGTATCAAATAAGCCACTATCATAGTGGCCCTTATCACGTTCAGATCCCTATAGTTGAAGTTGGGCCAACTAAACCCTCAAAGTGCCTAATTTTTAACAATCGGGCCCTCCGCCCTAACGGATGTTTAACACCGTTAAGAATTTTTTTTATTTCGCCAAAGTCATCGGAAACTCGCTGGAAAATAGACCTCTCATTTTCTCTCTCATATCACGAAATAGCAACTTGCCGCCGGCGATAAGAACTGTCGCCACACTCCTCTGACATCTGGTGACCAAGTCATGGCCGCCGCCTTCGGCCCGGGGCTCCTCTCATCCTCTCCTTCTCCCACTCTTTTCTTTTCCCTCGCTCAAAACAAATAGCCTAGATCCGTCCAGCCAGTCGTCGTCCCACGCATCAACGGTTCCTTCCTCGGTGGAGGTGAAGGTTCCGCCACCTCCCCTGCTTCGATTATCCAGCAGAGGGCGTCGCCTCCGACCACTACTCGAAGGCCACAGCCCCTAAGCCATCTCTGAGAAGCCTTGGATCTCCAGGCTGCAACTGTCGCGCCCCTTCTTGACAGAAATAGGAATGGCTCCATCCTCTCTATTCGACAGAGGGAGTAAGACATCAAAGAGAGATATCTCTCATTCTTCTTCTTCTTTCGAACTAGACGGAGAAACAAAAACAAAATCGACCCAACCACTAATCGCGAGAAAGGATAGGCACCAATCGCCGCCTGAGAGCCCTAAGCCCCGAATCACAGCCTCCGCTGCCTCCTTTCATTGTTCTCTTTTCCCTAGCTCAGCCCCCTCTCAAACAAGCCACAATAGATTTGCACTGACACCACCTCTTCCCCTTCGCCTATCTGGCGAAGGGCGTCACCTCTGACCACCGCTCACCCACCAGCCGCACCCTTAAGTCGCGCCTGAAAAGCCATATGCGCACCAAGCACCGCCAACCTTCTCTCCTTCCGGCTAAGCCAAAACCTGAACCGCGCCGTCCGATTGTGAGGTGGCGAAACGGAAAGGATCGTCGTTCCCTTCTTGACCGAAAAAATGAGATGAGAAAGAGAGAGTGAGATGGGAAAGAGAAATGGCGAAAAAAAAAATCTTAACGGTGTTAAACAACCGTTAGGGTGGAGGGCCCGATTATTAAAAATTAGGCACTTTGAGGGTTTAGTTGGTCCAACTTCGACTATAGGGATCTAAACGTGATAAGGGCCACTATGATAGGGGCTTATTTGATACTTAACCAAAAAATAAAATACATTAAATCAACTAACATCAAATCAAATCATCAATTCACAAATATAATTTAAAGTATTATATATTAAGCAAACTCAAAATTAATATAACTGTATTCAAAGCAAGAAAGCGCCTATTTTAAACTATAAAATTGGCAAAATAAGCGCCACATTCCATACTGCACTAATTAAAGTCTATTCTAAAAAGAGGTAGACTCACGATCACGGCAAAGTCAAAGAAAAATGGTAATACTCATTATATCATGAAGGTGTTCGTTATATATATATATATATATATATATATATATATATATATTTATATATATGTATATATAAATATATATATAGGAGGGATCCATGAAAAATCCCATCAATATAGAGAATGAAGAATCAATTTAGTCCATGCATTTCTCAAAATCCTACGGTTAGATTAGAAGATTTTTTTTTTTCTTTTTTCAATTTTGAATATTCATCAAATTGATTATTAGAAATTCAAAAAGGGTAGATATGTAAGTTTGCTCATCACGTATATCCCATATTCCTAATTTTCCTCCACATTCATTGCATACCAACCGTTTCTTACTCCCATCGTCATTTCTCTCCCTCTTTTCTTCTCTAGTGTTTCTCACTATTTCTTCTCCGGTGACGCTCTCCGTCGCCTTCACCGCACCTCCAGCGAAGCCTGAAGGCTGGGTGGCGTGGGCCCTGAACCCGACCAGCACCAGCATGGTCGGCGCCCATTCGCTGGTCGCGTTCGCGGCGGCGAACGAATCTCCAAGTATTTAATTTAAGATATAATATTTTTTATATTTAATCCAGAAGCTTAAATTTCTCAATTAATGAAATAACATAAAAATGAAATCTGAACATGAATCTATTTTTAATAAATTTTTATTTTAAATTTTAAAACATGTATATGTAAATCTTATAAATAATAATTAAAAAAATGAGAGGCCCAAAAAGCCCAAAAATCTCGGGCTTTTTAACCTCGAAGCCCAATCGGTCCAGTGGGCCGTTTGGGCGGACTTTTTAGGTCCGATTTTTTTGGGCCTCTATTTTATTGAGTCCAACCAACCCTAAATTCAAGCGAATTGGGTCAGTCCTTCGGGCTGGGCTAATTTTGATATCTAATTAAAATCAATAAATACATATACACATTTTTCGTATGGATTATGTTATTTATATAACATAATATATTATTGATTGTATATAAGTAAATCTTCTTAAATTTATTACATGTCACTATAGAAGTTATAAGGGGTTATTGTTGGAAAATACTCAAAAATTACCAATTTTCTGATTTATATCATGATCTTTTCTTTTGGCCAAAAAATATGCTATAATATAATTTCCCCCACTTACCAACATCATCGTACCAAGTTTTTCTACATTTAACTTAAGATATTAATTCCATTTATCTATGGGAAAACATAATAGAGCAACAAGCCTATTTAACAAGCTCAATTTAGATATAGGTAGAATTCAAATTCACAATTTTTGATTTCAAAATCATGAATTCGTCCGTTCCACTAGAAGGATACCTCAATAATATGAAACAAATTATTTTATTTATAACAAAAATAAGCTCAAAACTACAATACAAAACGAGCCTGCACAACAAGCTCGACCTTAGATACTAGTAAGATTCGAATTCACTACTTCAGAATCATAAATTCATCCACTCCCTAAAGATACCTCAATAAATATGAAACATGAATCAGCACCAAATCATATTTCCTTCATTTGCACGACCACTGTACAGGTCCCGTTTTGGTACATTAAGACTTATAAGATATCGAGTAATTTCATAGATTGCGACATCATTAGAGATGCTAATATAACACCTAAATCACACTCAAAACATCCCTTTTCAAGATGGGTCACATATATCATCAAAGTTGAAGCAGGGGCAGGGCCATCACGGCAGCAAAAATGCAAACGAGCATCAATGACAGCCAGGTAGGGAAAGACTGACGTTTCTGCTGGTTATTCACCTCATTTGGGATGTCTACGTTATTCGGGTCCACCTTGGATCCACGTTTCTTTAATGTCGGACGGGAGTTTTCATCCCTCACGGATTCTTGTGCTGCTTGATCTGCAGATTGCTCGGTTGCTAACTGTTGTTCATATTTCTCTACGTACTCTGGGAATAGTTTCCTAAAAGTAGGGCTGTTTTGAACAAAGAGAACTTTGAGATCATTCATAATACGAGTAAATAATTTTATCATTCAGTAATGGTTTCAAAACAAAAAATTATCATTCAGTAATTTTCCTTCCCCTAAACATATGCTTGACAAGAGCAAATTTGTGCAAATTTAACTAATGATTTACCAACAATAAACGAAATGGAAGGCACCTGTGACAACCTCCAATTCATCTTATGCAGACCAAGAAATGACGAGAAAAGAGAAGCCATCGCCTTAAGTAAGACTTACTTTTTACAATTGAAAGCCAGAGAAGCACTTGCCAGCCTCTTTTTCTCTTCTTCTGTACTTGAGACACTGCCAGTGGTAGGGCTATTGTCCATCTGAAACAAGGTAGGAGACAAATAGTACCTGGTTGTAAATTTCGACTATGGAAACTAGTTTATAAGTATGTACAGGTTTTAATATCAAACAGAGATAATAAAATGAACAAACTCTCCCTCTAAAATTAGCATGGAACCCACCATGAATGAAAGGAGCCCATTCAGTATGCTGCATAGAAAAAGGAGAAATCAGCACAATATACTTAAAACTAAGGGCGATATTTTTCTCAACAACCCTTTACCTTGAGACAGACCACATGGGGTTCCAACTCTCAGGATGATCTGGAGAAGGAATCAAAAGTAGTGTCACACAAGAAAATGAGTAGAGATAACACAAGGATTTAATATGCAAATGCACCCCCAAGTAACTTACAATCACTCATGGACAGGCATAACTTCTTTTGTGTCATAAAGCGTCCATTTGGAGTAGTCATACTACAGAGAATATAGAGAACATTTTAATTACAAAATATTGAACAGACTGGCCAGATCATGCCTACATGGGATAATGAGATGAAAACTTACGTGATTGATGGAGGTTTAAATGGGTAATCTGGTGGAAACTTTATTTTTCCATAATAATATCCCCCTTGAATGATCAGAGATTGTAAAAGGAAATCAAAGACAATAATTTAGTACAAAGGCACAAAACAGTCCAGAGTTAAGAGCATTAGTAGTTCATCTGCAGATAAAAACGGTACACATGCAACCCATTTATAACTGTTATCCTGACTCAGACATGTTGAAGACAAAAAAACATAAGAGCCAGAAACCTGCAAAGGGTGTTCCTTGACTTCCCTCCAAAACATAATCTGAACACAGAATTAGGAAAAAGAGCCATATCATTAGTAGATGAAACAACCATTTGATATCATAAATTAAACAAAATAATCAACACTAGTGACACCAGTTAGCTCTTCAGAGACATTATCCAAGACTCTGGACTTCAAAGAGCAAGCATATAATTGCTAGTTCATCGGGGATTGTTAAGAAGAACCCCATCACGAGGGATTTGAAAAGATAACAATATACACGATCAGTACTATGAAGAGATCTTAGACAAGAATATTTTATAGGAAATGTAGATGAACTACCATTATGTGCAGGAAAATGTAGATGAACTACCATTAAAAGCTGCTTCCATAGTTTAACCAATTACTATATGTTACTTGTGAACAAACAAATTTTGTCAAATGAATGAGACAAAAACCAATTGAGCAGCAAATATATTATGTTCCCGGGAAGAAGAAAAAATGAAAGCAAACAATGCTTATGAACATGTTGGTATGGATAGATAAAAAGACCAAGAAAATTCAGAAATAGTTAGGGCACCACATACTACTGTAAAATCATAAAAACCAATAAAAGTAAAATTAAATGAATAGGCCAGAAGAAACTCACGCCAGTCAAGGATGTCATTTGGCAGAGGGCGTGCCACCACATTGGAGACAGGTTCCTGCATGTAACATTATTAGTATATAATGTTAAATGAAGTTCACCATAAAGAATACCCATATCCTCATGCATGAGATTTCAAACATTTATAGAAGTTAAAGACAACTTACTTTACATAGAGCTCTATATTCCTTTTGGAGGCGCTTTAAACACGCTTTGTCAGTCATTTTAAGGTAGCTTGCGCGGAATATTAATCCTGTCCACTGTCTCTAATAGAATGTTCCCTGCTAAAAGAAAGTTTGACTTTAAAGTTAAAAAATATGTTTTCCATTTTTTCTTTAAATTGCCAATAAGACTGACACTCTGTCAAATATCTACAATAGGAGATCCAAAGAGAAGACAAATGAAGCAATTCAATGATACACATACAAAACAGAAGATCATAATCAGATAATTCACTTTCCCATTTTCAGATGACAGATGCAAGAGGAGATCATTCGGACATGTAAACAGTAAACAGTACTATTCAAGATGTGACTCATGGGTTTTTCAGTACACGAAGATACAAAAAACAGTTGTCAAACTGGAAGTATATCAAACTCAGATGCTTATTGCTTTCCAACATATACATACAAACTGGGCACATTGTGTGGTGAAGAGCAAAAACCTTTAGTGCACTCGAGCATTTGGCAACATCTGTAATTATACCAAACACCTATTTAAGCTATCATCCATTATTTTTAACCAGCCTGCTCCTACTCTCTAAATCCTCGTGATTTAGGATTAAGCCCCTACTAAACAAGGCCATTGTTCAGATGTCAAATCAGGCTCCAATTCTTATTGAATAAAAACGTACTAACATTTAAAGCATCTAACTTTGTACTAAGCAATTACTCAGACAACTTCCTTCCTACAAACTTTACAAATCTAATAGAAACTTAGTTCCCTGCCATCCTGATCCTATTCAGCAAAAGCAATCTCTATTCCTTGAAAGAATTGCTACATGATATAAGGAATCACAACAGATTGACCAATAGATGCACAGGATGGCGTTTACTAAGTCAGCAACTAATGAATGAGGATACATTCACAACATCTTCAGCTCCACAATTACAATTGCTATAATCCAAAGAAATAATCACCTATTAGTCCGTGAATAAGCCAAAATTTTCCTAAAATCCAATCAAATTCATAGCTCTTATTCCCCAACATCCCCAGACGCATTTGCAGGGACTTCTTACTTTCGATAATTTAATTTCCCAATTTGATCTAACCCCAATCGCGCATATACAAACAGAATCGATTATCAATCAAAATCAGAAAATTAAACAAATCGGTAATCATTCACACATTCTAGAATACTGAACCTGATTAGAAAATTAAACAAAAAAGCGAAAATCGAACAGCCAAAAAAATCAGTAGTATATACTGAGTCCTTACCAGAGTTTGAAAACCCAATTCAAACGAACAATTGAACGAAAAACCTTCAACAGAGTTCAACTTCCAGCTAATTTTTCATCTCAGATAATACTAATTCGTACAATTTTACGAAATCTTTTGATTCGATAAAATTCCAACGCGTTGAATTTGAGCAGAAGAGAAAATTTTGATCTTAAATTGTGAATTTCTTTTTGGGATTAAAAGACGATTATAACCCTAGAAGATTTGTGGAGCATTAAATAGTTTCATTAATTATAAACATACCCTTTAAGTTTGTTAAATGTTTTGTGGACCCCTAAACTTTTGTTTCTGATTATATTGCTACTCTACTTTCTTAACAAAATTGTATGAAGTTTCTCTTGAATTCGACAAAGATTTAAATCTAATAATAATCCAAGTGGGACAAATCCCAAATCTTTACTTCATTTAAATTTCTTAATCGGTATTTTCTTGAACACCCAACAAAACTAACATCACAATTTTTTTTATTTTTTATTTTTATTATATCTTGACACGAACCACAATTTGGGCATAATCTTCATAATAAACCACAATCCATTCGTTACATTAATCAAACTAGTATATGTCCATTCATGCGATGCACGACGGAAATCGAAAAATTAAATAGTAAAGCTAAATAAATATAAATAAAAAAATTAAAATATAAACAAATACAAAATATATTTTAAAAATAAAATATAAAATTCACATTAATTACTCAATAAAATCCTGATAATTATAGTTATTAAATAAATTTAAAAATTATTTGATAATGAAATTTGCATTATGCATATTATTATATAATATTATTCATCATAATAAATATGTTTATACACAAATATAAATAAAAAGTTATAAATTTTTAATGAAGAGAATGAAAATAAAATATTTTAAGATATTTCATAATTTATTCATTTTAAATTTATTTTTGATTATTTTTATACTATATTAAATTTAAAATACATATTTATTATTTTTTTCATGATCAAATTTGATGACATTTTGAAAATGATTACAATATAAAATAGTAAAAAGAAAAAAAAAATGTGAAAAAAATGGTGGAAGAAGAGAGGCAAAAAATAAAGGGAAAAAAACTCATATTTTATATATTATATAGACGAGTCGAACACTAAATCGATGTAAACAATGAAAATTTTGAGAATTTTCATTTACAAACTTTAACGTAGTCAAAACGGTGAGCAACAAAATCAATGAAGTAGTCTTTTCCTCAAACAAAAAATGTTCAAAGTTTTTTCCCAATCGATCCTAAACATAATTTAATGTTTCGAAACTTATGTCAATACAAAAAGTTGCAAATATTTTATTTATGAAGACCGTCATCAATTATCATATACAACAGGAAAAATAGAGATTGAATAAAAAGCACGTCACTCTTGACTTAAAAGTACAAATAAAAATGACACGTCTTGAAAAAAACACACACAGAGAGACAACTCCGAAGGATCTAACAATAGTGATTACTTTAGATAGAATCAAACACAGATTGGAACAAATACGAAGCAGTATTTTTCAATCAAAATCATAAAATAAAATAGGAAACTGACACCGCAGCTAGGGGTGTAATCGAACGGAGTCGAAACGAATAGTGGTGTGCTTAAGTTTGGTTTGTTTAGTATCGAATCGAATCCCAAACTTTACTTACCGAATACTTTGAGGCTCGCGAGCCTAATCGAGCCTATACGAACTTTCTAAATTTATATTTATATTCAAAATATTGATTATTTTATTTAAAATAATAAATTATTTTCTTATGACAAATAAAATTAATTAGAGATTTAATACAATTATTATTAATTTTAGTGGATAAATATAAGTTGTATATACTAATAATTTATATTTTTCAAGTCGAATCACTTGACGAACATGTTCACGAGCTAACGAGCCGAATACTACTAAGCTCAAGTTTGGTTTGTTTATTTATCGAACTTCTCTAAACGAACTTGAACGAGCTTTTTTCGAGCCGAGCTCCGAATAGTTCGCGAGCGGCTTGATTTGTTTACACCCCTAACCGCAGCTAAAGTTAAAAAATAAAAATAAAAAGGAGATTAGAGATCGATATCCATATACGTAGAGAGTAATACAACGTGCACAAAAATAAAATAAAATTATGACAAGTATCCATAGAGTAGAGTCTCTCTGAGTTAATCACTGATGCCTTGTATGAAGGTAATCGATGAAGAAAGAGGCCATGGAAATCAAAGAGACCAATATCAGATGCAAAGAAACTCAATGGCTTTGGATTCGTTGAGATCTTCTTCGATTGCGCAAATGGTGGGTGCCGATGATGTCTTGCTTGAAATGATCACCGTGATCTACAAATCATTCCGATTGTAGGAATGGCCGGGACGGGTAAGACCACTCTTGCTAGAAATATTTATGAACATCGTCTTATTAAGGAGCGTTTTGATATTTGTGCTTGGACTACAACCTCACAAGAATATGGCATTAATTAGAGAAATTTTTGCACAAGTTCTTGGTCAATTAAATCAATACATTGGTCAAACTTTGAGTTAGGATGAATTAGGAGAAATATTGTAGAAAATACTTGATTGTAATGGATGATATATATGTGGAGCATTGAGGCATGCGATAGAGTTATGAGGTTTTTTGAAACCATGTTTTCTCTATGTGGGGGTTTTTCTTGAAAATGGGGTGATCCGTGTCTCAAAGCTTATTAAATCATGGGTTGGTGAAGGATTTTTGAAACCAGTAAGTGGGAAAAGTTTGGAAGAGATAGCAAGAGTGTTCTTAAATGACCTCATTGATAGAAATATAATTTAATTCGTAAAATAGGTAGCATCGGAAACATAAACAGTGCAAAATTCATGACTTGTTGAGACACTTATGCTTCAGATCAGAAGCTCAAAAGGAAAGATTTTATACTCTTAGGGCCCGTTTGATTTTCAGTATTGGATTAATCAGGATATAAATTATCCTGATAATTTAGTGTGGATTAGTCATGATTTCTAATCTCAGATGGGTGTTTGATATCATTGGTAATCAATCCAAAAAAGTGTTTGGTATTCATTGAAATAGGTTGGATTAACATATCAAATACCTAAATTAGTAGCCTATGGAGGGGGTGGAATAATTAGTGTGGGTTAATTCCATGGGGAGAAGTGGGATAATTAGTGTGGGTTAATCCCACAAAATAAGCTAGGGTATTGGGATAAACCTGGAGTTGACCATATTAGTAACACATAATATCAAACACTACATAAATCCATATTAATTTAACTTATCCTACTTTTAAACCCATATCAAACAGGCCCTTAGAGGGCGTTTACTTTGAAGGGTTAGCCTTGATAGATAAAAATAGTAAAGTTAATTCCTCGTTTACTTTGTTGGATTGAAATTTTGGGATGTATATTGATTATTTTTATCATTTAAGTTAATTTTGCTTGATTTTTATCCCATCAAAGAGGTGGGATTGAAGTAATCCTACATTTAAGGATTAAAATACTCAATCATCTATTTTATCAATCATGCAATGTAAACGACTCATTACTCTTCAAGGGATAGCAGATGTAACCCAACGCCGCATTGTTATTTCAAATAATGAAGATATAAGTGCTTTGTCGTCTATGTCACTAGTTCGTTCTTCGGTTTGGAATCTTGATGATCGATCACCACTGCTTAGTTTTAGGTTGCTAAGGATATTGGATTCAAATAGTTTGTTGGTACACACGATATAGTTGCTGCGCCAACTGATATGTGGTACATGCCTCATATCAAGCATGTAAGTTCATCTTTTGGGAAATCTGCAAACGTTGGGGACAGTGAGGGGCTTCAAGTGTAGTGAACAAGTGATTAAGAGTATTATCAATGTCAAGAAATTGAGAATAAATTGCTTCAAGGGACTTAAGAATGAGATGGTCTGGAAGGTACCCAAAAAGAGAAGAGTTTTTTGCATTGGTTTAGATTCATTCTGTATTTACTTTCATTAATTTCTGATATTTGATTGAGAGATCGACTTTGCAGGTAGTAGGTGGGGAAAACTACAAAAGTGATGAATCATTTCATGCATGGATTGGCCGCTCATGATGTTCAATGTTATTTATAGTTCAGCTCAATTTATTTGTTTTAGTTAATTGGTTAAATGTTAATTTTCGTTCTACTTCTTCCGTCTCACGAATCTTGACACGTATTCCTTTTTGGACCGTCCTACGAATTTTGACACATTTCCAAATAAGGTAATAATTAGTCCAAAAATAAGGGATCTTAATTTCATTTTCTCTCATACTTTATCACTTTATTACCTCTTCTCTCCTACTTTATCACTTTTATACTTTATTACCTACACACTTAAAACATTAATCTACAACTCCTTAATTTCCGTGTCGAAATCAAACATGTCAAGATTCGTGGGACGGAGAGAGTATAATAATAAATGGCAATGTAATTAAACATGGAGTATAAGTATATGATTACTTTCTAGCTGATGGTAAAAAGGCTTTAGCTATATGGTAAAATCACAAATTGATGTTACGTAGGAGTTAGACGAAGGCTAATGCTATGATGGGCCATTATGGGAGATATAGACCGGTTCAAAATATGGGCTTCTCGAGCCGGCCCACAAAGGTTTATTCTATAAATTATAAAAGGGTAATTTTAAACATAGCCCCCAATTTTCTCACTATAGCCTCTTGTTTAATAAAATAATAAAAATAATTATGATTAGACTAATATACCCTCATAGCCCCATTTAAAAATTTATAATAAATTAATAATTTTTTGAAATTCATTTTCAAAACACCGTACAACATAAAACTTTTTATAACCACAACTCATATATTTCTAAATACTCCCTCCGTCCCGCTATTCAAGTCCCATTTTCCTTTTTGGGTTGTCCCACCGATAATGTCCCGTTTCCTATTTGGGAAAGAATTAGGGGTCAATTAATAAATTAATAAACCCCTAATTACACCACCTAAAACAATTTCATCTAAAACAATTTCACCTCTGCAATTGTCTCTCTCTCTCTCTCTCAAATTACTAGTCTTCGATCTTCATTCACCTCGTCGTCTGCCCTCTCCATCTCGAACCCTCTCTCCACCGTCGGCCCGCCCTCTCCATCTCGAACCCTCTCTCCACCGTCGGCCCGCCGCCGCCTCCACTCACGTCATCGTCTGCCCTCTCCATCTCGAACCCTCTCTCCAGTTGCGTCGATTTGTGCGAGGCGATCCGCAGAGATTCGTGCCGATAGCCCACTCCAGCCACCCCCTCCAACGAAACCCTAGCAGTGGCGGGGCGGGGCTGAGTCCAAGCGGTGTTGGCTTGACCGAGAAGACGATGCAGAGGCTCGAGGCGATCTGCCGCGATTCGCATCAAAAGCTCGCTCCAGCTGCGTCTATCTACCGTCCACCCCTCTGAATGAAACCCTAGCAGCGGCGCGGCGCGGCGGAGTGCGAACGGTGGCGGCTTGAGCGAGAAGACGATCCAGATCTGTTTGAAATTTTGCTCTCTCTGTTCATGAAATTCACCAGGAATCAGTTCATGAAATTTTCACTCTTTGTTCATGAAATTTTCTCCAATTTTATTTGATTTGTTTGAATTCGATTGGTTCGAAATCTGTTTGATTTGTTTGAGTTCGATTGGTTCGAAATCTGTTTGGTTTGTTGTTGTTGACTGCAGATTTTTGTTCTTGCAAATTTTTCGCCGACTGTTTTGTTCTTGTTCAGTTTCATTTTAGAATTTTAATTTTTTACAATCTCAATTTTTCATTTTCAGAATTTTAATTACTTAAGAATTTTTCATTTTCATTGGAATTGCCTAACATTAACAATCCTTTAATCATAAGCTTAAACATGTGGACCACACTCCTTATTCACCTAATTTGCTTCTCCTTAATCTCCGTGCCGAAAAGAAACGAGACTTGAATAGCGGGACGGAGGGAGTAACTTATTATTATAGCCTCAACTAAAAATTTAAGAACATGAACAATGGAGAAGAAGACATACTTTTTCTCCTGCTGCAGTTATTGGTGCACTCGCTGGTGCTGCTCAGAATCGTCACACTACAATAGGGTGGCGCGTGACACCAGGAAGATCGTTGTCGGTGTTCAATTTTGGGTTCTGGAGTTAGGTCTCATTAGAGTAGTTGATAAGGAGTTTGAATTGCATTGAAAATAGTATCTGATTTGGACTGGAAATACAATTTAGATGATTGCTTTGACATTTTCAATTTTTGACTCCATGGAGGCGTTTAATGGAAAATGGTGTATAATTTGTGTTGTGTTCTAAAAATTGTTCGCGGGGTAGGATCTTTTAGGGTTGCTAGAGGTAGTTAAATTTATTATGTTTTGAGTGTTTTGATCTATTAATTTGTATTGAAGTAGAATCGAAAGCGGATTATCAAAGAGATACCTAATAGTTATTGGATTAGTTGTCCTTGATTTAATATGTACTACTCATTGATGGCCAACCTGCTTGATGTTGGGAAAAGTGGTGAATAAATATTCACGAGTGTCCAAATAAATGACACTTGCACAGCGGAACCAGGATAATTCTTTTCCCTCTTGCTGGATTACAAAATGGGATCCAAACCAAGAAAAATATTTGGTGCAAAATATAAGAAAATATGAGACAAGAATTTTTACGTGGAAAACCCAAATTGGGAAAAACCACGAGACCGTAGTCTAGAAATCTTCCACTATGTATATAGTAGGCTTACAAAAATTCTCCCTACACAAAATAGGGGAAACACAAATCTCAAGTTTAATAACTTGGAAAATGATCACTAATTTTATTAGCACAAAAATACCGCAACTAACACGGTGTAATTGTAGTATAAACAGCAATCGGATATCGTATCCACAGGGATTGTAACACGAAATCACTCTATCTATTTCCTACACAAACTTTCACAGTATGCAAGTAAAACGAAATTGAAGGTGACTATTGAACTAAATTAACTAATTAAAACTAAAGAGCATAAACACTATGATGATTAACTCAAATAAAAGGGAAGCTCTGACCCTAGGGATGTATTTTCACTAATCAACTATATGCATTCAACCTATTGATTCAATTACCAATTTTAATCCAACCCTGATGAAAGATCACTATGTTAATCACAAGCGTCTCTAACGACCACCTATGAATGTAGATTAATTAATCCCTTTTCGCATTCAAGACTCCAAGGAATGAATTAACTCCCAATAGCACATAAAGAATAGCTTCCTATAGCTTCACCTGTCGCATTCAAGACTCAAGGCTAACACTATATCATGCATTCCTGAATCGGCTGAACAATTATCGCATTCAAGACTCAAACTGAACAGCTAGACATGTAAATTATTGATCAGATAATTCACAAGATAAATAAGCACCAGGAATCATGAATCATAAGTTGGAGGGCAAATTGATATCAATAAATCAAAAACACATAATTAATTAGCTATGTACAAACCCTAGGTTCAGATTAAAAGACTAGCCAGACATCACAAAATTAAACATGAACATAATTAAATAGAAAGCAATTATAAAAACTAAATTGTATAAAACCGAATTAAAACGAGAGTAGCGGCTTGAATCTTCAATCTTGATCCAAGCCTTAAAAACTGGAAAGCTAAAGTATTCTAAAAGCTAAAAACTGAAATATGAAAAGCTGGGAACTGAAAAGGGAACTGGGAACCCAAAATAGGTCAAAAGAAGACCTATTTATAGTGTCAGGGTAAAATACAGTGTTTGAGCTCGAAAATACTTGGAAAAACGTAAAAAACGCGGAAGGAAACGGAAACACGCCTAAAAACGGCGACCCGTTCGGCGATCGCCGTCTGGGTCGCCGAAAAATGGCCAATTTCTTCATGGATTCGGCGACCGCCGAATTTTCCACCGGAGGCCAAAAATTGAAACAGGGAATTCGGCGACCTGGCCGGCGGTCGCCGTCTGGGTCGCCGAATTTTTACTGCTGCGCGCGACGTTTTTGTTTCAGCCATAACTTTCTCGTCCGAACTCCGATTTATGATCCGTTTGCGCTCACGAACTCGTATCGAGACGATCTACAACTTCTATTTCAGAACATTGTTCCAAATTCGAACTCAATAAATCTGCAAATTCCTTCAAAGTTCGAGTAAGAATCATGTTTCACAAGATAAAGCAAATTAAGCACAAAACAATCATCCAACACTAAATTTCCTATAAAATTAACATCATATGAATATTAAAAAACCATGGAAAAATGAGTGTTATCAACTCCCCCAAACTTAAGCCATTGTTCATCCTCGAATAATGGGAAGAATAAAATCAATAACACGAATGGGTAAGAAATCTAGCTCATAGATGCCTCCGAATAATAAAGAATGATAGAATTATCAAATCCTCAATAATTAAGCACAAAATTCACCAATAAACACAACCTATAGCAAAATCAACCTTGACATTCCAAACAATTGAATCTCACAAGGTATGTGTATCACTCAACTCTCAATTTGATGGAACGGGACGTGTATACTCTCATCGAATTCAATGCAATGCAGATTTCTTACCATAGGCTTGCCAATCGTCTACAATCTCCATCGCTAAAAGTGTGCCAGGGCTAAGATCAGAAAGGTCTTTTTCTTCGGGTTATAATGTAGGGACATTGGTTAAGGTAGGGAAATATAGGCTAAGTGACTCAAAATAATTTAAGAACACCAACCTTATAGCTTCACAAATCACAAATCAAGTATGGAATAAATTCCATCTTCCACCCAACTATATCACCATAATCAACACAACTCAAGGGATTTAATCATCACAAAACAGAACTAAACACTCTTTTATGCTCTCCATTTATTTCCAACAAACAAAGTCGATTTTCTAACCAATTTCTCAATGTACACTCGACTTTACACTTTTTTTCTTCTTCTTCTTTTTTTTTTTCTTTTTTTTTTTTCTTTTTTTTTTTTTTTTCTTTCCACAACTTTTCTAGAGCTTATAAGAGTAAATAGTAGCACAAAATCATCCCTTCTTTTTCACAACCCACTTTGAACATTCACCACATAAGGATCCCCATATACTACATCACCCCCTATCATCCGGCTAAAGAATAAAAGCTAAATAGGCTCAAAGAGGATAACAAAGGATAAAATATTCAAGGACAGTGTTTGGGATAAAAAATGTGGCTAACAAAAGATGGCCTAAAATCATCTCCTAATCCTGGGCACAACAGCAACCTCGACACAGAAACCATGGCAAGTTCTAGAAGATCACCACATGCATGACAAAACTCACAATAAAGAATAAACTGTGCATGAAAAACAGTTATGGCTCAAAATCTCACAGGTTTATTCAACGTCCAAAAGTCAAGGTTAAAATCACTCTAGAATTATGCAAATTAGTTCCAATTATGCTTAAATCATCAAAGAAAATCAAATTCAATTTTTTTTTCACAGAAATCATCATTGGCATCTCACCAGAAATCTAATGGAGCACTAAACAATCACACACCACCAACCAAGCAAGATAAAACAATAAAGCCAACAAAAAGATAAAAGTGATACATATATCTAATCTCACCCCCTCCCCCAAACTTATTACAGAACATAAGTTCGAAAATAAGTTTGGAGGGATGATGATATGTGTGTCACTACTCACAGAAACACATGCTCCATGGTGGTGGTATGAACAAGGCGCGAGTTTCCGCATCTTCCAAGCTCACGCTGTACCAAAAACCCAAACAAAACAACGAAACAAAAAGGAACAAGACAAAACAAAAAGAAACAAAACGAAACTAAAAGAAAGGAAAACAAAACAAAGAAAAACAGTTGGGTTACCTCCCAACAAGTGCTTAATTTAATGTCTAGAGCTCGACGATACCTCATGGTCTCAATGAACATCAAACGCAGCGGGCGTGACAGACCGCCTAACACGAACAGAGACAGAGGACTCATGCGCATCAGCTGCGTGAAAGATAACTCTTCCATTTGGCACATCTATCATAGCTCGCCCCGTAGCTAAGAATGATCGACCAAGAATCAACGGCGGATTTGCATCTTCAGGAATATCGAGGACCAAGAAATCCGTAGGGAAGACGAGCTTGTCAACCTTCACAAAGATGTCTTCAAGCTTTCCTCTCGGCTTCACTCTTGATCTATCCGCCATTTGAATCTCCATCGAAGTCGGCTTGAGATCTCCAATTCCCAACCGCTTGAAAACAGAGATGGGCATCACATTGACACTAGCCCCTAAATCACAAAGAGCCTCGGGAAAGAGCTCTCCTCCAATCTCGCACTCAATGGTGAAACTACCCGGATCTTTCTTCTTCGATAGTAGCTTCATTGGCAGCTCAGTGCCCACAGCTGTCGCCTGCGGGATTTTCTTATCCTCATCACCCATCTTCTTGGTGTGAACAACTATATTTTCTTCTTTTTCCTTGGGATCCTGCAATTTTGAGAGAGTTTGAGGCTGTGCACGCCGGTTCGATTCTTCGAGTAGCCTCTCTAGCTCATCCACTATGCGTCTATGCTCTGTCTCCTCGGGATTGGCAATTTCTTTCTCATTCTTGCAATTGGAGACCGCCAGCTTGATTTCCTTGGCATCCACATTTTTGCTCGGCTTCACAGCATATTGCTCTTCAATCACCTCTCTTTTCATCAGCCTACGGGGGAATGGAGCCTCTGGGATGTACTCCCTAAGTGGAATAGGAGCCTTGTATGGTTCCTCAATCAGAGATTCATGCTCCTTGCTCATCCTCATCTCTTGTGTAGACAGAGTGCCCTCGAAAATAGCATTGCAATGGCCCTTAGGATTGACAGTAGTATTGCTTGGGAATTGGCCCGGCTTGTGCTGCGCCGCCGCTTGGTTGGCAATTTGACCAACTTGATTCTCTAACATCTGCACCTGCTTAGATAATGCTGAGAAATTATTCTCCATGTTAGAGATTTTATTTCCAACATTCACCTCCATCCCAGTCATCTTCATGAGCATCTGCTTCATCATGTCCTCCATCGAATCCTTCTTTGGCTCATTGATGACTCCCCCACTAGAAACAGAAAATCCTGGTGGAGGTTGCACAGCATTGTTTGGGTTTCCATAGGAAAGATTTGGGTGCGGACGTGCTCCTGGCTGAAACTGCTGCTGACCCTGCTGATATGGCTGACCTCTGTTATACATCCCTGGCTGTCCTTGCTGGAAATTCCCATAATTTCTGTCATTGATATAATTGACGTTTCCCAAGCCTGATGGGTCTATCACAGCTTGCTCATGACGTCCAGCATTCAATTCACCAATTTTTGCAGTCAGCTCTGCCAGTTGTGTAGCCATCGCTGCCTGTTGAGTCACCATTGCTGCCATAGGGTCAGAACTAGACGCAGCTGCAACCTTCTTCAGTTGTATACGCTCAGATGGCCATTGGTAGCTCGTCGAGGCCATACTATCAATAATGTTCCACGCTTCAGAACTGCTTTTCTGAAGTAGAGATCCACCTGCAGCTGTATCCATGTGCATCCGTGTACGCTCCCCGCAGGCATTGTAGAACATTATCACTAGTGTGCCTTCATCAAATCCATGACCTGGGCACTTTCTGAGCTTCTCCTGATATCGCTCCCACGTCTCCGCTAGCTTCTCTCCCTCGTACTGTTGAAACTGCACGATGTCCATCTTCAATTTCAATGTAAGGCCAGGCGGATGAAATTTTCGTAGGAACGCATGAGCTAAGTCCTCCCACACAACATTATTTCCCAGCTGCAGCGTATGATACCACGACTTCGCCTTATCCCGCAGTGAAAAGGGAAAAAGACGAAGACGGATAATGTCATCAGGGACACCATTCATCTTCACCGTGCTACACAGCTCCAGGAAATGCGCCAGGTGCGCATTAGGGTCTTCGGTCGCCTGTCCACCATATTGGCTCTGTTGAACCATCGTGATCAGACCCGTTTTCAGCTCAAAGTTGGTAGCGTTCACACGTGGGGGCTCCTGGTATACATACTGTGGTATGAACGCTTCATTGATGGCTTGTTGTTTCGGAGCCTCTCTCGTCTCCTGTGCGTCAAGCAGCTTCTTCAACTGCTCTTGCAGAGCTCGAATTTGGATTTGCTCTGGAGTAGCCATCGTATTATCCTCAACTTAATCGTTTTGCTTCTTTAGATTGCGCAAGGTCTTGTTGATTTCAGGATTCAACTCAAAGAGAGGAGTCTCGTGAGATCGTGTGTTCATATGCAACCTACAGAAACACAACTTATAAAAGCCAGAAAATAAAAATAAAAACAAATAAATCTTGCAGTACTATTAAGTCCTATTGGAAATATTAAAGTAAAATCTAAACAATCCCCGGCAACGGCGCCAAAAAGTTGATCACTAATTTTATTAGCACAAAAATACCGCAACTAACACGGTGTAATTGTAGTATAAACAGCAATCGGATATCGTATCCACAGGGATTGTAACACGAAATCACTCTATCTATTTCCTACACAAACTTTCACAGTATGCAAGTAAAACGAAATTGAAGGTGACTATTGAACTAAATTAACTAATTAAAACTAAAGAGCATAAACACTATGATGATTAACTCAAATAAAAGGGAAGCTCTGACCCTAGGGATGTATTTTCACTAATCAACTATATGCATTCAACCTATTGATTCAATTACCAATTTTAATCCAACCCTGATGAAAGATCACTATGTTAATCACAAGCGTCTCTAACGACCACCTATGAATGTAGATTAATTAATCCCTTTTCGCATTCAAGACTCCAAGGAATGAATTAACTCCCAATAGCACATAAAGAATAGCTTCCTATAGCTTCACCTGTCGCATTCAAGACTCAAGGCTAACACTATATCATGCATTCCTGAATCGGCTGAACAATTATCGCATTCAAGACTCAAACTGAACAGCTAGACATGTAAATTATTGATCAGATAATTCACAAGATAAATAAGCACCAGGAATCATGAATCATAAGTTGGAGGGCAAATTGATATCAATAAATCAAAAACACATAATTAATTAGCTATGTACAAACCCTAGGTTCAGATTAAAAGACTAGCCAGACATCACAAAATTAAACATGAACATAATTAAATAGAAAGCAATTATAAAAACTAAATTGTATAAAACCGAATTAAAACGAGAGTAGCGGCTTGAATCTTCAATCTTGATCCAAGCCTTAAAAACTGGAAAGCTAAAGTATTCTAAAAGCTAAAAACTGAAATATGAAAAGCTGGGAACTGAAAAGGGAACTGGGAACCCAAAATAGGTCAAAAGAAGACCTATTTATAGTGTCAGGGTAAAATACAGTGTTTGAGCTCGAAAATACTTGGAAAAACGTAAAAAACGCGGAAGGAAACGGAAACACGCCTAAAAACGGCGACCCGTTCGGCGATCGCCGTCTGGGTCGCCGAAAAAATGGCCAATTTCTTCATGGATTCGGCGACCGCCGAATTTTCCACCGGAGGCCAAAAATTGAAACAGGGAATTCGGCGACCTGGCCGGCGGTCGCCGTCTGGGTCGCCGAATTTTTACTGCTGCGCGCGACGTTTTTGTTGCAGCCATAACTTTCTCGTCCGAACTCCGATTTATGATCCGTTTGCGCTCACGAACTCGTATCGAGACGATCTACAACTTCTATTTCAGAACATTGTTCCAAATTCGAACTCAATAAATCTGCAAATTCCTTCAAAGTTCGAGTAAGAATCATGTTTCACAAGATAAAGCAAATTAAGCACAAAACAATCATCCAACACTAAATTTCCTATAAAATTAACATCATATGAATATTAAAAAACCATGGAAAAATGAGTGTTATCAGAAAACACAAGAGGACTGAGCTACTATTTTAAGAGAGATGAAAAATCCTATGATTTTTCCTCACACTTTTCTTCTCTCAAAAAGCACTCACCACACTCTCTCTTGTTTTGCCTCACACTTCTCGCACTTCTGCACATCTTTCCTTCTGCAGAATGAGCTCAATTTATAGGCAAAATTGAGCTGCCGATTGTTGAAAAAATGAGCAGCAGCAATTGTTGAAGCTGCAATTGTTGAACTTCAATGGCCGCAATTGTTGACTTCCAATTGCTGAAAAAAATCTGTCAAACTTTTGCTGCTTCAAACTTTCAAATTATTCATCCGCAACTTTTGTCAAAAGTTGTGGGCTTTCACATGAGGTGGAAAAACTTAACAATTCTCCCCCTCCACGTCATGTGGAGATTCAACTAGACCTGCTTCACGTTTGCAGATCTCAAACTTATCTCGGGGTAAGGACTTGGTAAACATATCTGCACCATTCTCATCGGTGTGGATCTTCTCGAGCTGCATTAGTTTTCTTTCAAGTGCATCTCGAATCCAGTGATATCTCACATCAATATGTTTCGATCTCGAGTGAAAACTCGAATTCTTACTCAAGTGAATTGCGCTTTGACTGTCGCAGTAAAGCACATACTTCTCTTGCTTCAAGCCCAGCTCTTGTAGAAACTTCTTCAACCACAACACCTCTTTGCAAGCTTCCGTCACAGCAATGTACTCAGCTTCCGTTGTGGATAATGCCACGCATTTTTGAAGTTTCGATTGCCACGAGATAGCTCCCCCTGCAAGTCTCATCAGGTATCCAGATGTGGATTTCCTGGAATCTATGTCACCAGCCATGTCTGCATCCACATATCCTTCAAGTAGAATATGGTTATCACCAAACTTCAGACAAAGTTTAGAAGTACCTCTCAGGTACCGAAATATCCATTTCACTGCTGTCCAATGCTCTTTTCCTGGGTTTGAGAGAAATCGACTAACCACACCAACTGCGTGAGCGACGTTAGGTCTAGTGCATATCATAGCATACATTAGACTCCCCACCGCAGAAGCATATGGAATCTTTTGCAGTTCTTCCTTTTCTGTCTCACTTGTCGGGCATTGTGCTGAGCTTAGCTTCATGTGACCCGCAAGTGGAGTGGCGACTGGCTTCGACTTGCTCATTCTAAATCTTTCAAGAACTTTCTCAATATATTGTTCTTGAGATAACCAGAGCTTCTTGCTCTTCCTGTCCCTGAAGATCTTCATTCCAAGGATCTGCTTAGCCGCGCCTAAGTCTTTCATCGCAAAAGACTTGCTTAGCTCTTTCTTCAGCTTATCAATCTTGCTGGCATCATGGCCTACAATTAACATGTCGTCAACGTAGACAGACAAAATGATAAAATCACCTCCTGTGAACTTCTTGAAGAAAACACAGTGATCTGAGGTGGTCTTGTTGTAGCCATGGGTTGACATGAAGGACTCAAACTTCATGTACCATAGTCTGGGAGCTTGTTTCAGGCCGTACAAGCTCTTCTTCAACCTGCATACAAGGTTCTCTTTTCCTTTGACTTTGAAACCTTCAGGCTGGTCCATGTAGATTTCTTTGTCTAAATCTCCATGTAGAAATGCAGTCTTCACATCAAGTTGCTCGATCTCCAGGTCCAAACTGGCAGCAATCGCGAGCACCACTCTGATTGAAGACATCTTCACCACTGGTGAGAAAATCTCTTCAAAATCAACACCCTTTTTCTGACTGAAACCCTTCACAACCAGTCTCGCCTTGTACCTTGGTTGTGAGCTATTCTCTTCAGCCTTTAATCTGTAGACCCATTTGTTTTTCAGCGATCTCTTGCCGGCTGGCAACTTCACTAAGTCGTAGGTGTGATTTTCAACTAAGGAGTTCATCTCCTCCTTCATGGCTTCTAACCACTTCTCCTTTTGGTCATGCGCCATGGCTTCTACAAAACTCTGTGGTTCTCCTCCATCAGTGAGCATTACATACTCATGTGGGCTATATCTGGTAGAAGGTTGTCTTTCTCTGGTAGACCTTCTGACTGGAGGGATATCATCTTGTACAGGTGGAGTCTGATCGTCACCTGCTTCATCATCAACCGGATCACCATGCTCCGATTGGGTATCTCCCCCGTAATTCTGGAGTGTCGGTGAAGGAACTGGATCTAAGTTGACAGGAACTTCTGAATTAGATTCAGGCTTTTCTTTCGCATCATCAGGAACTTGATCTTCAAGGAATACAACATCCCTGCTTCTCATGACTTTCCTGTTAACTGGGTCCCATAATCTATAACCAAACTCTTCATGAGCGTATCCCAAGAAGATACATGGTTTGGTTTTATCATCAAGCTTGGATCTCTCATCTTTTGGAATGTGAACAAAAGCCCTGCAGCCAAACACTCTCAAGTGTTTGTAAGACACGTCTTTCCCGGACCAAACTCTATCTGGAATGTCACCACCCAAAGGAGTTGATGGAGAAAGGTTGATCAAGTCAACTGCGGTCCTCATAGCTTCACCCCAAAAGGATTTTGGCAGTTTGGAGTGCGACAGCATGCATTTGATTCTCTCACAAATTGTTCTGTTCATCCTTTCTGCCACGCCATTGTGTTGAGGGGTCTTTGGGACGCTTTTCTCAAGCTTGATACCATGGTTCCTGCAGTGTTGCTCAAACGGGCCTTGGTACTCACCGCCGTTGTCTGCACGAACACACTTCAGTTTCCTTCCCGTTTGTCTCTCAACTTTTGCTTGAAAATTCTTAAAGACCTCCAACGTTTGGTCTTTGGTTTTCAAAGCAAAACACCAGACTTTCCTCGAAAAATCGTCAATGAAAGTGACGAAATATAGTGCGCCACCAAGAGTTCTGTCTTTCATGTAGCACAAATCTGTGTGCACCAAATCAAGAGGTTGAGCTCTTCTTGATGGAGAGAAGCTCTTAAATGCAACTCTGTGTTGTTTTCCGGCCAAACAATCAACACAGGTTTCCAAGTGCATTCCTTTAACCTCAGGGATGAGGCTTCTTCTAGCCAAGATCTCCAGACCTTTCTGGCTCAGATGCCCAAGCCTCTTATGCCATATCTCAATGGAGGAATTTTTGACGACTGCATTCACCTCTCCATTGGACAACGTTGCATGCATCATGTAGAGAGAATTTTGCTTTCTACCCTTTGCTGCAATTAGAGAGCCTTTGATTAGCTTCCATTTTCCTTCGCCGAAATGGTTGATGTAACCATCATCGTCGAGCTTGCCAGTGGAAATAATATTGAGTCTGATATCAGGAACATGTCGGACATCTTTTAAGATAAGCTTACATCCAGTGTTAGTAAGCAGGACAATGTCTCCTATACCAGCAACTTCTGTCACACCATGATTGGCCATTCTGACTTTGCCAAAGCTGCCACCGGTGTAGGATGCAAACATATCACGATGTGGTGTAATGTGATATGATGCACCCGAATCAACGATCCAGTCTGTTTGTTGGCATGACGAACTCACAAGAGCATCATCGCAAACTACGACAACATCGCCATCAGTTGCAACTGCTGTTGTGTCATTCTCAGCTTTTTCATTATTTCCACGCGCTTGATCTCTTTTCTTCTTTCTGCAGTCTCTCTCATAGTGGTTTGGACCACCGCAATAATGGCATTTGAAGTCTTTTATGGGTTTAGACTTCCCCCTGGATTTATCTCTCGAGTATTGAGAGCCTTTACTTTTACTTCTCCCTCGATCTCCGTTTTCAGCAATCATCGCCTTTGTCTCAGAAGAACGTTCTTGATCTTTTCTTCTGGATTCTTCATTAAGAAGACAATCTTTGACCATCTGCAAGGTCAGTGCTCCACCTGGAGCCGAGTTGCTGATTGACACTACAAGAGTGTCCCAACTGTCCGGCAACGAACTGAGTAGCAATAAAGCTACGACTTCATCATCAAGAGAAATCTTCATGTTGGTGGATTGGTTGATAAGACCCTGGTATGCATTGAGGTGCTCCGTCATGTTGGCACCCTCCGCATATCGCAAGCGAACGATTTTTCTGATGATGGAAGCTTTGTTTAAAGCATTTTTCCTTTCAAACATAGCTTCCATTTTCTTCCAAAGAACGTCAGCTTTTTCCTCATTAGCAAAATGATGAAAAATACTGTGTTCAATGAAGCGCCGGACGTAACCAACTGTTTTTCTGTGCATGATGAGCCATTCATCATCACTCATATCCTTTGGTTTGGCATCATCTCCATGTAAGGGCAAATAGAGATCCTTACAATAGAGAAGATCCAACATGCTTGGCTTCCAAATTGAGTAATTTGATCCGTTCAATTTGAACATACCACCAAGCGACGACGATTCCTCCATTTTTAATCCGCCTCAGAACCAAGGTGGCTCTGATACCACTTGTTGGGAAAAGTGGTGAATAAATATTCACGAGTGTCCAAATAAATGACACTTGCACAGCGGAACCAGGATAATTCTTTTCCCTCTTACTGGATTACAAAATGGGATCCAAACCAATAAAAATATTTGGTGCAAAATATAAGAAAATATGAGACAAGAATTTTTACGTGGAAAACCCAAATTGGGAAAAACCACGAGACCGTAGTCTAGAAATCTTCCACTATGTATATAGTAGGCTTACAAAAATTCTCCCTACACAAAATAGGGGAAACACAAATCTCAAGTTTAATAACTTGGAAAACACAAGAGGACTGAGCTACTATTTTAAGAGAGATGAAAAATCCTATGATTTTTCCTCACACTTTTCTTCTCTCAAAAAGCACTCACCACACTCTCTCTTGTTTTGCCTCACACTTCTCGCACTTCTGCACATCTTTCCTTCTGCAGAATGAGCTCAATTTATAGGCAAAATTGAGCTGCCGATTGTTGAAAAAATGAGCAGCAGCAATTGTTGAAGCTGCAATTGTTGAACTTCAATGGCCGCAATTGTTGACTTCCAATTGCTGAAAAAAAATCTGTCAAACTTTTGCTGCTTCAAACTTTCAAATTATTCATCCGCAACTTTTGTCAAAAGTTGTGGGCTTTCACATGAGGTGGAAAAACTTAACACTTGAGTGCTTGTTATATACTCCCTCCGTCCCGCGAGTCTTGACACGTTTGGGTTCGGCACGGGAATTAAGGAGTTGTAGATTAGTATTTTAAGTGTGTAATTAATAAAGTATAAAATTGATAAAGTAGGAGAGAGAAGGTAGTAAAAGTGATAAAGTAGGAGAGAGAATATAATAAAAATGATAAAGTAGGAGAGAGAATGTAATAATTATTGCCAAAAAAGGAAACGTGTCAAGATTCGTGGGACGACCCAAAAAGAAAAACGTGTCAAGATTCGTGGGACGGAGGGAGTACCAATTTTCTGTACAAATACTGGTATACAGCTTGACAAGTTCTTGGACTCCATTTTAGCTTTATTGCCATGGTAACTCATTATTCAAATTTTATTGCTATATATCTCTCAGATAAATTTCTTCTAGTGTGTTTACTTTTTTAGTTGTTATTGACCCATAATTGTTTTGGGATTTTTATACATGTTCTTTGGTTTGTGACTTGCTTCGTACAAGCATATTTGCTTCATACCTGTTCTTCGTGCGTCTTCTGCAAAGTGCATCTCACGTTCTTTAAGTTTAATTTGTTGGGGGCTATACTGATGAAATTATTAGGGTTATTTATCAATATTTTTAATATTAGATTAGTATGGGGTTATAATTTATCCGTGAATTCACGTTATTAATGATGGAATTATTAGATATATTTATCAGTATTTTTAATATTAGATCATGATGATGGGAGCTATATGATTTTATCTATAAAAAATTGTACGTAAATATGTTTTCAACTTAATTTTTATAATTTTTAATTTATTACAAATTTTAAATGGGGGTTATAGGGGTAAAATAGTACAATCATAATTATTTTTATTATTTTTTTTAAAATAAGGGGCTATATTGAGAAAATTTGGGGCTATGTTTAAAATTACCCATTATAAAACATTGGACTAGGCCTAATCGGGACCTTTAGATAAATGCATGAAATAGAGTGGGGTTATGTTGTATTTTTGGGCCTAACACACAAGGCCCAACCCATTCTAAAATCGAGTCGGGCCATGACTTTTTTCTTTATTTGATGGTTATAGTTTTTTTTAAAAAAAAATCAACAATAGTTCTTTATTTGTATATGAGATGACTCAAATTCCTGACTTAATGATTGAAAAAAAAAACTTCTTGTCAACATTTTTTTTTGAGAAAAAACTTTTTATCAACTAAGTTAGACTTGTTGTCCTGTTCAAAAAAAGTTACACTTGTTGTCGATAATTCTAGCTATTTTTTCTTGGCCTAAAAAAACAAACTTTTTTTAGAAAAGGCCTAAAAAAACAATCAAACCTTTTCTTTTCAATGAACAAAATGTTAGTATTATATTATATATATAAAAAAAACTTTGTTTTATATACATAAAAATGATTACCATAGATTAAACACTATTATACACGTTAGAAAATTTTATCATAGAAAAAACATATATACATAAAAACTACTCCCTCCGTCCCCAAAATAAGTTCCTCTTTGGGGACGGCACGAGTTTTAAGGAAAATGATAAAGTGTATTGATAGTGGAAAAAAATATGTTATAATTAGTATTGGGAGTGGTGAAAAGGTGAAAAAGTGTTATAATTAGTATTGGGAGTGGTGAAAAAGTGAAAAGTAAGAATAAATAAAGTATTATTAGTGGTGGGGTAGTTGTCCAAAAATAGAAAGAAAGAAAGAGGAACTTATTTGGGGGACGTCCCAAAATGGAAAAAGAGGAACTTATTTCAGGGACGGAGGGAGTATTATCTGTTTGAAAATCAAGGTCTATCTCGATCAAGAAAAATCTTTCATAATCAACATAATCAACTAATATTGACAACCGTATATAATACGCTACAATTAAAATGCAGCATTATTAGGCAAGCCAACAAAATGATTGCAATTTAACCAAATACTAATGAATCATTTGAGAACTTAATCAATTGTTAACCAAAAAATAATTAAAAATCTTCCATACACATAGGTGTGCACCTATTAAAAATCAAAAGATCGGATTAATGTGCCAACTTTAGTTGACATTAGAACATCTGTTACAAAATATTACTGTCTCATTTGTATATTTAAGATGCACATTGATATGGTAATCTAATAAAATAAATTGATATGAGTTGTAAATTGAAGCCATTATAATCAATGTAACAAATAGCTAGGGTTTTTTTTTTTTTTGAGAGGGTGTGACAACTAAGTTGATATACTTCAGTCAATAACAACTTTTTGGAAGATGTAATGGCCAATGAGAATTCAACATGAATGGAGAAACATGTGCTTGCTATTTTAATTGTGAAACGAGTAATAGACAAAACCACTAGAGTTCTCAGCATTTTTCTTTAGTTTTTAATGGGAATTTGCCATTTGGGGCTAATCGAAAAGATTTAAATTTACGTGGTTTCTTCTTTAATGGTAATGACATTTTATTAACGTCACATGGCATGGGCCAATTACTAGTTGGTGCTTTTTGTCCATTTAATTTGAACTATTATTTTTATTTATTTTTCTCCACTAATTTTATGAATATGTATTTTGCTGACAACATGAAGAAACGCCAAACATAAAAGATAAGGAATAAATGATATTTTAATCCACCAAATCTCATTTTCTCATGTGTTACAGACTGACATGTGTATGATGTTAATTAACATTACAATGAACTTGTAAAAAAAATAGTAATGTTATACTTTGTTTTTTTTTTTTTTTGAGAAGATGTTATACTTTGTTAATTCCATATAAAAATGTGAGGCACCAATCAAGCCGTAGTTGATCAGGTATAGGTACATACTTCATATAATGTGTATTACTTCGTATCTCACTATTAAATTTATTTATTGTTTTATTGATATTTATAGATAATGAAAATTATAATCATAACATAACCGACTCTAATCAATTTTCATCGATGAAAATTTCAAATATAAAAATTATACATTCTAATTAAGAATTAATCATCCTAGTATAATTATGTAGTACTCCGTCCGTCCCATTGATGATGGCTCATTACTTTTGGGCACGGTTAATTATTAAGAAGAATAGTGATTTAAGGGTAAAATTGATAGAAAGTGATGAAACTCACAATTTTTTGTGAGAGAAAGTGCTCTCTTTTTATGAAACACGATCAATGGGACAGATTAAAAAAAAGTGAGTCATTATCAGTGGGACGAAGAGAGAACTAACTAAAAATGAAAATTAAATACTAAAAAAATAAATCTCGAGGCCTAATAGATATTACAATTAATTAATGGAATATATTATTCCCATAGAATGTCTATAATCGCGTTCCACGTATCACTAATCTGAGTACTTTCTATTTTGTATTTATGAAAATTAATAGTATTATTTTATAAATGAAAAAAAAAAAATGAGGCGATAAGCAATTCTGTGTGTGCTCTTTTTCAAACTTAGAGAGCGATTATTAGCTGTGGGCTTTAATTTATTATTAGAAAGTATATTTATTAAAACATATATTCACCCTCAAATGGCACTGTTTTTGTGGACGGATAAAATATAATGAGTCTTGCCTATATATAATGTATATATATGAGTCGAATAATTAATATCAATCAAGGCTACGAGCGAATAAAGGAACTCTGCTTTATTAGTGGCAAACGAATTTAATCAATTCAACGTGTGCCGTGATTGATGCGACAAAAAACTATATAAAAAATTAAATAATTAAGATGTAATTAAGTTAAGCACGGTATCATTTCCCCTTAAAATAATTGCATAACTTTTGTGCATATATATTGAATTATGACAAAAAGCGTTGTTTTTTAGCTTTGTCCCCTTTTTCTTTCAATCAAAAGTGAGGAGGTTGCGTGTGTTAGTCTATGGTAGGAGGTTTAATGTTCAAGACCTGAAGGCTGAAGTTTTGGTTTGAATTTTTTTTCGCGCGGTCTTTAAATTTTTATTTATTTATTTATATATGTAATTAATCAAAAAAAGTGAGGAGGTTAATTTAGATATTTTATTGGTTCGGAAATGAGCTTACAAAATCATTTTAATAATTAGGGTAACTCCAAACCTTTTTTCACAATATATATTTATCTCGGAAACCTCTTATACTTTTAGTTATGAACTTATGATACTAACTATTAACACTTCTTATAATATTATTATTAGCATTTTGTCGATGAGATCTAATTTAAGTGGCACAATAAAGATATCAAAAGTATATATATAGGGAGAGGTTCAAGAAAGAACCACTAAATAAAAGAAGAACGAAGAACCATTTTCAGACATTCGATCATCAAGATCTACGGTGGATGCATCATCTTGTTGGATGAATACAGATCTTAGGTTCGAATCCTGAATAGAGCAATTTTTTTAAGTTTTTTGAGTGCATTAATTTTAACAACGAATGCATTAATTTTTACAGTGGATGCATTAGTTTGATGGTTCTCACGTTCTCACAAATAATGTAGTTCTCTCTAGAACCACACCCTATATATATGTGTGTGTGTGTTTGTGTGTGTGTGTGTGTTTAATGAATATTATTACAGTGTATCGCACTAAGGTCTAAGGACTATTTTAATTATAACATACATTTCAATTAGCATAATTTGCATGATATTGATAAAATCACAAATGATTTTAAAAGTTTAATGAAGCTCAAAAATCAAAATGCAGTATTTAATTAATATATTTAAAATTAGCAGCCAGAGAGTTATTGTGGTTTCGTTTTCTTGTAAAATTTGTACAAACGAATCTGCTTAACTTAAACTATATATGAATTTATTTCTTGATTATGACCAAAGAGACACAAGAAAAGTCAGAAAAAATCATTAATCAAGACGCAAAAAATTGTCTGATTATTAATTAACATAGGTGTACACACCTACCATGCATGTGAGGGTCTGACCAAATGATCCTCAAGTAAATAAAATAAAACATATATTCTTTTCAGCAGAGACCATATATAGCTGTACACTAATCATACACATTTTAATTTATGAAAAGAATAAAGCATTTGTATACGCTAATTTAACTATGCAAAGAATATATGGTAGTTATACATAGATAGTGGCGAAAAATAGGCATTAAAAAAAAAGCCCTTCCAAAATTTCTTTATAGTTAATAATTTGGATTCTATATTTTACATGGTGAGTTAGTGATATTAATACGAGGTGGTCTTCGATAGTTCGATGCATTCGGCTATATTGTACAATTGGTCTCCATACCTTTTCTAATTATTTAATTATATATTTTAAATTAATTTAATTTAAATTTATATCAATTAATTTAATTAATTAACTTTATCCTGGATTAGTCCTGATTGCAATTAATAAAGTGTGACAATAATTAATAAAAAATTTAATTAAATTTTTAATTGGGACAAATACATATTACATCTAAATTCACACAATTTTTTAAAATTAAATTATCTAGGTCAAGATTGGGAGGTGCGGTCCCAATTAAATTTATACAAATATTTATGATTCAAATATCGAAATATTATAGAAAGAAAATAAAAGCTGGTATCGACTATCTATTTTTTGGGTAAAAGTATTAAATACTTAAATAAAGTGTTCATGATTGCAGTCTCTTTATTTTTCTCATTCAAACTTTAACTCCCTTTATGTCCACTTTTTAATTTATTTTTCAAGTAAATATAAATCAAGAAAGCATCAGCATGATTGGATGATGAAGCCTCTTCATTTATATAATCAGAAAATAAAATCATATTATAACATATTAACATGCTTCGAATTTTATGAATTTGTTAAGAAAAAGGAAAGCCCACGCGCACTCTCTCTCTCTCTTTTTAATCAAATCAATGCTAATTTTTCAAAGATGTACTCAAACTTGAGATCTTTGTTATTAGGCATAATTATTCTATCAATAGACGAACCTTCATGTTTAATTACACTGCTGTCTTTTTTCACGAGTGTCTCTGTTTACTTTGATGAAAAATAAGAGAAAATATATATTTTTATTATTTTCACATATTTATTATAATAATAAAAAATCGAATAAGGCGGAATATTTTTACGAGTAACTCATTTCAGTCAATTTTTTCTCAAATATTGAATAATGTTATTTTTAGATAGTGGTGTGAATATTTTCTAACATTAATTTTCTTATCTTTTCATCTCTAGTATACATATAATAGAAAAAAAGAGAAAAAGATAATATTTTCTCATCTTTTCTTATCCATCATTTTCCAATTAAAATTTTATAACCAAAGTAAATGCACCCTGAAATAAAAAAATAATTTCAAGATCACGTGATGATAGACTCAACCCCGAGCGACTGCAAGACTGTTGGCCTCGTGTACAAAGTTACAAACTATTCTATCACTAGACCAACGCACACATGCACGCTTCATGTTTACAGTGTAATTGTATTGCAATTAATATTTAGGTAGTCTTAGAAACAATAAATTGAATAATGTTACATAATTCATATTGACGATTAAATTAAATATGATATAAATAAAATCAAGTTGTACTCTTTATATAAAATACTAAAATACCTCTAATTAGTGGTGCGGTTCTTAGATTATGTGCGCCTTTCTGAATCTAAACATAATCATGCTTCCCATAGGCAGTGAATAATTTAATACAATTTGCTGGGGTAAAGTTGGATAACGATGATTAAATTATATTTGATGAGCCGGTAAAAAACACATGAAAAAAGCTATCGGATTTTCCATTAAATATTTTTAATTAATCCACAGTTCTTAAAATGCGAGCATGTCAAGACAACCAGTCAACAAACATTCATGTCAAATTTCTCATCAGGAATCTGTTCGTCGTAATAAGGAGTAATATATTACCACTACTGAATTTAATTAATTTTATGTTGATTCACCCAATTTAATAAAGTTACAAAAGCGAATGCACCTAATTATATTGGACTCTTTCTGATTTGGTGGCAATTTTATTCAAAAGCTGCTATAAATTAACATGTTATTTTAATCTCTCTGATCAACTCATAATATTACTCGGGTTAATCGTATTTGTGTCAACTTTTAGTATTTTTAATAAAAAGTCCTCAAATTTCGTTTTTTTTTTAAACACTTCAAATTTATGTGTTTTTCAAATACTGTCTCACTATACAAAATACAGCTCTAAACAAATTATGAATTGATATCTCCGAACTTTTAAGTGGATTTTTTTTTTTATCTTATCCAATAAAATGATATTGTTTTATCTAAGAATCTGGTAAGACAACTGATCATTCGTTGTCATATTTTGTATGATGGGATATTTATTAGGAATGTTGAAAGTTGGAGAATTTTTTAATAAAAACTAAAAATTGAGAGTTGAAAGTTGAGGATACAAAATATAATGAATTTTATTACTTTCTAATATGAAATGGTTCAACAATTGAAAATTGAATTAATTAATGGGCACATATTCTTTTAGCAAAAGTGCTTTCCCCTAAATAAAGTTCTATTGGCTTAAAAAATGATTATAGCATATAAATTTAAGACTAGATTTATTTATTTATTTATTTTTATTTTTTTGAGGACTTAAGAGTAGAACTTTTGGCTTAAAGGTACATATACACGCCTGAATCAGTATCCTATGTTAGATTTTCTTTTCTTTTATTTTTAGTGAACTTTTGTTATTTTTTACGTGTATATATCGACAAACGTAACCTTAGTTTGTATTTATTGAAATGATATGTAGACCGTACACGCTTTAATTAGTTTAATATGTTAGATTTTCTTTTGGATTTTATTTTGTTAATTAGTTTCATATACCGACAACGTAAATGTGCAAATGCTGAATGCATGCAATAGTATGTGTATATGAATTCCTCAAATTTAATGAGTACATACAAAAAATATGAAATTGTATAAAATAAATAGTAAAAACATGCGATCTATCAATATGTAGACGGGGAATGAGATTCAGTGTACCATACTTTGTGTCTGTAATGGGTAAAATTCGTATAAGCCAAAACTATATGGCCCAACGGGCCAGCCCGATAAAGCTATCCGCGCAGCCCCAGGCGCCCAACTCGTCTCGGCAGACAGAGCAGCAAGAGCTCAGAGGACCAGAGCAGAGCAGCTCGGAAGCCAGAGCAGACAGCTCGGATGACCAGAGCAAAGCAACTCGGAATTCGGAAACCAGAGCAGAGCAGCTCTGAGGCACGTACGTCTGCGCAGCCCTGCCCGACTGCCCAGCGCAGCCCTACGGCGCATGCCACACCCTGTCATTGTAATGGGTAAAATTCGTATAAGCCGAAATTATACGGCCCAACGGGCCAGCTCGGTAAAGCGATCCATACCACATTCATAGCATAAGGTCCAAAGTGGGCCCATATGCGGGAAATACGTAAACCCGGCCACTAGGAAAAACCCTAAACTCAACAGTTACTTGGTGACTAGGTCAGACGAGAGTCGCGGAAGATCGTTTCTTAAGAAATCAGAACCGCTAGGGTTTCAAGGAGCATTCCAGCAAACCCTAACCCTAGTAGCCTCCCTGCAGGCCCGTAACCTATATATACTAATTCACTAACGCAATCATGGTATGGGCAATTACTCGTATTCACTCTTGCACTCACACACGGTATCTCACTCTCGTTATCTCCCGCTCTCCCCGCTCTTCCGTCCCGCCGCCACGCTCACAACTCTCAAGGGTCCCGATCGCTCGACTAGCCCCGCTAGCCCGGACGTCCGTCGTCCCTTATTCCACATCGCTCATTAGCTATAATTCAACTTTCGGGACATTCCGATCTTCCGGATACATCACTTATTATTGTCTTCTCTTTATCATTTATTTATTTTCGTTACGTTACTTACGTTTAATACTTATATCAGTTCACTGACTTGAGCGTCGGAGACCCTTCCATCGACACCCCCACCGGTGCTCTTCGGAGGGCTCTAACGTTGCTTGTGGTCTCAGGTTGCTAGTGTCCGTCGATCCAGACGTGACTGACGTCACTTCCGTAATTGTCGGATTCACTCCCTACAATGTCACACCTTGTGTCCCACTTTCAATTTTATGTGTTTTCTTATATCTTTTTTTCTTCAATTTCAACTTTGTATGCTTTAGTTTAATTTTGTGATTATTAACTTGGGTTTATTCCATCAATCTAGGGTATATAATTATTTTTTATCATTTAATTTCACTTTTATTAGCTAATAATAGGTTGATAAATTCAAATTAATCACACTATATACTTTTTTTAAAAATAATTTTTTGAAATAAAAATTAAATATAATTCATAGTATTATAATAAATTTTATTTTTATAAAAAATATTTTTAAAATAATAGATATAAGAATGGGACACAGTGGTACACGTACAATTGTGGGACACTGGATCTCATCTCATCAGACGGATCAAATAAGTAGCTGAATTAAAATGCATACCCAATTGCGACCTCCTGTGTGTGAATAGTGAGGTCCCGGGTTCAAACCCCACTGCTCCCCCTCCCCAGCTCCCCCAAATAAATAAGAAAAAAGTTATATTCGACAATGTTCAATAAAATTTGGACTCGAATCTTCACAGTTAAATATAGGGGTCCAAGATTTTAAATACCATAATTTAAAAGAGATATGTTTTATAGCCCCAACTTAAAAACAACTCTTTTGTATACCAAAATGAGTTAAATGACTAAAACACCCTCATATTATATCATTTTTTAAAAAAAGAATCAAGATTTTCGTCCAAGTCAATCGCCCCCCCCCCCCCCCCCCCCCTCAAATTCAATTTTCGTCTCTCTCTCTCTCACGACACACTCACGATCGGAGAAATCTCACGACCGATCACCAACTCACGACGACATCGAGATGGGCGACCGCGACCGGAACGACGAGGAGTCAGCGTCGGTGTCGGCAAAAAGCTCCGAAGAGGAGTGTGCGACGCATCCTATTCCTCCGGTGAACCCTAATTTTCGCCCCTTTCAAATTTTTAAAATATTGAAGCTTAAATTCATTGTTAAATGCATGTATGTGTGTTAGTATAATATTTTGAGAATCATGTTTAGTTGTAAATAACTTGAGTTTCTTGAGATTTATTGAAAATTTATTGAGAATGAAGTTTTTTTTTTTTTCGAAATTTCCAGCGGTTTCCGGTGAGATTTGTTGTTTGGGGACGATGGGGGCAAGGGGGCGACCATCGTGGACACGATGGCGCCGTCGTGGCCACGATCGTGGCCCACGATGGTTGCCATCGTGTCCACGATGGGAGCCCCCATCGTGATCACGACAGTCCTCTCCCCCCCACCTTTTTTTAAATTGTTGTATTATTAATTTCTTTCAAATACATGATTTTCTTTCTAATTGCTTTTAATACATTGATTTTGTAGGTTAATTGTGATTGGAAAAGACCTACATTGATCTATGTGACCCGTGGGTTAATCTTTATTTGAGGGCCGAAATATTCAAGGATGTGAAGAAGATTTTACTTGATATTGAAGGTCCTATCAAGAAGTATAGGTGGCTTGTAGGATCTAGAATATTTTGTCTTACCCAACTTTGAAACATATTGAGACTTATTGAGACATATTCCATCTTATTTATTTTTAGTTTGGTATGTTGTTCACTCTATTTGTTATGTTGATTTTTGTATATTATTGTCTTGAGAAACAAAAGAAAAACACAAAAAAATGTTGGTGGTTGTCGTGATCACGATGGGGGCTTCCACGATCGTGTCCTACGGTCGTGTCCACGATGGTGCAAGATCGTGTCCTACGGTCGTGTCCACGATGGTAGGACACGATGGCTCTCACGAGTCATCGTGTGGTTATTAATATCATTTAATTTCAAACTTAAATATGATTATTGACTTGTTTAATGTATTATATTATGTTTAAAATTATAATTTAGCAATCAAGCTTGATTTGTAATCAAAATTAAATGAGTTGGAGTTATATACATCGAGATCTATGAATATCTACTTGAAAAATACTTATAACATTTCATGGAATGTTATATAGTTGTCATGACTCATTTCACAAAACACTTAAATTATGTGTTTTAAGACTAAATGATTTGATTAACTATGTATTAAAATGTTGTTTAGAAGATATATAACATGTTCAAACTTAAATTAGTCGAATATAACATCATAAATTTCAAAAATTTCAAACAATAATAACACACGATCGTGTACCCGGTGGACACGATGGTGTGATCGTGGTCACGAACGTGTCCATCGTGCCCTCCCATTGTCGTGTCCTCCGTCCCCCGTCGTGTCCTCCCGTCCCCCCGGCCCCGTCGTGTCCTCCGTCCCCCGTTCCCCCCGTCCCCCCTGGCCCGTCGTGCCTTCGGCCCATCGATGGCCGTGATCGTGCAACGACCGTGCCCACGATGGACATCGACGGTCGTGCTCCCCTGCCCACAATGGACACGATGGTCGGGGGACGATCTTATCGGCTGAGACATTGCCATCGTGGGCACGACCGAGGGCGTGCCCTCGCGTCGTAGCCTTCGCCCCCTTCTCCGTCGTCCCCTCGCTCCTCGCCCCCCATCATGGCCTTCGCCCCCTTCCCACCCCCATCGCCCCTCGCCGGTCGCACCCCCCTCGTTCGTGCCATCGCCCATCGCCCTCTTCTCCGTCGTGCGATTGTGGGCACGACGTGGGCGACGGTCGTGCCGTCGTCGTGCCCCGTTGCCGCAGCCCCCTTCACCTCGGTCGTGCCATCGTCGTCGCCCGTTGTGAACGCGATGGGGGCTCCCATCGTGGCCACAACCGTGGCCCACGATGGCTGCCATCGTGTCCACGATGGGAGCCCCCATCGTGATCACGATGGTGCCGTCGTGTCCACGACCGTGGCCCACGATGGCTGCCATCGTGTCCACGATGGGAGCCCCCATCGTGATCACGGCAGCCCCCATCGTGGCCACGATCGTGGCCATCGTGTCCGCGATCGTGGACACGGGTTTGACTTTGTCTTCAAGTGCTGGGGACCGTAAGGGCTGTTTTAGTCTTTTCACAGATTTTGGTATACAAAAGAGTTAGTTTTAAAGAGGGGCTAAAAAGCTTATCTTTTTTAAATTTTGGTATTTGTTTATTAGTTTCCTCTTAAATATATCAAACAACTTATACGATACATCCATAAATATGAAGTATTAGAAGAATAATTTCGATATATTTTGTTGGAAAAGTAAAAGAAAGAAAAAGATAGAAGCCCCAATCAACTATACAATAATACAAACATGCACGTGGCACTATAGTTTCATGCAGATAATTGAAATTATTGTCATCGTATATGTATGACCTAGTAAAGTTGATAAGCTTATCCCACATATATATAAATTTAAATCCTATCAATATACATTTTATAATCTCATCTCGTTTACATTTAAAAATGATCGACTCGTATTAAAATAAAATAAAAAATCAAAATCCACCATATCTTGCTTGTGAAAATTAAAGAAAACACTAATATTATACATGTACAAATAATTTGCTTCAAAATAATTCATGTACAAATAATAATTAATAATTCTTACACAAACTATCAAAGACATTTTTTTTTTCTCAAAAGGAAATTTTGATAAATTTACAAACTTTCTCGACACGCAAGGATTGTTTCAATGTACTACAATAAAAGATACTCCAACAATGTAATACTCCTACAAGATTCGACTTCAATGGCAGCCACAAGGAGCCACAAAATACTAACATCATTAGCTCGCCTATCATCAATTAAAACTTCATAAAAAACGGCATTATTATTATTATTATTATTACTATTATTATTATTTATTTTATTTATTTATGTATTTATTTTTTCTTGTTTTTTCCAAGCATTGTTATTACATTATAAATGGAACGTTCACTCATTCTATCCGAAGCGACTCTCAACCAATCCCTTATCTCCTTCCCCAAATCCGTAATTTCAAAAAATGTCCCGCTTTCGGCAATTCTTCGCCGGAAAATCATTTTCCGGCGACAAAACCACCCGGAAAAAACTCTTCCTATCTCTCCTGGCCACAGTCGTGCTCGTCGCCGCCGTAGTCGGCGTCGTTGCCGGAGTCAAATCCAGACAGCACAGCTCGGACGGCGGCGACAGCGCCAGCCTCAAAATCTCCGGTGCCCACGCCATCGCCAGGTCCTCGTGCAGCAGCACATTGTACCCGGAGCTCTGCTACTCCGCCATCGCCGAGTCTCTCGACGGCGAGAAGGTGAAATCCCCAAAAGACATCATCTTCCTGTCGCTGAACGTCACGATCGCCGCCGTGCAGCGGAACTACGCCGCCATCGGGAAGCTGCTCGCCGGCGACAAGGGCAACTTCACGAAGCGGGAGAAGGCGGCGCTAGGCGACTGCCTTGAGACGCTCGATGAGACGCTCGACGAGCTGGAGACCGCCGTGAAGGAGCTGAGCGAGTATCCGTTTAAGAAGTCGATCGAGGCGCACGCCGACGACCTCAAAACCCTCCTCTCCTCCGCCATCACCAACCAGGTAAATTTTAGACTTATTATCAAAACTATGTTGAATTTAATTTATTTGAGATTTTTTTCAGCTACAATTTACATACACTAAATGACTCCAACTGAATTTCACTTCGTCGTTTTCTATTAAATTGATTATAAACTAGAATTAGGTAGTTTTACATTTTTCAAGATATCACAAACCACCCAAAAGATTTTGTCCGTTGAGATATTAATACGTAGCTGCTATAATAATGAAATTAAGTCGCCTATATAAGTGGCGGTCGTAAAAACAATAAATACTAGTAAGACTTAATTCAGGTGCGACGTAGAAAAAATTCTTCTCCGAGCTACATTTTCTAAAGTTTAATTTTAAAATTTTGAAATTAAGACTGTTATTTTTTGATTTAATTCGGTAATAAAGGTTATATTAGTGTACACAAAATATCAATAAATTGACGATTTTAAATAAATTAAAAAAATAGTGTGGTGAGCCCCTATTGGCACCTATTGGGTCCGCCACTGTATTACAATGAGATGTGCTAATAAAAATCTTGGTGGAACATTGTCAAAAAAAAAAAAATCTTGGTGGAACTATATTTTTTAAATTTTGAGTTTGAGATTTTGAAAATACGAGATGACCATGAGGCTATTAATTAATTACACAATAATTCATACTACAACATAAGAATAACTTAATGATTTTATTAAATTAACCTATAGAATTGTCCTATAATTTTAGGTTATTTGAAGTGGGATGGAGAGAGTATATATTTGTTTGGAGCTAAATTAAGAGTAATAGATAACGGGACACAGTAAATTATGAAACAGATGATTCTTGCTTTTAGCTCCTCTTGAAATCGCCATCGAATGTATATTTTCGCACTAAGTTATTCTTTTTTTGTTTTTGCTTTACTTAATTCAGGAGACCTGCCTCGATGGCTTCTCGTACAATAAGGAGGACAAGCATGTACGAGATGTCTTTGTCGGAGGGCAGGTCGTCCGCGTCGAGAAGCTATGCAGCAACTCGCTTGCAATGCTCTGTAACATGACGAAGAAGGATATGGAGGAGGAGCGGAAGCTCAACGGCGGCCGGAAGCTCGCCGAGGCGGAGGGCGGCTGGCCGGAGTGGCTGTCCGCCGGGGATAGACGGCTGCTGCAGTCCTCGTCTGTGACGCCGAACGTCGTTGTGGCGGCGGACGGCAGCGGGAACTACAAGACAGTGGCGGCGGCGGTCGCGGCGGCGCCGGAGAAGAGCAGCAAAAGGTATATAATTAGGATTAAGGCCGGGGTGTATAGAGAAAATGTGGAGGTGCCGAAGAAGAAGACGAATATAATGTTCCTCGGCGATGGGCGGAGCACCACCATCATCACCGCCAGCAAAAATGTTGTCGACGGGAGCACGACGTTCAACTCCGCTACAGTTGGTGAGTTTACGGTTCTTGCCTTTTCTTTTACTAGTCGCTTTTTTTTTGAAAAAAAAGAAAAAAAAAATCTTTTCCAGCCTCATGCAATCGTGGATATTTTGTTCGTGCATGCATCATCATTTTTCCACTACTCAAGCGATAAATGAAATTTTCTGCATTTTCAAACTTTCTTAGCTAAACGTCATTCAATTTTATTGCTATTATGGCTTTATTTTTTAAATTACTCTATCTTTGCATTTTCCCGATGTAGTAGTATACTATAAAAATAACTCGAATTGTAGGAATTTTGCATATGCTAGTCTGACGACTCGCTTTCAATTATTATACTCCAGTTTTTAATAAATATTTTTCTTTGATTTTAATTTATAATTTTTAATATAAATTTAAGATAATTATCTTGGATTCATTAATTTAATTAAGGTTTATAATTATTTTATTATTTTTATTTTTTAATTAATAACTAATTATTATGATTACTTAATCCAAAGTTAATTAGGGTGTGTAATTTTTTTAAAAAAATCAATTTTTAATAATATAAATTAATTATGGGTTCATTATAATTATGATTACTTAATCCAAAGTTAATTAGGGTGTGTAATTTTTTTAAAAAATCAATTTTTAATAATATAAATTAATTATGGGTTCATTATACAATTTTTTTTTTTTGCAGTGAATTGTTATAAAAGAGTGAAATTAAGTAATATTTTTTATTTGACTTGGGGCCGGGGAGTTGGAGAGGGGGAGCAGTGAGGTTTGAACCCGGGATCTCACTGTTCACACATAGAAGGTCGCACCGCTTGGTGTCCCCTTAGGGACGAGTGAAATTAATAATGAAATACAATAAACGGTGGGACATATGATCCCATTTTGAAATTAATAATGAAATACAATAAACGGTGGGACATATGATCCCATTTGAAAACCATAATCTTCCTTTTATGAATACAAATTCTAGAAGATAGTCACTTGGAAATTAAGGTCCGATGATATATAGCACTAATATTATGCACGTAACATATATTAGTCCAACACAAAATGCATGTAATATAATATATGCTGCAATTACAAAATTTGAATATGTGAGTGTGTGTGTACGTGGTCACTAGGTGGCGAAAGTGACTAGACTAGAACAAAGCAGAGTTTGCGGTTGGGTTGTAGCTGGTGGGGAGTGGGGTAGGGTGGGGTGGGGGGGGGTATACCTCGATATATACGAATCTCTTACACATATATACAAAACGTTGGTCTACAAGTATCACATGAATTCTTTTGTTTTTGGTGTCTGTTTCTGAGATAAGGTAGCAACTAGCAAGTGGTTTACGTTTCTGAGCAGCCTTCCATATTTCTAGGTTTAATTGGGGTCCCACTGTTTTAGTATCTCATATATGAATAAAACATGGGCGAATAATTTTATACTAATTAATAAAAAATATTATAGTTAATAGTTAAATTCCTATATTACAAATATTTTTGTTTTGTTTGTCTGATCATATTTTGTAAACTTTATTAATATAATTGATTGTCTTTTTGTGTAATTTATGCGAATTATTGGAATAGAATCCCTTTGTCGTTGGACTTGTGGGGAAAGAATATGATGTACAGCAAAAGACAGTAATTAATTAGAGCGCTCTTAGAAAATCAGAATATTTAAAAAATTACATAATGAATTCATTCATTCTTATTCGCTGATATTTTTCAAGATCGTCCAGTTGTAAAGTTCTGCTAGCTGAAAAAAAGGCGCTTGTCAATTGACACATGCAGGATGCAGCCCATTTTTATTTTTATTTTATTTTATTATATAATATAATATAAAGAAGATATAGTAAATAATTGGAAAACTGTGTGCGCATTAGCGGATGCATTAAAAGGAAATGAGTTGTCAAGATAAACATATATTGCCGTACGTCTAGCACTATACCAAATATAGACCTGCAAATAATGTATATATTTATCACATAGTATATATACGCATTTTTTTTATTTGTTTAGAAATATATACGTATGTGCATGAATATTGATAATGTTGGACGTGCATTTCGTTTTCATTAATTAATTTCTCTTAGTATTTCTTTTAGATGTTGACTAGTTTATGTAGTACAATATTTATTTATGTTGACTAGATTAATTATGTGATGTGATGATGTGATGGTTCATAAATTTAACATGGTCTTCTCCTATTTCCCTCCTTTAATTACGCTTTAATTGACAATTAAAATCCCGGCCCCCACCTAATTCACCGACACAAAATATTTGACTGATTTCATCCGATTATTTTTATTAGATCTCTTTTACAAAATAAAATTCTACCCGCATTTGACGGTGCATATGCAAAATAACTCATTTTTATAAAAACATATTAAAGCCGTTTTAATTATATGTGAAAATAGTGAAACTCTAATACTGAAGGGTGAAAATATTTTCTGTCGAGCGATGCTATCACCTCGTATATTTTACATGTCAACCAACCACATTATAATGGCTTAGTTAATAGCATTACTTTTAAAAGTAGTTGCTATCCACTTTTTTACAAGTTGCTTAAAATAACATGGCATCAACTTTTATTCCTTTCCAGCTGTGGTGGGAGAAAAATTCATGGCCCGGGACATCACTTTCCAGAACACGGCCGGGCCCAGCAAGCACCAAGCCGTGGCCCTTCGGGTGGGGTCGGATCTATCCGCCTTCTACAAGTGTGACGTGTTGGCCTATCAAGACACTCTCTACGTCCACTCCAACCGCAACTTCTTCATAAATTGCCTCATAGCCGGCACGGTCGACTTCATCTTCGGCAACTCAGCCTCGGTGCTTCAAGATTGCGACATCCACGCCCGCCGCCCCGGTTCGGGTCAGAAGAACATGGTCACGGCCCACGGTCGGACCGACCCGAACCAGAACACGGGCATCGTAATACAAAAGAGTAGGATCGGGGCGACTTCGGACCTGAAGTCGGTCCAAGGAAGCTTCCCGACGTATCTGGGAAGGCCGTGGAAGGAATACGCGAGGACCATCATCATGCAGTCGTCCATAACGGACGTCATACAGTCGGTCGGCTGGCACGAGTGGAGTGGCGATTTTGCCCTCGATACGCTAACTTATGGGGAGTATCAAAACACGGGGGCGGGGGCATCCACGACCGGCCGGGTCAAATGGAAAGGCTACAAAGTGATCACCAGCTCCACGGAGGCGCAGGGTTATACGCCGGGGAGTTTCATCGCCGCTGGGAGTTGGTTGCCTTCAACCGGCTTCCCTTATTCGCTAGGGTTGTGATTTGTATTCATCATATTCGTTTCCATTATTGAGGCTTCAGGCCCATATTTAAGGCCCATTTGAGTTGGATTAATAATCCCTAAGTGTGTAATTTAGTGGCCAGGCTTTGTGTCCAAATTAGGAATAAAGTGTATTTTTGTGGCTTGTAATAATATACTACTCCACTATTCAATAAAAATGTAAGGGTTTTTAGCTTACTTCAATTTTCGATTAGACTAGTGTTTCACCCGTGAGATGTGCGGGATATGTATATATTTTGTTGAAATTTCATCCGTTTAATTAATTTTTTAAAATATACATGAATGTGAATTTTGTTAAAGTTATTAAAATTAAATTCACATTATAAAAATAATAAAAATTTATAGTATAATTTATTTTAAAATTTATCAACTTTCATAAAAATTCATAGGACGTTTACACGTAGTTGAGTAAGATGTTTGAATAATCAAGGCATCTATCTACACATATATAAAACTAGATCCATTAGCCAAAAATATTCCCGCATTTTTGCTTAATTTATAGTTAGAAGTTTGATTAAAGGTTGATTAATTTATGGAGTGATTTATATGTTGGGAGCGCATACAACATATATCTAACAAAAGTTTTAACCATCTCAATTAACTCCATATATAATGAGCCTAAATTTTGGGGATTATTATTTCTTAATATTTCTTAATGCAGGCAATGAGACATTAATTTGGTTGATCGATTACAATAAATGTTATTGTTTATTTAATATTTTTATAAAAAGTTTTTTTTTTTCGTTACGTGGCAATTCCTAAAATTTTCATTCCTGTTTTTCTAAATTCCGTTTTATTCCAAAATCTATCGATATGTAACTCCACCATACCCCATCTCCGGGCATATATATAAAATATGTTTAGCTAATAGGAGTATTATCTTCATTATATATTTAGAAGCTATAATCAACCATTAATCGGCCTATTATGATGCAAAAAATTATGTAATTGTATATTGACTAAAACTACCGATGATAATGCAATCAATCAATCCATAATTTATGCATGGCACTAAACTTCAAGTTAATCCATAATAATTTATGTAGGGGTGGGAATCGAGTCGGGTTCGAGTACCCTATCCAAAAAAATTGGGTACCCAGACCCGAATTAGAAGCTAAATCATGTACTGAACTCGAAATTACTCGGTCAAATGTCAAGTCGAATACCCGAATTACCTGATTTCGCTTAATAGGTTATTCGGGTACCCTAATACCCGATTTTCTAAAAAAAATCGAAAATGTAGTGATGGTCGATATATACTCAATAGACCTCTGACGTGCTTTCATTTGCCTTTTCATTTACTTAATTTTTTTTTCTTTGTTTCTAATTAGTCATCTGTTGTATCTTTGGTTCTGATCGCGATGAATTCTGCCTCGTGTGTATGATTTGAGATTTGAACGATGATTTATTCATGGAATTTTAGCTTCTAAATGTGTTCGCAGTAGTAATTCTTCTGAAGTGAGGAGAATTTACGAATTCCTCTTTGCCTGTTAATGTGGGTGTCAATATTTTACAATTGGGTTAATTATAGTTTATAGCCTAAACTTTCACTTTTTTCATTTTATAGCCTTAACTATATTTATTTTTTGTATATCCTGAATTTTGGTATATTATTTAATTATAGCCCGAAAATGAAAATCAATATCGGAAGTCTAATTTGGACGGCCAAAAATCTGACTCAGATTGAAAAATGATGTGGATATTTTATTTTTATTTTTAAGCCACATCATTAAATTACAAAAGAATAGATAAATGGAACATGTATGGAATTGATAATTGTCCATCTGTTTAGCATTGAAATTGCCCCAAAGAATAACACTGAAATTTTCATGCTGGAACAAAATGGAAGAACAATTTCAGCGAAAGAATCCACGCCATTTGTTAGACTTTATCTCCCAATGAAATTTTCGAACTCTTTTGCACTTTTTTTTTTTTTTTTTAACTATCAACTTTATGTCCCAAGCATATTCAATTAAAAGTTTAGTTAAACACCGTGAAAATATGTTGTATAAATATTTGGTGTGTCACATATAAATGTATTGGAAGAACTTTTATGTTGTTCTCTGGCTTCCGGAAAACAAACAAAACAAAAGGAGATTTAACAGTCACAGCAAAATTAAATCATGCACACCAAGCGTTCGATAAAACTCCTAGCAAAACTATATCATATAAAGATAAAATTAACAATTTTGCAGATTAAATAGATAAAAAAATAGATTAACAATTTTGCAGATTAAATAGATAAAATTAACAATTTTGCAGATTAAATAGATTATGAATTTTGCAGATTAAATACACGTAAAATACTTTTATAACTCAATTCCATTATTTTTTATTTTGTTATTTAATGATGTGGCTTAAAAATAAAACTAAAATATCCACATCAATTTTTTTGTAATCTGAGTCAGATTTCCGGCCATCCAAATCAAACTTCCGATATTGATTTTCATTTTCGGGCTACAATTAAAAATATTATACCAAAGTTGTGGATATACAAAAAATATATCATAGTTAAGGCTATAAATGAAAAAAGCTGAAAATTTAGGCTATAAACTATAATTAACCCTTTAGAATTTGATTTAAATAGCTGAAAAGAAATCATCTATGAGGAAGCCAGTTTTTGCCAAGGTTGACCAGCTGCGCCACAAATGGGAATAATCTTGTAGCAAAGGTTTTGACTTTTGAGTTCGAAGATGGTACTGCATCTGTCAAACTAAGTTACACAACCAAGATAAAAATTTCATATTTTTTGCTGGAACAGGGAGTGGGATGCGGAAGAGTGGACGAAGAGTAGGGTTGAAAACTTGAAATTGAAATTGAATTTCAGAATTTTTTTTATTTAATTAAATATTTTAAAATATACCTAATTTTAAAATTGGGTATTTCAGGTATACCCGATACCCGATTTTTCCTACACCCTAATACCCGATATCGATCCGATACCCTAATTTTTCGGGTATCGGGTACCCTATTCCCAATCGAGTTTGGGTCGGTATCAGGTATACCCGATACACGAGCCCTAACTTCCCGACCCTAAATTTATGTTATTTGAATATTTGAGTAACGTGAATGGAAAATTAAATCTTATATGTTACAAGCTATAAAATAAGGGTTAAGTATCAATTTGGCCACTAACGTAGAGGCCCCTGTAGCTATTAACACCCTAATAAGGGTTAAGTATCAATTTGGCCACTAACGTAGAGGCCCCTGTAGCTATTAACACCCTAATAAGGGTTAAGTATCAATTTGGCCCCTAACGTAGAGGTCCCTGTAGCTATTAACACCCTATGGGCAGCGGTGTGTCAATTAAGCCCCTGAAGTACCTAATTTCCGCCAATTAACCCCTCCGACTTAACGGACGGTTAACATCGTTAACTATTTTATTTTTTTTTAATTTTTTTTAGTTTATTGGTGGTGGGACCCACACCATCTTCTTCGCCAAGCTCACCGGAAACACGCTGAAAACCTAATCCACCCCTTCCCCGAAAATCCGGCGTGGCGGCGACGATGGTGGCCGGCGGAGCTCGGCAAGGCGGCGCGTTGAGGAGGCTCAGCCGCTTTGTTGCTGCTCCTTTCGCTGCTATGGAAGACCGAAGGTGGCGCTTAGGGCTGAAAAAGGAGGGAGGGTGGTGACTTCGCGGTGGTGGTGCGGCAGAGCGCGACGGCGGCGCGGCCAAGCTGCGCGCGGCTGCCGACTGCTGCTGGAGTTGCTGTCGAGTTGCTGATGCTGTTGTTACGTCGTGGAGGAACGGCAACTGGTGGTGGTGGCGAGAAGCGACGACGGCGGTGGAAGGTGGCGGCTGCTGCCTTTGCGCAAGAGAGGGAGTAGGCCGAGAGAGAGAGTTGAGCGTGAGAGATGAGATAGACGAGAGAGAGCAAAGCGTGAGAGAAAGATGTGAGCTTGTCGCCGATGCGACGCCGGAGTTTCGGGGAAGGGATGGATTAGGTTTCCGGTGAGCTTGGTGAAGAAGATGGTGTGGGTCCCACCACCAATAAAATAAAATAAAAATAAAAAATTAAAATAGTTAACGGTTTTAACCGTCCGTTAAGTCGGAGGAGTTAATTGGTGGAAATTAGGTACTTCAGGGGCTTAGTTGACACACCGCTGTCCATAGAGTGTTAATAGCTACAAGGGCCTCTACGTTAGGGGCCAAATTGATACTTAACTCATAAAATAATCGAGCTAATTGCTTGCAAATACTTTCATTATCCCTCAAGAAATATACATGCATCATATCTCATCATCAATTGCATCATTAATTTCTTAATTTTGTAAAGAATGTCTTTTCCTTAATTAGTTAACCCATGATAATTTATGTTATTTGAATATTTGAGTCATGTGAATGGAAAATTAAATCTGATTTGTTACAAACTATAAAATAATTGAGCTAAATGACCACAATATTGACAAAATCTTTTTTATCTAATGATTATTATTATCTATGTAAAATTTCAATCAAAATATCTAAATATTTTTTCTTTCAAATTTTCTATTAGTTAGAATGAGCTTTTGGAACTTTTATTTACTTTTTATAGATTTGCATTTCATAATTATTTTTTTTGAAACGTTGATTGGCTGTACTTTCACAAACTATTAGTAAATTTTGGCGTTTTTTCAACTCTATAAAATTGTAAAGTAAATACATAAACTTTAGCTCGTTTTGAAATTTATCTCATTGGATGAATTACCTCTCGATGATCTTGAACCGATCACTAATTTTAATTTCGCTCAAATCAAAACTGACATGAGAAAATTTAAGTTGATATAATATACATACATTATATTAACATAACTTATACAAAATTATACTAAAATATATACAATACATATGTATATATATATATACACATATGATCAAAATTCAATCGCTAAAAATAAAATTTTGATCGTTAAAAATAAAAATTAACAAAAAATACGATCAAAATTAATATTTATAACGACCGAATTTTCGATTGCTAAACTATCGTTAAATTTAAAGATCGAAAATTTGATCGTTAGTGTTTGGAACGACCACGTAAATAGCGATCGATGGAAACAGTTAATGGTTAATTAACTACCGTTTTTTGAATTTTAACAACCAAATTTTTGATCGTTAAATTCGCATTTTTTTAGCAGTGTTCAAATTACAAACTTTCTGAGATATACCAGATTTGATTAATTTACATCCTTTTAATTCAATTCTCAAATACTATAAAATGTCTTGTACTGTGTATTTTTATGCTCACACTCTCTACCAAACTTTATTTCAGAACAAACAAAAAAGATTTTTCCAATGTTTTATATATGACACTTTATTTGATAAGAAAGAGTCGCATCATATCAAAGTAAATACCCTTAAATTACGAGAAAAAATAAGATGGATCCTTATAACACAAGCATATATTTTGAGTCTTTTGACCATTATAACTTTTTGGTTTTATGTCTTTTGTCCATTATTGATTTTGGATCTAAAATATTAAATATTCAAATCAATTATATCAAATTATTGGCCATCCGGCCCAGATGTGATCGGCAGGGGTCCATTTGGCGATTTGTTATTTTTTAAATCCTATTATATTTTTGAATGTTTCATCATTCCAAATACAAAATGCTACTACAACATTTCTTACTTATAGTATTTTCTAATGATTAATGTTACATTTTTTATATATAAATTTAAAGGGGAGGAATTATAAAACTTGAACGTCATATTTAATCCTTTCCGAATTATAAATCCATGTACTTGTACAAAATGTTTTATTTAAAAGATAATATGATCCAAACAATGAAAGCATGTAAAAAAAATAAATCCAAAGAGTTTTATACCAGAGTTGTCTCGTACTCCCTCCGTCCGCCAAGATTATGTCACAATTACTATATCGGGCGTCCGCCAAGATTATGTCACTTTCCTTTTATGGCAATGGTCCCACCATCCTCTTTAATATTTTATCCTTACTAACACTCTTTATTTACAAAAAAACCACTCAAAATTCAATCTCAACCACTCATCTCATAAAGTGGTGGAACCCTTTCTCCACTACATCAAAATCATCACCAATTTTATTAAATCCCGTGCCCAAGCAAATTGCCATAATCTTGGCGGACGGAGGGAGTAATATATATATATATATATATATATATATATATATATATATATATATATATATATAGGGTAGGGTTAATATAAAAACTCCTCTTAAAATGAAAACTAGGAACCAATTTAAAGCCATTGATTTAAATAAAATAGAGGGCTGAGATTAAACTACAGATGCACAATTTCGATTGCATAGATGCACAGTTTCAATTGCATAGATGCACAATTTCGATTTGCTTGAGTATTTTGCATTGTTGGTTTCAATTGCATAAATTGCATATTTTTTAAGTGCACAGTAAAATATAATAGATGCACAGTTTCTTTTGTTGACTAAATCATAACCATTAGATCTAATATTTAAAAGGTCAAGATTAGGTTCCTAGTTCTCATTTTAACAGAGGTTTTTATTAGAACCTCTTCCTATATATATATATATATGTGTGTGTGTGTGTGTGTGTGTGTTTAACAAATTAAGATTTATCAAATGATACTTAAATTTACACATACTTAAATTTTGTTTTAATTTAAAAAAATCTATAATGATTCTCCATTTATCTTTATAATGACTCAAATCCCCCATATTAATGATTTGGGTAAGTCTCTTACCAATTAAATTGCACTTTGAAGTATTGGTCAACGTTGAGAACAAATACTATATTGTTGAATATATTTGGAGATTTGGTCAAAAAAGAATATTATAGCAAGGGCGCTTGTCATTTAAATTCATTCATACGGGTGAGGGGCTCGCCACTGAACTCGCCACAATCAATGGCAATCATTTTTTTATTTTTTATTTGGTTAATTTTAAAAGTGCACCAAGTTATATATTCATCTTGTAATAGTCTTTAAAGCACTCATACAAAATGGACACATATTTAATTATATGAATGTGCTTTTAGATCAGCTGATGAAGCTTTGTGTACGCAAAAGAATTTGAAGTTTTTTTTTTTTTTTTTCCCCACATATTATAGTGATGTCGGTCATTTCGTTGATTACGAGTCATCATGTGATAACAAAATTAATTTATAAGATGTTGGTTGAATTCGAATACATGATTTTTCCATTCTACGAGCCAAGATACTTTAATAAAACAATTTTGAAACTTTAAATCGTAATAATAATAAAGATGCCACATTAAAATAACTTTATTATGAGTTCCCTCGCCATAAGAAATGATGAATTGAAAAAAAAAATGTAATTTTCTCCATCTATATATTTTTGATACTACAATATATACCTTGATACATTTAAACCACTGTGATTTATAATATTAAACTAGACATAGAAATTGACATTAAAACAACATTGTATTTAGGGACTTTACCAAAATTATGTGAGTTAATAGTGTTTTATGTCCCGAACTTTCAATATTTTCTATAAAATGTCTCGAACTTACATTTACTCCTAAAAGGTTCCGAACTTTCAACTTTTTTCATAAAATGTCCCGCTATACAATATTTTCCACCAACAGTGGTTCATTATATGATTTTTCAACGATGAAGATTTTCAAAATATTTCATCCGCGCGAGATAGGTTATCTTTATGTCACCAAATTTTGTATAGCGGGACAATTTATGAAAAAAGTTGAAAATTCAGGACTATTTTATGAAAAATGCTGAAATTTCGGGATATAAAACAATATTAACTCAAATTATGTTAATGTAATTTAAACAAAAGAATCAAAGAAATGATCAGAAAGCTCATTTTTTTTCTAAAAAAATTTGATTAATATATATTGTAAATTAAAGCGCGTATTTGTGTGTAGAAATGTGAAAGCACATTATCTGACATACGTTAATCCAGCCACACACTAGATTTAAATCTCTCTTAAACTAATGATTAAACATACGCACGTCCCAAAACCAAAGAAGCATCGAAGAAGAAGAAATATTCAAATTAAACAAAAACTAAAATCACTTTTTCAACTTCAATAAATAGCCAACTCGAAAAAACACAGAAACACCAGACACGCCTTTACACAAAACAAACCCAGACACCGAGTTAACTCAGTCATGGACACCGTCAATTCCTTCAAGGGCTACGGCAAAGTCGACGAGCGCGACGAGGCCGGTTTCCGCCGCAAAACTCGGAAGCGCCTCATCATCCTCGTCATTTCAGCAATTCTCCTGATCGCCTTGATCGTCGGCGTTGTCGCCGGAACCTTAGCTCACAGAAATAACAAAAATGGCAGCTCCGACAGAGCTCCGGCGACTACCTCGGCTGCGCTCAAGTCAATCTGCGGCGTGACTCAATACCCTGAATCGTGCACGACGAGTTTGAGCTCCTCCAACTCCGCCGATCCGGCGACGATCTTCCGGTACTCGTTATCCGTCGCAATGGACTCGTTAGAGAAGATCTCGAATCTTCCGACGGAATATATCGAGAAAAAAACTGACCTCGACGAAAAGACGAAGCAGGCGCTGCAGGTGTGCAGCGCCGTGCTGAGTGACGCCGTGGATTCGTTGAACGAAACTGTCGGCGTCGCCACCGCCAGCAATGGAAAACAATTGCTTTCCATCGCCGACGACTTGAGGACGTGGCTGAGCGCGGTGATCACCGATCAGGACACGTGCCTCGACGCCCTCGAGGAGGCGGGGGCAAATGCGACGGTGGTTGCCGACGAGTTCAGGTCGTTGATGGCGAACTCGACGGAGTTCGCTAGCAACAGCCTGGCCATCGTGTCAAAGGTGATCGCATTGATAGGAGGGTTCAAGATTCCGGCACACCGGCGGCTGCTGGGAGAGGTGGAGGATGGTTTCCCGGCGTGGGTTGGGGCGGCGGAGCGGCGGCTCCTCCAGGTGGAAAGGCCTACGCCGGACGTGACAGTGGCGATGGACGGCACCGGTGACGTGAAGACGGTGAATGAGGCGGTGAAGATGCTTAAGAAGAAGAGTAAGACGAGATTTGTGATCTATGTGAAGGCCGGAGTGTATGTGGAGAATGTCTTGTTGGAGAAGGCGCATTGGAATGTGATGATTTACGGTGACGGCGCCGCTGCGACTGTGATTTCCGGCAGCAAGAACTTTGTCGACGGGACTCCGACCTTTGACACGGCCACTTTCGGTGAGTGTCTCAATCTCGTATTTTATTATATATATCAAATGAATAAATTTTGTCATAGTATAATTTTTTAATTGGCCTCAAATGGAGTAATAAAATTTTAACAAGTCATGCAAGAAAATGATGGTGCACGCAAGCTCGAGTTGCTTAAAAGAGTTCAAATCAATTTTGTTTCAATGCTACATTTTGAAATAAGTTCGATATTTTATTTAAAAATATAATCTCGTATATGTATTTTTTTATATATAATCTGATATATCAGCATTGCGTCAAATATATATCTTGCTTGCATGAAAAATATTATAGTTGAAATTAAGATGATGTTCAATATTATATCATATTGATTTTCTTTCTTTTATTTTTCAACTTAGATTTCAAAATTGTAGCATCTTTCAAATCTGAGGGAAGCACACTACCAATTTATGATATGAAAATGTCAGATAACATGTGATTTGGTGCAATAATGCTCCAAACAGTTACATATGAATGTTATACTTAATTAATACTACTAGTTTTGAGACCCTACCATGTGTTTTTATTTATTTACTAGGTCAACATCATTATATTTGCCGCTCTCATTTTGGTAGTCAAAATCATGAACTTCCCACTTTTCATTTATTTTTTAGAGTTATAATATTTGATTTATGTATACAATTATTAAATAGGAATGTATGCATATTAATTAGTTGGATATTTAGATATCTCATGTCTATTGAGTGTGGTGTCTAACACACTCATCTCATTCACATTAATAAAGTACATATTGACTGAGAATATAGTCTAATTTTTGTTGAAACTGACATGATTAGTAAATTAGAAAAAGTTGATTTGAAATGCTTTTGCTTATTTTTTGTCTTTACACAATCTAGATTATAAAGTGAGCAATCTCATGACCGGATATGCTACAGGCCGACAACTATTGCAAATAGCTAAAGAAATTATTTAGAAATACTATATATTTACAAGCCAAGATAAAATATCATGGAAATCAAAGTGGACCTTTTATTAGTTTAGTTACTTAATTTTAACATTTGCAATCAAGTTTGTTTAACTTTGTTTCAATAGGACAAATACTAACAACAAGCTGATGTTAATGAGACTATTTTTCTATCCTACAGCCTGCATTGCTTTAAATATTTGACTAGCTCTTCAATTAATCTCTAGATGTTTTTTTCATGAATTAGTTCGTTATTAACAAAATATGATTTAAATTAACAATTTATTTGATACCACAGCTGTAGCTGGCAAAGGATTCATAGGTCGGGACATAGGGTTTAAAAACACGGCCGGGGCGTTGAAGCACCAGGCAGTGGCCCTCCGGTCGGGCTCGGACCAATCGGTGTTCCACCGATGCTCCTTCGACGCGTTCCAAGACACCCTTTACCCGCACTCCAATCGCCAATTTTATCGCGACTGCAATGTCACGGGCACCATTGATTTCATCTTTGGGAACGCCGCCGTCGTCTTCCAAAACTGCAACATCATGCCTAGGCAACCCATGTCCAACCAATTTGTGACCATCACTGCACAAGGCAAGAAAGATCCTAATCAAAACACTGGCATTTCTATTCAAAGATGTGTGATCAAACCGTTTGATGGGCTCAAAGCTCCAACTTATTTGGGCCGCCCTTGGAAAGATTACTCCACCACGATTGTCATGCAGACCGAGATCGGCGGGTTTTTAAATCCATTGGGCTGGATTTCTTGGGTCAAGGATGTTGAACCGCCCAAATCGATTTTTTATGCCGAGTATCGGAATACTGGGCCGGGCGCCAGCACCGCCGGTCGGGTTAAGTGGGCCGGGTACAGGCCCGCTGTCACAACGGCCGAAGCATTTAAGTACACTGTAAATTCATTTATTCAAGGCCCATCTTGGTTGCCTGATGCAAATGTGGCCTTTGATTCGACTTAGGATTAAGGGCGTTGACAAAATGACATATACTTTTTGTTTTAATATTTTTGTTCTTTCTATCGCTAACAACTTTGTATCTTGTTTGATATTTACAAATTTGTAATTCCATCAAAACTCTATACACTTGTTAGTTGATTTTTTTAGGGTTGACATTATTATCTAATTCCGATTTACTTATTTTACAGTTGGAGTTCGCAAAAAAATAACCAATAGGCGTATGATTATATGGTGAAGTCTATACTAAAAGATGTTATTTAGCCCGTACATGTTTAATATGGTTTGGAAACTTAGCCAATCTATCTTGTTTAATGCCATTTTCTTGTTTATTATTTTAGTTATTTCTTTCACGAGATTAGCCAAATGAATTGTAAAGATCAATTTAAGTAAAATATTTAAATTAAAAAATTACTCCTTCCGTTCTATTATAAGTGGCTCAAAACTTTTCGACACATAAATTAGGAAGATGTAAATTTGTTCAGGAATTAAGAAGATGTAAATTTGTTAAAAATGGTACGACCCACAGTTTTTTAATTGATAAATTTTTCTATTCATGGAAATATGCCACTTATAATAGGACGATCCAAAATATAATACAGATCAATTTTAGTGAAATGGTGGGAGTAATTTGAATGAATGAATTTATATTTTTTATATAAAAAATAATAAAAATACAATCTAAATTTATAATAACAATAAAAAAAGATGATCGCACGATCCTCGAGACATGCCCGGCCTTGAATCCGCCACCACAACTGCTACTCAATACTCATAATATTTGCAGGCTACAATTTTACATTTCTACCAGCCCAACAAAGTTTGTAGAACACTTTTATGAATGTACAAGACTTGTGTAGCGGGCCGGACTGGACCTGATTTTCTAGCCAATCATCACTTCGGGCTGGGTCGGGTCAATAAAAAGTTTCAAGTAAATATTTACGTGGTCCAATGTGAATCGAAATCGGATCATATCACTTTTGACAACTTTAGCAACAAGTCTTAAAATGAGCGTTGATTGTACGTAAATACACTAAGTATGCTTAATTTTTAATTTTTAATTAATATTATTATTTTTTTGATTAATTAATACATGAATTTTCAACATTTCGAAATTTGGTTTGAACTAAAACTTCAACAATAAATAATCCTACATGGACGCCAAAATTTTATTGCACGACTTTTCATTTTTATATAACATAAAAATAAAGTCTGTTTTTTTTTTTGATAAATCAAACAAGTAAATAAAAAAAAATAAAAATTGTATGATAGTGGACTCTAATCCAGGACCTGAAGTCTTGGGCATTAATCATCTACCACTAGGCCACACACGCACACACAACGTCATTTTCTTTATTTTTCATGGGCATTAACGATCTATCGCTAGGCCACACACGCGCACACAATGTCATTTTCTTTATCTTTCATATTGTGCTGCAAGCAATAGGATTCAATGAGTGTGATTTTAGATGAAGAAAACAATGTTGTTTTATATTATGTAAAATATCACTTTAAACCTCAAAGCTATTTTTGCACTATCAATTATATCTGAACTATTGAAAATAATTTTTAAAATCTTGAAGTGTCAATTTTGTATCAATTGTACCATTCATCTATTTTTCACCCTTTGAATTTTTAATTAATAAGGCATATAATCACGTCATTTTATATAATGTAGGTAAAAAAAAGAATAATTCTAAATACATTGTGACATCCGGTGAGCCATGTCAAAATTTTTGGAGCAAAAAAAATAGACGAATGGTACAATTGATACAAAATTGATAGTTCAAGGTTTAAAAAATTATTTTCGATAATTTAGAATATAATTGATAATGCAAAAATAGTTTGAGGTTTAAAGTGATATTTACCCTCTTTATATTATATGAAATGCAATGTTTTAATCTCGACATCCATGTAATAAATTGTTAACCAAAGTTTAGTTTGGCAAATTCTATAATGTTTTAAATTTCAGATATTAATTAATAAAAGTAATAATGTTAATTAAAAACCAAAAATTTAAATATTTGCAATTATCCATAAAAACAAACAAACAAAACAAAGTAAATTGATTTAGTAAAACTAGACCCCTAAATCAAGCAAATTGATTTAGTAAAACTAAACCCCTAAATCACCGTGAGATAAGAACAAAGGGTTTTACTTTTACCAGTTACCACAAACAAAATTAACAAAACCACAATGAATCTGTACCAAAACGTGGGACCCGCAAATTCTAGGCCAAATTTTTTGAGGTTTCGCAAAGTATAAAAAGTTTGGTCGGCAAGTAATCCTTAAACAATTCATCGCCCCCTTCCCCGTTTTCCTCGTCTCTATTGCGAAAAGATTAAATCTTTGGCCAGCAGAGGAAAAACCCAGAAATTTATTACGTATAAATCCACAATGCGGAAATTTGCAGCCGAAAAATCCAAAAATTTATTAGCCCACAGGAAAATCTTAGCTGTCGGTGTGCGGCAGCCCACCGCTTCACTCATCTCATCTCCATCTCAATCCCTTTCACATCATAACTTGCTGCCCCATTCGTCGCTTCTCTTGCGATTCCTGAGCACTGCTGCTGCGAATACCTCTGCCCCTTCTGAATCCATGGCTTCTGATTATTCCTCCACCCCTGTTAAGATTGATTCGATCAATCCTAAGGTGATTTGTTTTTTGTTTTTTGTTTTTGGAATTACATAAATATTTATAGTTTGGATTTTTTTCCTTTTTTGATTTTGTGATCTGGATGTTGGGAGTGGTTATCATTTGCTTTTGTAGGTTTTTATTATTGTTAATTTGGGGTGTTGTGTGCTTTTGAATTTGTGCGAATTTTGAGCTGAGTTGACATATTGTGCGAATTTTGAGCTGAGTTGACATACTTTAGGTTTTTGGTGAGGTTTATTGAACTGATCACTACTCTTCTCTCAATCTGCGACTTTTATGTTTGCTTTATTTTTACACTGTTTTTTTGTCTTTTTGGTTGAGTAATTATACAAGGTGGTGGCATCTATCAGATTCTTTTAGCTTGAGTTTTTTCATCGTTAACTGGTCATCTTGAGTTGTCCTTTTCCACTAGAAAAGTAATACTCCCTCCCTTCATGTTGGTTTGGAGGGCACAAATTTTAATAAATAGTTGAGTTGAGAGGTGTGTATATAAAGTGGAGAAAGAGACCACCGAAATTGATATGTTAGTTAATAAATAAATGGTTCGTTTCTGCTTAAAAAATGGTTCGTGAGATGAGTTTTTTTATAAATATTGAGTGTGAATGAGGTTGACAAAATAAGAGTATGTGTAGTATTTTTAATGGGTTATATCAAACCAACTTTGGCCGATCTTTGGTTTTGCACACCAACTTTGAAATTGGTACAAACATGCACGAACTTATAACAATTGTTGTAATTTTACCACAACTGGGATTTGCGCACAAATTAAAGTTGGTGTTGCAACTCAGTTGCATAAATTTTCTTAACCAGAACGACAGTCGTTTCGATCAACATTGAAGCCAACTCACACAATTTATGCCATCGGGCTGCGGCATCGGCTTTATTTTGGACAAAAAAATCTCAATCATGATGAAAATTACAATAATTGTTAAGGTTGTGTATTTTGTATGCAAATTTTAAAGTTGGTATGGAAAACCAAAAATCGACCAAAGCTGGTGTATTTTAACGCCAATAACCTGTTTTTATCTATGTTAATTAGGTGTGTTTGAGTGCTAAGTGTTTCTTATGCACTGTGTGTAAAGAATGTGATTTAGGGATTTGTTCCTTTTTAATTTTCATGGGGTTGCTTAGTATCAGCATCTGATTGCCTTTTCAAATACTACAATTCTTGGTGATGGGGGGGAAAAATCGTAATAATCGAACTTCTTTACCAGGTTTTGGAGTGTGAGTATGCTGTCCGTGGTGAAATCGTGAACCTTGCTCAGGTAAATGAGTTCACCTTTTTTAGTTGTGATGCATCATAGTCATTTTTGTTTGTGAGCTTTATTTATGAGTTTCCTTTCGACAGAAATTACAAGAAGATTTGAAGGTCAACCCGGATACTCATCCTTTTGATGAGGTAAGTATCACCCTACCTCAATAAAAGATAGACTTGCTCGCAAGTTGCAAATCGTAGTGTGATGTATAAAGTATGCTAAAAATTTGATCTACTTGTGGTATGAATTAGAAAGTGAGGATAAAAAGTCCGAAGAAAACTAACAAGTAACGGTCTGCAAATCTTAGCGAACGTGTTTATTGAGTATGACTTGATTTGCTTGTAGAAGCTTTGACTTGGTGATTATAATCTCTATGAAAGTTTTGTGGCATTGTTACAATTTGCTAGAATCGCAATAACATTGATCAAAACACTGATTTTGTTTGTTTTTGCTCTTTGTGTCACCAGATAATATACTGCAATATCGGAAATCCCCAATCTCTTGGCCAGCAGCCAATCACCTTTTTCAGAGAGGTGTGTATAATGTAATGGTGCAACAAACTTCAAGATTGTGTCGTTACTTGTATTTCTAACATCCTTGTTTCTAATTTCAGGTTCTTGCTTTATGTGACCATCCTGCCATTTTGGATAAAGCTGAAACGCAGGGGATATTTAGGTAAATTGATCAAAATCACGTCGACCTAACACTTTAATGGAAGGAGTCGTTATGACTTTTTTGTAGTATGGATGCTTTTTTATCGTAGAAGATAAAGATAGGGTTATTCATGTTTTCTGTCCCAACTTCCGTTTTCTATTTTCAGCGTCTTCCAAAATTGTTCTGTTATACAAAATCCGGCGATGGAATGATGAGTCACCTTGCCGGATTCTTAGGTGGAACAACATTGTATTGTTTTATTGGGTGAGGGGGAAAACAAATTCTACCTAAGAATTCGGCGAGGTAACTCATCATTCCATCTAACGGATTTTGTATAGTAGGATGAATTTTGGAAAGTGTTGAATATACAGATGATCCTCCTATGCGATGTGAGTTATATGTTCGTTTGGTACAATCTTCGTTTACTAACAAAATCAATGTTGTGGATCTCTAGTGCTGATTCCATAGAACGGGCGTTTCAGATACTCGATCAAATTCCTGGAAGAGCCACTGGCGCTTATAGCCACAGCCAGGTAATAATGGGCTCTTTTGAAATCTAATTCGTGCGATGAATTTATGTCTCCTTGACCGTTGCATCGAAGTTTCATCATCCTGTATTCATCGAAATCAGGGTATTAAAGGACTGCGCGACACAATATGCGCTGGCATCGAAGCTCGTGATGGATTCCCAGCTGATCCAAATGACATCTTCTTGACCGATGGCGCAAGCCCTGCGGTATTCACAAAGCCTTATTTATCTATCACAGTTCAGACGAAATTCGATATAACAACGTTTGTGTTCTTTTTTCAGGTACATATGATGATGCAGCTGTTGATAAGATCGGAAGACGATGGCATCCTTTGTCCTATTCCGCAGTATCCTCTGTATTCCGCTTCGATTGCCCTGCATGGAGGCTCTCTTGTACGTTTTTTACATCCTTTTTTTTGTTTCCCCTAATCGAAGACGATACAAGATCACTACTGGAGATTCAGCACATCTCGTTTTTTGTTTCCCAGGTTCCCTATTATCTCGATGAGGCAACAGGATGGGGTTTGGAAGTGTCCGATGTTAAGAAACAGCTGGAAACTGCCAGATCGAAGGGCATCAATGTCAGGGCTTTAGTCGTTATAAATCCTGGCAATCCCACCGGGCAGGTAACAATTGGCCGATCCTCGTGTTTGTAGACCCCCCCCCCTTTAATTATTGAAATCTGAAGCGGGTTTTCCCATATTTTTCGCCTCAGGTTTTGGCCGAGAGCAACCAACAGCAAATCGTGGACTTCTGCAAGAATGAAGGACTTGTTCTTTTAGCAGATGAGGTGACTTCGCTTCTCGTTAGCTTCAATGTGTATGATTGGGCTGAAAGCGATTAGCTACAGATAATGATAGTCGTTTGCTGATGCTGGTCGTGTTGCTGCAGGTATACCAAGAAAATGTATATGTGCCCGACAAGCAGTTTCACTCGTTCAAGAAAGTTGCACGGTCCATGGGTTACGGGGAGAAAGATATTTCCTTGGTGTCCTTCCAGTCTGTGTCGAAAGGTATAGCAACAAGAACATCTAGTGTTGCGATAATCTAAGGAGCTTTCTTAATGTAGATGTGTTTATTTCGCTCGATGCTCCCAGGTTACTATGGAGAATGTGGGAAACGAGGAGGTTACATGGAAGTCACTGGTTTCGCTCCTGAGATACGGGAGCAGATGTACAAACTAGCGTCGGTCAACCTCTGTTCTAACATATCCGGTCAGATTCTTGCGAGCCTCGTCATGAACCCGCCAAAGGTTAGTACTCGTGATATCTCTGTTCGAGTTCAGACAATTCTACGTCGTATTTAGAAGTTCGTATTCGATGCATATGCAGGTGGGAGATGAATCATATGAATCTTATACTGCGGAGAGAGATGCAATTTTATCCTCCCTAGCAAGACGGGCCAAGGTTAGCCCTTTGTCTTGAATCTTAGCAATGAAAGCCTGAAAGGAAACCAAACAACAAAAGAAATGTAAATAAAACTAGTGGTGGATCGGCACGGTATACCGAAATTTTTTCGTCATACCGTATATCATACCGTAAATTGCGGTATGAGAATTTCCATACCGTTGTCGTACCGTACTTTTCGGTATACCGAAGATCGGCATACCAAAAATTTCGGTATGAGAATTTTCATACCGTTGTCGTACCGATAGTGCGGTATACCGTATCGAAAGTCGGTATACCATACCTTACGGTATTACCGAAGTTATTGTTATATCGTTTCATGCCTAAATTGTCAAACCATTAAGATATACAGTATATTTGTACATATTGAAATTTCATTAAACAAATACAAATAACTTTCTAACAATCAAACTCCACATCTTCAACAAATCAAAAAAATAATTTACCACTAATAATATATATATATATATATATATATATAATTGATTCCGACGACATACGGATTTTTTCGGTATATACCAGTGGTATATACCTAAACAACGGTATATACCGGTTTTTCGGCATATACCGCGGTATCGGTATATATCGGTATACCGCGGTATGAGGAAAATGATACCGTTGTCGTACCGAAAATCTTCGGTACGGTACAATATCGTACCGAAATTTTCGGTATACCGAAATTTCGGTATTTTCAGTATATTTTCGGTACGGTAAGTGCGGTATACCGATTTTTCGGTATTTTGCTCCACCCCTAAATAAAACTTGGGTTATTTGCATATAAATACGCCAACTTTCTGCATTTGCCGGTTTCTCCTTTAGTTAAAAGAATATATTCAAATACACGAACTTTTTACTAGCCTGATTTTTCCCACAAAATTCATTTCCTCCCAACTTGATGTTTCCGCCGGATGTTCCAACGTGGCTAAACTGCTGATTGTCAAAATGACACATCTCTTACTTCTTCTAAACATCTTCGTTTAAAAGAAAAATGTAAGTGCAACTATTTCAATTTCATGGAAAACAACGTCCTTTTTCTACTTAGGCAATAATATGCCACGTAGAAGTCAGGTCAGTTTCAATTTGATAGGAATTGCTCGCCATTTTTTGTAAACATTGAACAGGCACTAAGTTTATGTATTTGGATCCAAAAAAAAGTTGGCCGGAAAAATTAGAAAACATTGAAAGTTAGTGTGTATACACGCAAATAACCCATAAAACTTCCACTCAATCAGCTCATTTATGCATCACATGGACTTCGAAGACTGCCCCCGTTTGCTCGAGTGACTTGAGCTTCATGTTTTTAAGTTGCTTGGCTCAACTTCTGTTTCTTCAGCTCTATTCGAAGATTTACTCGATTTTTGTTCATCTTCAGACTCTCGAAGATGCACTCAATAGTTTGGAAGGAGTAACCTGCAACAGGGCTGAAGGAGCAATGTATCTGTTCCCTCGCATCAACTTGCCAAACAAAGCAATCGAGGCTGCAAAAGCCGTAAAAACTGCCCCGGACGCATTCTATGCTCGTTGTCTCCTCAATGCCACAGGAGTAGTAGTCGTTCCTGGTTCTGGATTCGGACAGGTAACCAGTAACTAAACTTTTCCTAGTTGAGGGCGTGTTTATTTTACGTAATTGTTTAGATGCTCGACAACGACAATACATAATATCCTAAAATGCCACTGCAATCACAATCGCCTTTTTCTTGCGATTCTTCTTTGACTGCTGACAGCCGATGCACCGTACCGTGTCGTAATCGTTGCAGGTTTCCGGCACGTGGCATTTCAGGTGCACGATTTTGCCTCAAGAGGACAGAATTCCGGCCATTGTGTGTCGTCTCACGGAGTTCCACAAGGCGTTCATGGACAAGTATCGCGACTGAGCAATGCTTGATGGTTTGAGTCCCTTCGAATTTCGACGTTATATCTGTACAATTTAGGACCATAAAAACGATTTTGATGAGCAATGTTTGGGTAGCTCTACATTATCTTTAGAAATTTTGGGTTCGTAAATTGATTGTTTCTTCATTTGAAGGCTCTTCTCTTGTTACAGTAAGAAATAAATTCGACTTTGTTGTTTGAAATATTATTTTTTACTAATGAATTTTGCATCATGTTTGGCTTAATTCTGCATCCTTATTCGTTGTTACGAGTTTATGGAGCCTAAAAGCAATGAGCATTCCCTATCACAATATTAATTATTTTATTTGCCTAAAAAAATATTAATTATTTTATATTTAGTATTATTTCCATTTTATTAATTTATATATTATAGAATGTAAGATTTTTTACCGTCAAAATATATGCTTATATGTTGTTGTTGTTCACTTTATAGCTCTAGCCCCCGAGTCAAAATATTCAATCAATTTAAATTGGCGCGGTCACTCCCTCCTAGAAAAGTTCTCGTGGATAGAGGAGTAACTTATTTTTCAATTGGTTGAACTTGATGTAATAGAGTTTAAATTAAATTAATATAAAATATATTCGTTAATTAAATGTTAACGTTTTGTTATAATAATAAAAATACTTTTTTTTATATAATTTTTGTTTGATGAAGTTTTTAAAAAGGTCAATGTAGAATTGAAGAATTTAAAATAATAATAATAATAATAATAAAAATATGTACATTTGATGGAGGAATTCATGTGCCACATTTATTGTCAATTGTATATAGACAATATTTATTAATTTTGTAGTACAAGTTTTTACATTGATGGATAAGAATTAATTTAAAACCTCATATGTCATCTAATCATCATCTCATTTGAATTATGTAAGATCAGTCATCATCTAGAGCTCGAAACACGACATCTGACTTTTGAAAGTCGGATTTTTGAATATCATCTCGTCTGGACCTTCAAATAATATATTTGACTTTTATGCGTCAATCGTGTGAACATCAATATCTAAAGCTTTAAAGATCATAACTCACTTCTGAACATCATTTTTATTAGGAACTTGAAATATCAGAGTTGACTTGTGATTATATCATTTGAAGCTTGTAACATCATAAGTAACTTCTAAACATCATCTCGTATAGAACTTGAAAAATCATGACAGACATTTGTACATAATTATTCATATGAAGAAATGTAATATTTCAAAATTATTACCTTTTTCACGAAAATTGCTAATTTTACTCACGAAAACTTATAAGTTTAATTATTTGATTAAGTAATTATAGTTGTAAGAAAAAATAACCATTGATATGAGTAAAGGTAATATTAAAAACGAATGAAAAAAATAGAAAAAAAGTATTGAAAATAAAAAATTAAACAAAAAAAATAAAGGAGCTAACAAAAAAAAAGACAAAAAGATTGATTTTTTTTTTTGAAAATAAGCAAAAACAAAGAAGAAACAAAAAAACATAAAAAGGAACAAAAGAAGAAGGAAAAGAAAATGGAAAAGGAGAAAAGATATGGGGGAAAGGAGATTCGAACGCTTCACATTTGAGATGAAAAGAGCGCACGTCAACCAAAATATAATGTAAATGTGAAATCCACCGCCACATAGTATGCGGCGGTCGCACACAAGACTAACTGTAATTTTTAGGTAGTTGCATTAAAATGTTAAGAAGAAAAACATATTAAGGTCTGAAAATGAGACAAACATGACAGTTGCATGCCATCATTCTTAGGAATAGAATTCAATAAAAGGCCAATTAAGGCATACTTCGCTGAAGATGTTTTAAAAAAAACATACTCCGTATTTATTATTGTCTGAAGACAATAACAAACATAACCATATATATGTTGTTTGTCCAAGAAAAACTATGATAAAATGGAAGGCCTTAAAGCACTCACAGTGGGGACCCGATCGGGGGGACTCGAGTCACCCCCGAGATCGGGTCACCCACTGCAGCCTTGTCCGTCTCGAGACTGGCCTAATCTATCAGGCTTGGTCTGATGCCCGTTGGAGAGCGCGCGTGCTGTGTACGCACCTATTTAAAAAGAATTGAATTTGAAAAAAAAAAAAGACCGTTTGCCGATTAAGTTTTTTTTTTTGAAAATCGGTCATTTGACCGTTCATTTTTTTTTTCTCTGTTCTTTAAATACTCCTATCTTCTTCTTCACACATCTTCTCCTATCTTCTCCAATATTCTTCTTCTCTCTATCAAACTCTCTCTTAAAAAAAATGGATCCCCACAATTCCAATTGGTACGACTCAAATTGAGTTCCCGACCTCTCCGACGGAGACGATTATCATCCCAATTTGAAGGGTATCAACTTGGAAGAGAAACCTCGTCCAAGCGGCGATGAGGAGATGTTGGCCGCCCATTCCACGTCGAAGCCCAAGAAAGGAGGGCGGCGGAAGGCTATGGCCTTCAAAGAGAAGGCGTCGGCTCCTATGCTGCAGGAAGGAAGAGCCACTCGGCACACCTACACCCTCGAGGAGACGGACTTTATTGTCCGTGTTTGGGCAGAGGAGACCAACGATGCCGTCTGGGGTGTCGATAAAAAAGGAGAGGTCTATTGGGGCCGTATTCTAGAGCGGATGAACTCCCTCCTCGGCGTCGCCTTCAAACCCCGCCAAATAAAGGGCCACTTCGCCCGAGTGGCTGCGGAGGTGAAGTTGTGGGAGAATGTTTGGGTGGAGGTTAGCGCGAAGTGGCCTTCCGGCCATTCCGACGACATGCTCCAACAGAAGGCCCAAGTCATCTTCCAAGTTAGGAGCCCCACTTCAACTACTGGAATGCTTGGAGGATACTCCGAATCAACCGGAGGTTCAAATCCATATACCTTGAGGGCGACGTCCATTCCTCTAAAAAGACGAAGACGTCAAAGACGAAGACGTCGGAGACGGACGACTTCACCACCACGGCGTCGGGCGAGGAGATCACGTCTTCCCGGCCAATTGGAAACAAGGCGGCGGCGAAGGGAAAGGGGAATGCGTCGCAAAGCTCGGAGCCTCCACCGCAATACACGGAGAGGTTGGATAGATCGGACGACAAGCTGGAAAAAATCATCGGCGAGTACGCCAAGAAGAACGAGATGAAGAGGGAGATCCACGACGATCGTGTCATGTTCATAAAGACTTCCGACATGACTCCGGAGCAGCTCGAATGGCACAAGCAATAGGTGGCGGAGGTCTTAGCTCGACGAAGGGCCGGTGGAGACTAGATAGGTTTTAATTATGTAATTTTAAATTATGTTTTTAGGTTTTAATTAAGTCATTTTAAATTATGTCTTCAGGTTTTTTTTTAATGTAATTTTTAGGATTTTTAACATTAATGAAGTTTAATTTTAGGTAAATTGTGTTATTTAAATGTGTGCAATTAAAATTAAATGAAAAATATAAAAATCAAAATTAAAAACATCAGGTCAGCTATCATGTCATCTCACTGCAGCCTTATTGACCCAATGTGGTCCCTCCTCTATCAGGTCAGCTATCAGGTCACCCCCACTGTGGATACTCTTATACCAGCAGACTTAAACTAACTATATAGAACTAAACAGTATCGCCTTCTGCTGCTCCATCAATAAAGACGAGCTTTGACCCTATTTTTTAGCTTAAATTTAAAAATATTACAAACATAATTTATCCTCGTCTCCATTGTTCAATTACTAATAAGAATGGCGATCTTAAGAAGTGTTTACCTAAAATTTTCTAACATTTAAAAGAACATTTTAAGTTGTTTGCAGACATTATTAATTTTGACACTAGTTTGCAGACAATTTCCATCGGGTCGCTGAAGGAGTTCAAGAAAAAGAAATTCAACTGATTTCTCAAGCATGAGGCGCAGAGGCAGATTATGTAGTAGAGCTGTAGAGGCCATTGTCAAGGAAACCATGAGGCTATCTTACTATCTTAGCCCCCCGCATTGCACGAGAAGACTGTAAAATACATAATATTCACCCATCCTATTAATAATGGCTCACTTTATTTGGATACGGGAATTAAGAAGAAATTGTTTAGAGTATAAAGTAAATAAAAATCAATTATAAGGATGAGATATAAAGTAAATTTATAATGTAAATTAAGTGTTATTTTTGGACAAAGCCATTATTAGTGGAACAAAATGAGTATTTAATTAGGTGCATTTACTTTGATTTTAAATTTATCGAAAAAAGAGGAATAGAAAAGGTAAAGTTTAAGTTTAGAAATGTAAGTTGAGAAAGTAAGATGAAAAATAAAAAGTCAGAAGAATAATGAAGTGAAAAAAAAAAGTTGAAAGGAAAGTATAGAGCTGCACTACAAAATGTGTTCAAGCATGGCAACAATGGAAAGATAGCAACCGAAACAGAGCGATCCCTTCTCATAGGCGACTGATAACTTCTTCAACTTCAGAAGGCGAGTAGAGATGGTATTTTGGTGACACCTTAGCAATATCGACATTGTTGGCCGTAACCTGAGACCGAATGACATGGAAGTTATATGTCGGGGGAGAGAAACATATAGATGAAAGTGTCGAATAAAGTAATAACCGCGGTAATTACCTTCTCCTCCATGACTTGCTTCAGAATGGAGAGAGCAATGGTTTCAGCTTCTTTGAGGGTCAGCTCCTGCAAGCACAATGAACGAATCATGTAACTAAAGGTCAAAATTCGCCACCAATCCAACATATATTGAGTTTCAGGGATTGAACTTCGCTGCCTAGATGTGAAAGGACTGAAGAGGAAGAACAAGATACCTTGTTATACTGCTCCTGCAAAGAGCTGTCAGCGCCTTCCGAACCTGACCCGATGGCTTTTGCATTGCATTGCCAGAAAGTGCCGGATGGGTCTGTGTAGTACCTGTGCATGACGGAATCAATGCATGTAAGTTCTAACGAAAGCAGGTAGCAAGGAGAGCTGCCAACCAGAAAAATAGGCGACCTAATTAATTGCAATTTGCAATTGATCTTAATTAGACTTTGATTTACAGATATACTCCATCCCCAATTAACAAGTATGGAGTGGCACAACCACTTTACAAGCAGATTCAGCATTCAAAAAGGCCGTACATTCCCACATAGAAGCTGATCCTAATAGTATTTCTAGCTGAAGTTATTTTTGTCCTTAATTAGCATTTACCGATGAGCTTACCGATTGTTTCACATTTTAGAAAGCTCTGTAGCTTCATATATCACATGCATAATGCATTACATCAGCAATACAGAAACGCCATGTCAGGTGGCATGAATGAAGCAATGAACTAGTATGAACTCGAAAAAAGCAATGAACTAGTATGAACTCGAAAAAAGCAATGAACTAGTAACTTTTATCCAATTTTTTGAAGCGAGCTTTAACCAAATTCAAACTAAAAAATACTTACAAGCATGGGCCATTCTCATCATGACCAGCAATGAGAAGAGATACACCAAAAGGTCTCGACTGCAAGAAACAAACGTAAGAAAATTAGGAAAGTACAAGAGTAAAGACTTACCAGATAATGTAAAATGTGACACAAGTACTACATAATTTTAGAACTTCAAACGAATGATCTGTAAATTGTAACAAACAAATAAAATGATTATATAGAAAGCATATGCACATTTATAAATGTGTATGCTATCTAAAACCAGACTCATATATCTTAACATGTGACTGCACATGCGCGACTTCCTCATATCTAAGCAATTCAAATATTGAACTTTCATGGGTGCATAAAACAATAGGCCTTTGTACTGTCCAATGGAATTGAGAGATGCATGACAAGATATAAAACTTGCAAGAAGCAGCTCTAGAAAATCTAACTAGTATAAAAATGTATCCGATTATAGTAGTATAGAGAGTAATTTAGCATTCAACTCTAAGATTTTGGCATCTTCAAGAAGTTTTAGGCGAGGAGCAATGAATTTTAAATACTATGCTTCACAACCTTGGTAGAAAATTGTATTCAAGAAGACAATACACAAATACAACTATATCACAAATAGTAACTGAGAATCAACCAGAACAACATAAATAAATAAATGGATTCCTGGAGGCAACAATTCTTAAAAAAAAAAATAAGATATACTCCCTCTGTCCTAACGAAGATGCTACATTTCTAAATATGAAAAAAATAAGGGATTTTAATTACAAAATTACAACTAATTAATCACTCCCTTATTACCTTCTCTATCCTACTTTATCACTTTATTACCTTCTCTCTCCTACTTTATCACTTTTATACTACACACTTAAAACACTAATCTACAACTCCTTAAATCCCGTGCCGAAAAGAAATGTATCATCTTGGCTGGGACGGAGGGAGTATGTATGAAAGTTGAGAGAGGCTAACCATTGATTCTTCATCCCCTTCACCAAATCGCAATGCAAGATCACAGAGAGCTTGAGTAGTAGATTCAACTGTCATCGGCTCACCATACGAGAACCTGTGATTCTGGAGGATGCAAAAAAGATTCACATTAACATCTAAGAACCCAAATCACAATAAATCTTAAAAACTGACAAGGACTGTTAACAAAAAGGTACCTGAGTTTCAACTCGTGCATGTTCAACCAGTGTGCGGGCATCAGCAATCAAGCCACTCATGGCACATCCTATATGTTCATCAATTTCCATAATCTTCTCCACACTGCTAGGCTCCTGTGTGCAGTTAAATGTGACACTTATTCAAACAACCAATATAAATCACTAAGCATCAACTAGAGCCTCATATGACAATACAATATAACTTGTTTGAGCAAGACTGTAAAAGATATGCTAAAGCAAAATAAAACGATGAAGGAAGCTTTGGCAAACATTATTCAACAATTCACTAATTCACACTAGACAGAATGTATCTAATTCACATTTCAACAAGAACGAATACTTAAAATCTGCCTTATTCATATCTGTATAATTTATAGAAAGATAATATAAGCTCAAACTAGCTCAAAGCCAAGGAACCAAAACAAAATTCGGCCATAAACTCTGTCATCGACTACAAAACATTCTAAAGAACAGGAAATCCCCCAACAAAAAGGATGATAAACATACCAACAGCGGTGACGTAATGCGCTTCTCGACAGCAAGAACAACTCCCTCCTTAGTCTTCACACCAATTGCAGTTGAACCCAACTAAAAGAAAGCACCAAAATTACCTTACTGATCCAGAAATTAGAACCTAGCACACGTGCGCGCGCTCATACACACACACAATCACTAAAAAAACATAGCTGCCGGCATTAAAATTCAACATAATAATACCTTAATCGCCTCAATGGCATATTCAACCTGAAACAACCTTCCTTCAGGGGAGAAAGTATTGACTCCCCTATCATACTCAGTCCTAAAATATCAAAGAAACGAAAAAACAAAAACAAAATCTCACATCATTATTACAATAAATTAGCTCAAAAACCTCAGAGAAACCCTAAACATTTCATCACCATTACCTTGTGAGAAACATTTTCGATCCCGTAAAACCAGAGCCTCTAAATAATTCCTGCGCACAGATCAAATCAACAGATAAATTTCGACGAATCAAGCATACTTGCGTTCTTACAATAGCTAATGTTCGCGATTTGAGCAGAAGAAAACTTGAAACGGATCTGAATCAGAGAAACCTTAACTCACCAATGAAGAAGAGCGGGAGCTGAGCAGACCTAAATTTATTTGAATTTTATTATAAACTCAATTTCACATCTATATCCCTGCAACTGAGCTTTTTTCTTCTTGTCTAGCAAGAAAATGGGGAAAGTAAATCAAAACTCTGGTATTCGGGTTACCCGAAAGAGCTAGCGGGTTTGGGCCTAATCGCATATTTGGCTAAACGGCCCGTTTATATATACGTGAACCGATTCTGAGCGGCCCATTTTTATGTACATGGACTATTTGTCAAAATTAATACTACTAGTTTCCAACTTGAGCCCAATGTATATCAAAATTGTAGCTAGCAACTTGGGCTGGCAAAATTTTGATATAGAAACCAAAGCATGACACGAACAAATTATCCCACTTTATTGTGTTTGTGTGCTTATTATATCGACACGATAATTTTATTTTGTGTCCATATCATATATGCATCTTATTTGTATAACACGATAATTTTTGCATTCGTGTCGAATCGTGCCATGTTCATATAATAAGAAAATATTCAACAAACTATCATAACATTGGTTCCAAGTAATTTAATTTAATTTTTTGGCCCCAATCTTATACGACTATGTCGTTTTGAATTTTACGAATGAATTGTAAATTACTAATGCCATCACATGTTAGCAAATAGTAACAACTTAACACGATGATAAAGTGCAATTTAGTTGATAATATATTTTACAGTAAGTCGGATTTGAGTCACTCAGTATGAGCGAGTGTGATCGTGATTAAAACAAATAAATAGTATTTTATGTCTCAAATTTTTATTTCTCCTAAAAATTCTGAAACTTTCAGTGTCTTTCATTAAATGTCCTGCTATACAAAATTTGGTGACTGAAAGATGACTCTTTTCAAATGAATTATATAGGCAGGTCGTGAATATTACACCGCCAAGTTGATAATTCAAGACTTATCCGACGAGCAGGGCCGACCCTTATGTTGTAGAAGTGAGGCAATGGCCCAAGGTCCCTAATTTTTGGGCCCCCCAAAATATAGACCCAATAGAATTATTATACCCTATCAAAAAAAGATTCATATTTATAACTAAATCAGCGAACAACAACAACAAAACTTTAGGGAAAAAAAATGGTATCCCTCAATTCAACGGTAACACGGAATCAGAACGGCTCTCTCTCTCTCTCTCTCAAAAAGGAGCCATTCATAACTCATAAGTTTCTTATACGTACCTAATTCTAGTTCTTCGGTGAAAGAATTTGATGCGATTGAAAATAAAGAAATTGATATTATTATTGAGAATGAAAATAATGCTTTGAACGAAGAAATTGATGTAGATGAGAATGAAAATGAGAATGAGAATGCTACAACTTCTTGAAGCTTTATTTTTTAGGAGGCCTTTTTTTTCCTTTTCGCCTAGAGCCCCCGAAATGTCAGGGTCGGCCCTGCCGACGAGATGAGTCATTATTCTATCGCGAAATTTTGTATAACAAATTATTTTATAAATAACGCTGAAAGTTTAAATATTTTTAAAAAATCAAAATATTACTAAAAATTCGAAACATAGACCAAAAAAAAATAACATAAGACTGTATAAATCTCGATGCAATGCAGCCTTTTCATTTATCAAAAGAGGGAAAAAGGCACCAAAGAAAAAGTATAACTATAGGGTATAGTAGCAATGATATGATTGACTGCAACAAGCTTTACAATCTGCATACGTAAAGATTTTCAGACATACCTATTACTATTATCTTAACCCTTCTTCTTCTCACTTTCTCTGTGTTTTTCTTGTAAGGCAACACATGTTATCGGCCCCTAACACAATTGGAAATCCTTTTTCACATTTACAACCTGCAGTCAAAAGCCTTTTCTTTTTTCCTTTTTCAGATTAAACATCAATTAGGAACTCATCATTTTCTTGTGGGAAAAAATAATCAAATGAATTATTTCAATTAAAACAATTTATCTCTTATCCCTCGTACTTTATATTCTACATTTTTGTTGATTATTGCACCTCTATTTTAATTAATTTTTGTCCCCTACACCTACAATTTATTCTCCCATTTTCACACTTTTCCACGTAGTTTTTTGGTTCTTGTTCAACTTTGTCCATGTCTTGTTACACGGCAAATAAAGAGGTACATAGAGGAAAAATGGAAATATCAAAATATAAGGGGTAAAAACTTTGTTTTTTCTGAAAAATACAATGATGAAATTTGCAATTTTTGTAAAGGTTAATCATTTTTTATGCCTTCATGTATATTTTTACTTTAAAATTTCTTTATTTTAAAAAAAGTTTGATTTGTGTCCAATACTACAGAATCTGACGATGGAAGTCGTCTAGCTATAATTTTCATTATTCAATATATAATTAAAAAAGAATCTCTAAATTTTAAGAATTCACCTACGAAATCCGCGAGGTGACTTTATTTCATAAGGCGAGAAATAAAATAAATTTTCCTCAAAATTGAAGGTTTTTGAAATGAAAATATAAATTGGGGATATTTTAAAAAATGCATAAAATTGGAGTATATATTTTTTTAAGTGTTAATAGGCAAAAGTGCCCCATTCCTTATTCATATTTTGAAAAATGCCCACCCTTATCATGCAAAGCTATCCATGCCCTAAATTACTAATTAACCCTTAAGTGGGTTAACATCAAATGTAATGATTTCGGTTCTCTTACACAATCTTACACATTTTTGAGTTTCAATGCATTTCTTTACAATAATGACCGAAATGATTTCAATCTGTGCATGCAATGATTTTGTAAGTCACTGTATATATATATATATATAGTGTTCATATCTTTAAATTGTAAATATATCGACCGGACACTAATTAACGCTTAAACAATATATTAAATTAAATTCAGCAAAATAGTAAAAATTAATATAAAGATACAAATAGATAGAATACAAACTTTTATGTCGATATATCATCGATCCGGCCGGTAAAATGGCCAGAGAAATGTATCCGACCGGGTACATTTCAATTTACAAATGACCCGGTCGGATACATTTTTCCTTGACAATTACCGGCCGGATCGATGATATTTAGGCATAAAATATTCTATTTTATTCAATTTCATAAAAAAAAAAATCAAGACGCTAATAATATATATCCATGCGTATCTATCTTAATTTTTTTTTTTTCCCTTTAATATCTTAATTTCAATACATATATTCTTTGAAATTATTTGTATATATATATATATATATATATATATATTTATATATATATATATATATATATATATATTGTGTTATTCTTGAATGTTGATATATAGTACTATATAACACTATATATATCGTGTAAATCAATTGATATCTTTAAATTTAAAATATACTCAATATCCGTCCCAAATAAATGCATGCTTGTTACCCAAAAAAATCATGCATGTTACCGATACATAAAGGTAAAAATATCTTTCTTCAAAATTTGATTCCCTTTTGATAGACATAAAGCCGATACAATCGGCTTCTTCACTTTTACCCACTTACTTTAAAATACTAGGGTTTTTTACTCCACCACACACCTCTATCGGCTTCTTCACTTTTACCCACCGAGAGAGAGAGTTCAAAAGATTGAAGCACAGAGAGTTCAAAAGATTGAAGCACACTCGGACTCATCCATGGCATCTTCTTCACAGGTATTTATTTTTAATTTTCATGAAATTGAATAGAATAATGTATGCTAAAACACGATCGGTCCGGCCGGTGAAGTGGCCGGATAAATCGATCCGGCCGAGAACATTATTTAAATGAAACATACGACCGGATCGATTTATCCGGCCACTTCACCAGCCGGACCGATCGTGTTTTAGCATAAATTATTCCATTTTAATTAGTTGTATGTTTATATTAATCATTAGAAATTTACTGAATTTAATTTAATTATATTTGTTTAAGTAATCATTATTGAATTATTATTGCGAGTTTTGTTGGGTATTACATTGCATTGTTTGTGTGGTTTTTGTGTAATTTAATAAAATAAAGTATTTTATGCCTATATAGAAACTATCCGGCCGGCACTATGCCCGAAATAATGCGTCCGGCCGGAACAGTTTCAATCTGAAATGTACCCGGACGGATTCATTTTACCGGACACTTCACCGGCCGGATAGTTTCTTTTTAGGCCTAAAATACGTTACTAAATATATCTGTATGTTTACGTTAATTATTGAAACTGTTATTTTACTGAAACTGTTATTGTTTAATTATTGAAACTGTTATTAAATAAATATATTTAATTGTTTAATTATTAATTATTGAAACTGTTATTGCTTGGTAAAATATTAAATTGCAGTTTTTTAATATTTTACTGAATTTAATTAAATTGCTTGGTATTAATTGCAGTTTAATATTACTGAATTTTACTGAATTTAGTATTAAATTGCAGTTTAATTAAATTGGTTGGTATTGATTAAATTGTAGTTATTTAATTATGCCTATTTGTATTATTTTTTAATTTTTTTACTGAATTTAATATGGTATTCATTTTGTAAATGAATAGGCGAATGTCCCATATCTTCGTCGCGACACTATAGACCAGACGGAGGTTGCTATCAGCACCTACTATAGGGATTCACATTTTCCGGAGCTGGTTGAAACTTTAAATGTGGTCGGCGAACAGTGCAATTCAAATTTATTGGGAAGATTTAGAGCATCATGTTTTGGGCATTTCACTGATTGGAGGCCCGGCGCGAAGAGCAATAAAGCATTACACCAGATTGTATCGAGGCAGATTGTGTCAGAAGAAAATGAGATGTGCTTCTTTCTGTGCGGAGCACGAGTCAGATTTTCCCCTGCGGACTACGCATTAGTGACTGGGCTCAATTTCGGGGGATCGAGGTTCGATGCGACATTACAGCACGACTGCAGTCGCGTGGAGGCATACCGACGATTCTGCGGTGCGCGAAGCATGACCATACAGTCGCTCATCAAACGCGTGTGCGATTTGGATCGTCGAGTGGATGATGAGGATGGGAGCCTGTACCTTCGTGCTGTCCTCGTGTGTGTGGCTCACACCCTTGTTCTTGGGTTGGATGCGCGGGTACAGCCGTGGCTTTGGGTGTTGGTGGATGATCTGGCTGCATTTGATAGATTCCCCTGGGGCGCGTTGTAGTGACCCGCTCTTTTATATATTTTAAATCCAGTAATGAGTGTTTATTTTTGTTCATCAGTGAATGAAAACGGTTATTATTCTGATATGAATTCAGCTTATGATCCTGAATTTATATTGTTAAAGCAGTTAATGATATTATTTCAGAGTTATAACTGACTTAGCAAAGTCACGTTATTTATTTAAGCGAGATGGAATTAGATTTTATTCTTACTCAAGTTGTGGATTATTTCAGACTCGTGAGTTAATTAAATCTGCAGATTTAATTTATATATTAGAACAACGAACGAATTAAACCTACGGATTTAATTTTGATTCATTTTATAACTTATCGATTTTAGCGAGATATCACATGTCGAAATCGAGATTTATGTAAATACAGTATCAAGCAGAATCGAAGCCAGTATTTTATTTCAGTTACGGAATCACCGAGACATAGAAAATACATCATTAATTCTTCTCTATTTTTTTTTCTTTTTCTTTCCATCAATCTTTGACCACTCATTTTTCACCCCAACCATTCACTCTTTCCCTACCATTAATGTTATCCTCTTTGAAGGAAGAATATGCATCCCCCACGATGATGAGCTTAAGGATAAAATCATGAGTGAGGCTCACGATACCCCTTATACTGCCCACCCAGGCAGTACTAAGATGTATCAGGACCTAAAGAAACACTTTTGGTGGGAAGGAATGAAGAGAGACATAGCGTCATTTGTGGAGAAATGCCTAGCATGCCAACAGGTGAAGGCCTTACATCAAAGGCCATATGGAAAACTACAACCGTTGGAAATTCCAGAATGGAAGTGGGAGCACATCGCAATGGATTTTGTGACCAGTTTGCCCAAAACAAAGAGAGGAAACACTGCCATTTGGGTAATAGTGGATCGACTCACAAAATGTGCTCATTTTATACCAATACCGATCACACATGGGTCAGACAAGCTAGCTCAGTTGTATGTTCGAGAGATTGTACGCTTACACGGTGTACCAGTGTCGATCACTTCAGACCGAGACTCAAAATTTACTTCTAGATTTTGGATGAGCTTACAGAAGGAGTTAGGCACGAGGTTAAATTTCACCACCGCCTTCCACCCGCAGACAGATGGGCAGTCTGAAAGGACAATTCAGACCCTCGAAGATATGTTGAGAACAGTGGTGTTAGATAGAGGTGGAAGTTGGGAAGTAGTGCTGCCGTTGATTGAATTTGCCTATAATAACAGTTACCAGGCGACTATCGATATGGCACCATATGAGGCATTGTATGGAAGAAAATGTAGATCACCACTTTATTGGGATGAAGTGGGTGAGAGAAAAGTTTTAGGACCAGACATGGTAAATGAGATGGTTGAGATAGTCCGCCAGATCAGAGGGCGAATAAAAGAGGCACAAGATAGACAGAAATCTTACGCTGATGCACGTCGAACTGAGTTATGTTTTGAAATAGGAGACAAGGTCTTCCTAAAGGTATCTCCTACCAAGGGGATAACTAGGTTTGGTGTCAAGGGAAAACTTAGGCCCCGATTCGTAGGACCTTATGAGATTTTGGAGAGAATAGGCCCAGTAGCCTATAGGTTGGCGTTACCGCCAAGCTTTGGAAACGTTCACAATGTTTTCCACGTATCACAACTCAGAAAATACGTTTTCGATCCAAAGCACATAATCCACCAAGAAGAGATGATCCTTTGCCCAGACTTGAGTTATGAAGAGAGACCAGAGGCCATTCTAGATCGAAAAGTACAACAACTCAGGAATAAGGCAATCACATCAGTGAAAGTCTTATGGAGACACCACGGACAAGAGGAAGCCACGTGGGAGCTTGAAGATAAAATGAAGGATAAATACCCCGAACTGTTTTAGAAGAAATATGCAAATTTCGGGACGAAATTTTTGTTAAGAGGGGTAGTATGTAGTGACCCGCTCTTTTATATATTTTAAATCCAGTAATGAGTGTTTATTTTTGTTCATCAGTGAATGAAAACGGTTATTATTCTGATATGAATTCAGCTTATGATCCTGAATTTATATTGTTAAAGCAGTTAATGATATTATTTCAGAGTTATAACTGACTTAGCAAAGTCACGTTATTTATTTAAGCGAGATGGAATTAGATTTTATTCTTACTCAAGTTGTGGATTATTTCAGACTCGTGAGTTAATTAAATCTGCAGATTTAATTTATATATTAGAACAACGAACGAATTAAACCTACGGATTTAATTTTGATTCATTTTATAACTTATCGATTTTAGCGAGATATCACATGTCGAAATCGAGATTTATGTAAATACAGTATCAAGCAGAATCGAAGCCAGTATTTTATTTCAGTTACGGAATCACCGAGACATAGAAAATACATCATTAATTCTTCTCTATTTTTTTTTCTTTTTCTTTCCATCAATCTTTGACCACTCATTTTTCACCCCAACCATTCACTCTTTCCCTACCATTTTCCCCCATCACTCATCATTTTTCCCACCACTCATCACTCAAGTATGCAGCCAACAATCCTCCTCTATTAACTTCAACTCCAGCCAACAGACTCCCCTTTCACTCACAGCAGCGTCGACTTCCCTGCTGCCATACTTGAACAAGCTTCAGTTCATTTGAGACTTCATTAACAGGAGAGAAAGAGCTGCCCAACTTCCGCCAAATCCTCAAGGTAAGCTTCGGCTTGAACGTTTCCACCTCCTGCCATAACCTCCACCTGCATTTTAAAGCAATAACACCTTCATGTATTTCAGTTATTCCCCATCTCAATCATCAATACCACAACAGCCAACCAACAAGCTAGATACTCAAGGTATTTATGCGATCTCAGATATTCAATCCAGTTCACATCCATGCTTAGCATAATCACAGTTTATCTACACGATATAGTCAAGATATGTTGTACAATAGGGAAATACTTTACAACAGAGGATTTTACATGCTTCATTTCCACTGCACCCCAGAGTAGCAATCACAAGAACTCACACCCTCAGAAACTAGATAAGCGTTTGAATTGGAGAGAGAGATTAGACTTAGCTTTAAGGGAGGGAAGGGCCGACTGCCCAAGGCAACTGCCGAGCCCCAACTGCCGGAACGGAGAGAGAAGGCGGCGACTTCTAGTCGTCTCGCCTGCATTCGAGTAACGACGACGTCGGAGCTGGGGAATCGCTGAGGCCGACCGGAACCATGGCCGAGCAGAGGATCGTGCGCAGCAGCGGCAAATCTCACCGATTCTGGAGTGCAGCGACACGGCGAAGCAGAAGATTCCAGTAGCAGCAGTGGCGTCGGAGCTCGAGGGAGCGACACTAGCGACTTTACCGAACCTTCGAACGGCAGCAGCAGCGGCGTACTCTTCTCGCCGGTTGCTCAGTGACAGCACGGCGGCGCTGGAAGGCTTAAGCAGCGGGCGGCGGCAGCGCTCCTCCAGCAGGCGCTGACCACCGGACGAGCAGCAGCAACTCCAGCCGGCGGCGACTCCAGGCGAAGCAGCAGCCACTTCCACGCGACGACCGCCCGCCGGATTCCAGACGGAGGCGCGACCGCGACGATGATTTCCAGAGATAGGGCTCGTTTGAATTCAGCGTGGGGAAGGAAGAAGAAGGAGGACGTCGCCGGGGTTCGACGCGTCGGTAGTCGACGCCGACCGGAGCAGGCGGCAGCTGAGTGGCCGGAGAGGGAGGGCCGATCGAGCGTCGATTTTGAGAAAGGGAGCGAGCGGCCCTTGAGAGAGATCAGAGAGAGAAAGGCGAGAATTGATTTTGAGGAAATAGGGAGAGAGAACCGAGATGTTGGGGGAAGAAATTTTGGGCTTTTCCTATTTTAATTACAGTTGGGCTTATTTATTTTAATTGGGCTTATTTATTTAATTCTTTGGGCCTTGTTGATTTATTTTAGTGGGCTTGAGTTGGGCTGGCTTATTTATTAATATTGGGCTTCTGATTTTATTTAAATGGCCGATTTTAATTACTGATTGGGCCTCCGATTTTATTTATATGGGCTTTGATTTAATTGTTGTTTTGATTTGTATGGGCTTCATTTAATTGAGTTGGACTTTATTTATTTTAATAATTGGGCCATTACATTGGGCCATTTCATTGGGCCGGAGTTTATTTAATTATGTTGGACTCCTTATTTGGGCTTCGTTTCAGTGGGCCAATTTTATTTTAAATTACAGTGGGCTTGAGTTGGGCCGAAAATTTGGGCCTTTATTTTTTTCTTTGGGCTTCATAATTATTTATTTTTGGGCCTTGTTGTAATTTAATTAATTCATTGGGCCTAATTTAATTAATTCATTGGGCCTAATTTAATTAATTCATTGGGCTTTGTTATTTTATTCCGATTGGGCCTCCTAATTATTTTCTTTAGGCCTTGGTTATTTATTCAACTGGGCCCTAAATTTTTTTTAATTACTTGAGTCCATGAATTACTCCAACTAAACTTTTCAATTTAATTATTGGAATGCCACGATTTATTTAATTCAAGCCCACTTTTCTTAATTAATTATTAGGCTGTATTATGTTGAGCCTTTTAATTATTTGACTTATATTATTACTTCAAGTCATATTTGTTGGGCCCGGTTAATTAGACGCAGCTGCCCAATTACGATTAATTCTTACGAGATTACTAAGCGAATGAGCCGACTTAGTTATTTTCTTTTAATCGATTAAATAGAGCGAGATCTTTTAATCCCATTTAAGTTAGAACACCCTAAGAGAACGGATTAATTTTTATTAATTATCCGGCTTCATGAAACGAGACTTAGCTTTTGTTTAAATCCGATAGCTTGGATTAACAATAGAAATTCCTTGATTATTATTTCAGAATAATAATTCATGCATATAGATCATGCATAGTTAATTCTGTATTCTCATTATTTGAGGATTTTACTTGAGCAGTATCTTATTTATATTCTCGTAATAAAGGTCAAGCACGAGATTAATAATCAGTCAAGGAACTACTGTACCACAGAAAGTTTATATCAGGTGGGCATTACTTTCATATATATCAAATGAGTTTAAATGTTACGTTCAAGCAAGTTATTTCATGACTAAATTAATTGAAGTTATTTCAAATATTGTCTTGCCATAAAATATTTAAATTTCAGTATGATATCTATCTGATGTGACTTTTATCATGTAATCGAATTCGGGTCTTGAGCAGTTGATAGCTATCCTGCCAGGGCTAGTGTACACCAGTGACCGTGAGTCATCTAGCGGGTTGGCCGGTCAAGTGACCGTGAGAGGTGGCCACCTCTCCGGCACAAAGTTCCAGATATGATAGATTACAAGAGAACTTAGACTGCAGTCGAACTTTAAGAATCACAAATGAATTTAGTAAGCTTGGGCCTTTTAGCGAAAAACTCCCTTGCTGTACTGTTTATTATGGCATGACAATTTACAGTTTTGAAGCATGTATTTTATACTTAGGCATACGTGCCCACTGAGTACTTTTGTACTCAAGCCCTGCATATATTTCTAAATGTGCAGGTTGAGCAGCTGCCGATGGTGATGAAGTGACGAGCGGGATTCTTTTGTCTTATTATGTATTAATGAACTCTAGGGTTACATGTCTTCATACATGTAATCAGAATCATATTCCGCTGCGTACTCAGAAGTTTTATGTTTATTTGGCTAAGTCAGAGATATCTGAACTTATTAGTTATTTGAGTCTATACGACTAAACTTCTGTTATATTATAAATATTCCTTTTGTTAAATTATAAAATGTGATTCTTCTTTGTTTAATTATCCCCTTTCTACCCCGCTTCTAATATCCCTCCATTAGTCACGGTTTCCCGGCTTAAATATCCTTAATTAGGACCGGTCGTGACACGCGTATTCGTATAAGATGTTATGCCATTATACGAGAGAGACAGGAAAGGGCGAGAAGTATCACTTCTACGGTCCTTCGTGGGCTTTATATGTCTGGGCATTGGAGCGCGTCCCGGGCTTCGGACACATGGTCGCCGCATCTAGCGGTGATCCGACAGCGCACCCTCGGTGTTTGAGATGGACTTTCAGGGGTAAGCCGAAGCTTCACGGTCTGCGCGATCTATTCGAGGGACAGGTAATCAGTTATTTAAGATTATCCTCCACACCGTTACTGGTTTTACTTATGTTCTAATATATTATCTTTGTTGCTTTCTAGGGTGGTGTCATGCCCCTGGACCCCGATGCTGACGATCTGTCGAGTCACTACTTCATATCAGCGCTGACACCGGGCGAACTCTCGGTGAGCTTCAGGCCCCCCGACAACCCATTAGCTCGGGGTGTCCAATTTCCACAGGGCACCGGAGCCCGTGTTGTGGAGGAGCGCGGGGACGAGGAGGATGTACCTAGACAGCCTCGTACGACTCGCAGTCACAGTGTCCGGGGCCCTGTGAGGGATGCTCGACAGCACGAGCCGGCTCGTCATTCAGTAGATCCGGGCTCGCGCCCTGTGAGGGATGCTCGACCCCACGAGCCGGCTCGTCATTCAGTAGATCCGGGCAAGCGCCCAGCGCCGCATACTTCTTCATCGTCGAGCGGATCTCGGACTGTGTCCAGTCCCAGCGAGGGTGAGGTGGATCGTAAGTGGGTGAAGAAGACGATCCGTCAGGAGATTAAGAAGGCCTTCGGCAAATTCGTGGAGAAACTGAAGAGCAAGGGTAAAAAGGATAGGTGCAAGAAGAGCAAACATTTCCGAGTGCCCGACTCCCCTGATGATGATGACCAGCGACGGTCCCCTGATCCTCCACAGCCACGGTCTCCTCCACAGCGACGGTCTCCTCCACCCAGTGCTTCAGGGCCCGACGCTTCAGGGCCAAGCGTTTCACGTTCCTGCGACGACGACCCCCGCGGTGAGGAACCACGCCATCCAGAGACCCAGGATTACGACGAGCAGTGGCGGGCCATGAATCAGTCTGTTCAGGGCGACTACACACCGGCGGAGCAGACTTTTGACTGGTCGACCCAGGTCTACCCTCATTGGTCTTCCCCATTCCTGAAGCCGCAGTATAGAACAGAGACCCCGATATTCTTTGCTGAACCGCTCACTTCTATTGCACCACATGAGTGGGGACAGTCCAGTTCGGCAGGACAGGCTCAGACGGAGGAGCCTGAGCCACAGGCAGAGCAGCCACAGGTACTGCTGCTGCAGCACCTAGAGCCTGAGCCACAGGCAGAGCAGCCGCCGGCAGAGCAGCCGCCAGCAGAGCCCCCGCGTCGCAGTCAGAGGGTGAGGCGTCCGTCTAACTATCAGCGATCGCCTTGGGTTAATAGCCAAATGCCACGTCCAGTGACACAAGTCTGCAGTGACCATTATGAGAAGTGGATGGCTAGGTGTCGAGAGGGTAGGGGTCGTGAGATTTATGTCAAGGCAAGTGGTGGTTTGCGGGAGTACGACGACTTCGCGCGGGTGGATAATGTCAGCCAGGAATTCACAACTGGGGTAAATAATCTATTGATTTTAACATTGTTAAATTACTTTCTACTAACTTATTGATTTTAACTTTGTTGCAGGATATTGACTTGTATTTCTTAAGCTTGAGAAATAGACTTCGAGCTTCAGCAGATTTACTGGATGACGTAGATATGAATAACACAATCATATTAGACACGGATTGGTTTGTAAGTAAACTTTCATTATTTGTATGTTTTCATTGGTGCGAATATAAATTATTAATTACTTCTATTGATCTGTAGATATACCTCCAGGGCGAGTGGGACGCTCTATTGGAGAAGTGGGCAGCCAGTGAGTTTACTCCAGAGGAGTATCATATATTGACGCATGGAGCAATAGCTGATGGTTGGCAGCCCCGGATAGACTGGCTCTGCCAAATACGTGGAAAAGCCGTTAAGGGCCAAGAACTTCCTCCTGGTCATATAGGATGGATGGATGCCACACAGGTAATCAGTTAAACAATTATTTGTCATTAGTCATTTGTGTTTTATATGTTGTTTCTTATCAATTCATTGTGGTTTGTCATAGGTTCTCATGCCAGTCATAATTGGCCACCATTTTGTCCTATGTCGGATCCGGTTAGGAGAATTGGTTTGCGAGGTCTATGACCCAGTATTCCACAAGCTATCACCTCGACAGCAGGATGGTCGAGTTGGTGAACTACTGCCTTTACTGAGATTGTTGCCAATTGTCCTTCAGTTGGCGAGGTGGCTAGACGACACATCCATTGATTCGACAGTGGCAAAGGAGAAGTACCCACTTATGACGGCGGTGTTTGCTCCAGCGGAGGTTCAGTTTCACCAGCAGGACTCTGTCAGCTGCGGGCCTTTCGTCTGCATGTATGCAGAACGACTGATATCTGGCTCTCCATCCATTGAGTGGGGTAACCACAACGTGGCGGCATACAGGGCCAAGATTGCTAGATCTATATTTTCGTTGTGTGAAACTAGGACACATCGTATCACTAGACTTGGTTTTGCATAGTTTTGTATATTGTTACATTAATGTGTGCTTCTATTTGGTTATTCAACGAGCATTATTTCCTGTAAATCATTCCAGCTTATCGAATAATAAGATAATTCAATCAATATCATTAACTGTTACAGCACACAAATACATCCCACTACTCCCTGGGCTCAGTCGCCCTGCCAGCGCACGTTCTCTTGCTGTGTCCTTCTTCATGGCAGATGCTGCACTTCTTTGGTTTACGACGCCTGATACTAGAAGACTCATCGGCTTGTGTGCTGGTGCCTTCACCACCACCTCGATGTCTACCTTCTTTTGGGCGCCCCGCTTGACCTTTTACAATCAGAGGTAATACAACCTGCTCAGCGATGTGCTCGGGAACCAACCACTGGCGTCTCGGCGGGAGATTATTAACTTCGCGAGAGTAAGTATCGATAAGAAAGTCATTCGTGTAGTACGAGTCTACATACTCCGCGATCGTATCACCGGCTTCACTATAAAAACAAACAAACTCCGATAGTAATCAATATAACGAACATTAGAACATATTTACATTTCAATGAACCCGACAGTAATCATTTCATGATCGTACCTTATTGCAGCGATTGAATGAGAACAGGGCAGTTGGTCTAGCTGAAATACTCGACATTCGCATTTTTTCTTCTCTAGATCCACCTTGAAGCTTCTGTCAGCAGTTTGCACCTTATACTTCATGCCACTCAACCTTTGTGCAGTGTATCGACGACTTTTTTGGACTTCAATAGCTACCCTTTTACCAGCAACTGAAGCAAATCATTGTCATCGGCAAGAATATTTTTACTGTATACCCTGCCATTTAATCTCTTCGTCAAATAATACAAGCTGTAATTAGTGCTCAATGAATTCTCCATCATCAGGTAATTTATCATGTACACCGTACTGGCCATTGTGTCTCCGAAAATATGCAAATTCTTAGAAGAGCCGCCGATGTACTCATAACCATTGAAGGCACCTCCATAATTAACCACAAAGTATCTCCCATATTCATTCATCTACAGAAAAAATAATAAATAAATAAATATATGATGTAAATGGAATACAATGTTAAAATACAACATATAACATGTTAATACACTCGAAAAACATCTATCCGCCCGGGGAAGTAGCCGAGGAAATGTGTCCGGCCGTGTATTACATGATATATAATTACACACGGCCGGACACATTTTCAAGGACACTTGTCCGGGCGGATACATCATTTTCGAGCATAATAACATGAGTTATGTAGCAATATATATGTATAGAACTAAAATGCAACTAATAATTACTAATTAATACTTTAAAACATGATAGAATTTGCTCTAATTCACATGTATTTCCTTCAAACGTGGCTTTAAATCATAGTATGCTATAATATGCTAATAATTCACATAAGCATATAGGATCAAACAAAACATTGAAAATAAACAATAACCAACTTAAATTACATTTCAAACGTAAAATGACATACCTTTAAACGTTCGGATGAGAGAATTCACAAATAATAGCTTCACCACTTGGAAAATATTAGAATTTCTAATGAGTTTGAGTGTTTTTTCACTTTGAGTGTTCGGATGAGAGGATGAGAGAATGAGAGAATTCACTCATATATAAACAAAGATTCCTTCAATTCACGTGAATTTCAATGAAATTAGAGTGTTTGACATGAATACTTTACTGACAAAGCTATTTCACATCATATTTGTCGTTTATCATCAATTTAAAAAAAAAAAAATTATGTCCCTTAATTGAAGGCTAATTAATCGATGGAATATAAATACAAAAAATTAACACAATCCATATTAGCACTCAAAACACACATAGGAACCAAAAAAACATCTATCCGACCGGAACATATATGTGTCCGCCCGGTGAAACCTTGTGTCCGGTCGGACACTTGTTTTTCCCGGTCGGACGCTTGTTTTTTTTTTCCAATGTGTGTTTTGAGTGCTAATATCGATTGTGTTAATTTTTAGTATTTATTTTCCATTGATTAATTAGCCTACGATTTACTTGTAAAACCTTCGATTTTAATTCAAAAATAAATAAATATTAACTTCTCTGTCAGTATTTCACATGTTCCAACACATATTTGACCGATTTCAATGTTTAAATTGATGAATTGATGTTTTTCTTACACTTTAACAACTTTTGTCATAGATGTGTAAGAACTTTTGCGGAAAACAATGCACATCCATCACATTCAAAGGGCATTTTCGGTTCTTCACTTATTTAGGGCATGTAGTGCTTGGTATAGTAAGAGAGGGCATTTTTCAAATTATTGATAAGAGAAAGGGCACTTTAAATTTCGACTCTTTTTTTAATGCATTATGGAGTATAAAAGAAGAAGAAATTAGAACAATAAATATGCAAGGTACAGCTTTAACATTGATTTTTTGTCAGTGGACCAAAATTTGAATAGTATCTCTATATATAAAATATAGAAATAACAGATATAAGACCCCATCATCACCTGGAATTAAATGTGATCAGTCATTCTCTCTGGCAGAGGAAAATTATTCTACATTTGTTTGATCAGTGGAAATAATAATTATAACAAATTAATATAGTCAATGTAATTTTTATCTGTGTTTGACTTTTGACTTGATTACATTAATTTGAATTCCATTTTTAAAAAATCCAGATTTAGTCAAACACCATCAATGTGCTCGTTGGACTCGACTCATTTATATCCTTTTCTTAAAGATTATTCATTAAATAATAATAATATTAGTAATATTTAATAGTCCCAACATTTGGTCATTTTATAAGGAATTAAGGATTAATTGCATATCCATTACTGAATTTTAAACAAATTCTCATTTTGCACATCAATTTTAAAATCTATACTAAAATTACATAATTATTAAAAAAAAAACTCATTATGCACACTGTCCCCATTTTTCGGCGAAATTTTATATCTGAAATGATTTCATTTTCATCCAACTATACGATATGACATTAGTTTTATTTTTTCCTATGGTCATACTTATGATATGCAAATATATTTATATTAAGCGAGCATATTTATGCTATGTCCCCACATCAGAAAATGGACGAATTCGTGACAAAGACTCTATTGCCCTTCCCCATCAAGTTAGTTCATGCAAAAAATGATCATGCCTCATCCACAAAGTGAAACCTTCTTCTCTAGAACATTCATATATCATCCTAGGTTTTGCATTAAACTACAAGATTCTCTAAGTTAAAATATTCCTATTTTTCTCATTTTTTTTTTACATCTATAGATGGTTATTACAAGGGAAGCAGCCACAAGACTTGTGCCCTGAGAAACGGGAGCTGCTGTTGTTGCTCTTCCTTCTGTTCATCACCTTCTGTGCCTGCTGCCCGACTCTCCGAACTTGCTCCGAGTGCTGAAACTGCGCCTCCGCCCTCCACTCCTCGGCCTTCCTGTGAACGTCGGCCATCCTCTTCATCAGCTTCTCCTCGAGATTCGCCCTCATTTTCTGTACCTTCACCTGATGCAAAAAACCAATGCAGTCACATAAGCAAGCATTGAATCTTGTACAAAGTCGAGAATGACTTTGTAGATATGGATCGAGATCTTTCCTCCAAAAAAAAAAAGATATGGATCGAGATCAAGAACCGAATGCCTTCTTGATAATGTAGGCTTATAAATATGTGTTCTTGGAAGGCAAAGGCATAAATGCAGTCAAATGAGAAAATGTGAATGGATGATCCCTATGCTGTATTATTTTTTGCTTGTTACAAGGTCTCGAATCGCGTACAACGACTCCAGCCTCATCCACAAGGACTACACGACGAGCTAGTGAAGTACGGATCAAGCAAAACCACGAGCAACGCAATCAAGAATTGGAACCCCATTAGATAACATTGCAAAAGACAAGAAATACCTTCATTATAAAATTCTTGCAGAATATTGCCTCTGTGTGTGTGTGTGTGTGTGAAGTTTCACATCCTAATGTGTGAGAGAGAGGGGCAACTGCATAGAATTTTGTAGTGAATGCACATGAGTTTCAAGTTTCCAATGCTAATGGCCTTGCAAGAAATATTATGATAATAAAGAAATGCTGACTATTTCTTGCTCTTTTCCTACTTCTTCTGAAGCATTGCCATATTATTTTATAGTGATAAACAAATTAGGCGCAGCACGGGACTAAAGGGTGTCGTTGTCCTAATGTCTGGTGGGGGGCTCGATGTTAATGAAGACAAAAATATGCCTCCAAAGTCTGCATTATATGGCCAATCCAGCCTGAAATATTGATATAAAATAAAGGGGAGTGAAGGGTGAGAACATGGTTAAATGACCATTTTCACCCATCTTTCTCAAAATATCCTTACACGACGATGATGATCCTGTAATCTGGCCCTCTAGGGAGCATAAACAACACCTTCTCTACCAAAGAATTAGAGGGTCATTTGACTTGGATAATGGCCATTTGGACAGCATAAACTTAAGGTCTAATCCTAGTTTTTGGGTTGATGCAAGGCACGTTCAAGGACCTAAGACGACCGCCTCAATAGAATGCAAATCGGCCCTAAGCACGAGCACAATCACGGGCGATGCTCTTGTGTATAGAACACTTGAATCTAGGCCAATTCTCTTCTCCTATGTTCATATCTTATTTTCTTAAGCTCCAATGATGCCTACATGAAAGCTTATGTAACAAAATTGAAACTAATATAGAGTGAAAAAATATAATATAATTGCATGAATGCCTTTATTTCTACAAGACATGAAGTAGTTTGCTATATACCTCTAGCTTTCTTGATTCAGCTTCTGCTTTTGCACTTTGTAGATTCACCCAAGCTTGAATCTTTGCTTCTTCTCTTTGATACCTGAAAAATCCCAGCTGATATCAATGCCACTAAAACTCCAATCTTTTTTGATAAAACAAGAAAAATCCCTCATTTCACCTTAGGCAGCTCTTGGTCTTCTCCTCTTCCTGCCAACCAGCACTCCTCGACTCCGAGACACTCTTCCTGCACTCGCTGCTCATCTCGAAGTGCCTCAAGCTCTTCGACACGTCCTCCTCTTCCTCTTCCCTCGAGCTCCAATTTGACGTGACAGAATCAAACTGTGTGCCAAGATGCAGCTTTGCCAAATGGCACTCCTGCAATTGAGTTATGTCCATGGTGTCTGCGCTGGCCGGGGCCAACGGGCCAGACCGGTTGGCGGGCGTGGTGTGGCGGGCCGGGGACGTACTCTTGAACGGAGTCGGGCACCTCGAGGTGGTGGAGCTGCCAAGAGGAGTCATCTCTGTGCCAATGTCTCTGTGCTTCACTTCTTGTGCCATTTCTGTAGCTTCACTCATTGATTTCTTGAAAGTGTTTCCAAATAGAAATCCTTCTTGCATTGGGATTATTGGATTCAATTCATTTGGGAATTTATCTGCATTGGCTAAAGGTATGAGCTATGTGTTTTGTGTAAAAAAGATGAAATCTTGAAACAGTGAAATATCAAATAAAAAATCTTCAATTAATACAGCTTGATTCCCCTTTTCAAGATAACCAAACTTCATTATCAGCACAACACATTTCATTTTCAAGAACCCCCTTTTTTGCTTGAGCATCCAAACTTGGGACTATTGGATGCAATTCATTTGTGTAAAAAAAGATGAAATCTTGAAACACTGTAATATCAAATCAAATATCTTCAAACCAATAAAGCTGCATTCCCCTTTTAATGAAAACCAGACTTCATTATCAAACATCAACACAATACATTCCATTTTCAAGAAACCCCTTTTTTCAAGCAAAACTCCAAAACATATGGGCCATGTAACTATCACAAGGCTTTTTAGAGGGTAAAAAAGAAAAGGAGGAAAAAAAAGGTTTCTGACCTTTCAAATGTACATCTTCTGTAGCTGAAAGTGCAACCCCATTTACATCTCCACCTCTGCTATGATGGTGATGATGATCAAGCCCTTGAAAAGTTGAAATCACCTTTGAGACTTTCTCCTCAGTGATTCTTGATTTCTCAGCATAGATTTCACCAAGGTGGGGCTTGTACCCACTGCATTGCCTGGAGTACATTGACTTAAACAAGCCATGATTACTAGCAGGGGAGTCATTGCAAGAACTCCCACCAAGAATCCATTTCTCAGCATCATCCCATTTTGAAGGAAAACTTTTTCTTGCAAAATTTGCATTGCTAAAGCTGAAAACAGGCCTCCCAGGAGTGGGGGGTGCCTCCAAATTCCTCCTTGTGACTGAAATCTCAGAAATGCCCCTGCCCTCTCCCCCATTCCCCACAGGAAATGACTTGACAAACTCTGAGGTCTCCTTGAGATTCAGCTTGCAAAGAGGGTCAGAAAAGGAATCCAAAAATGGGTTCTTTACACCCCCTTTGCACAACCCATTATTCCCCCCCTCCATTGCTGCTCCTCCCTTCATTCACAAACATTAAAAATCAGAAATTTAAAAATCCCACATTTTCAAGAAACACCTGACAAGCATGAAAAATGCATTTGCTTACCACTTGAGATGAAAAGAGGGCTGCAGGCTCTAAATACTTGGTGCTGCTGAGATCCATTGCAACCAAAAATTTGAAAGTTTTGAGCTATATTAAGCTGAATACATGCTTTATTACACAAAATGCAAAGGGAAAAAAAATAAAAATGAGTGTGGAGTATTTAGATGGACTAGGAAATAAAAGGGTGGTGACCACTGGCACACACACACACAACAAAAGAAAAGAAAAAAAAACTTGGTCTAAGCTACTATTCAACAATCACTAACATGCAAAAAAGGACAAAAACTGTTCAGACCAAAGCTCTTTCCCCTAAAATCATACAACTCTATATTGTTTAGTCTTACTATGTCTATAGATAGGGGTGTTTGGATTCTAGGTTGGAATAAAAGATTTTATCTTGGTTATGGAAAGATTTAGCCTTTTCTTTTATGCTACTTCCAATTATTTTATTATTGGAACTTATGCAAGCAAATTTGTTAAATAAAATTGAGGGTTGGCTTTGGGAGTTGAGAAAGCAAATTAGGTGTCACAAGAATTGTTGGGGACTAGAGATTGAGATAGAGAGAGAAAAATTATCATTAATTTAAGAAGGGAGAAGCTTCTTTGGTGTTTTCTTTTTCATTTTATTTTTGTGAATATATATTTTTTTCTTATATTTCGGTTAGTTTATTCTCCTTGTCACCACAGTGCCAAACAGGGGCTTTGGCTGTTTGCCTGATTTCGCATTTTGACTTTTAAGTGAAATTACAGTTTTGCCACTCTGTTTAACACTATACATGAATGGAAGTATGCGATTTTGATGGATACGAATTTTGAAAAAATAGTTAGCAAACGTGTGTTAAATATAAATTAGTGGTTAAATTAAGTACCAGGCCATAAAAATGTCAAAATGAGTGATTATAATTAAAAAATGAAAATTAGGTCATGTCCAAAAAAATAAAAAAATATTTGTAAATATCAAATCAAGTAATTATTGTATACTTAGTGGACAGAGATAGTAGCATCGATCTTTAAATTCATGTATTTCAATTCAATAAAAATGATAAATGGCAACCAATCTTTGGCGATCAATCCGGCAATTTTTTTATTGTTATTTTATATAGTTATTTTTTATTTTCCATACTTTTTATACACAAAAAATATGATTTTGTCTATTTAAACATATTTTATACAAAAATGTAATTTTGTTTGCCTATTTGTAAAATCTAGCTCCTTCCTCGCGTGTTTGGATAAAATAGATTAATAGCAAGTGATTAAACTAGTTAAGTAAAATAAATCCTCGCGTGTTTGGAAAAAATAGATTAATAGCAAGTGATTAAACTAGTTAAGTTGAATTATTTTTCAGATATGTAATGAGAGATATAATTTCTTAAAGTGCGTACCGATTAAATAAATTTAAAGATCATGTGACGATAAATTCATGATTTTGATCAAAACATATTTTATTTCTAGTGACTTTACTTGCATACAACTTTGCATGTATTCCATAATTCACAAGTGGAATATTAAAAAAAAAAAAAACTTTTATAATTGGGCTCCACAAATTAAGTTCAATAATTTTCTTAACCGTGCAGGGCCCAATACAAGTATCCTTATAATGATTGGGCTTCGTAAGAAAAACACACTCTTTCTCTTTCTTATCTCTCTTTCCGGTGATAGGAATAGAATTTGGATTTTAAAATAGAAGAACAAAACTATATTTATATATTTAAAAATATATTTAAATGGATAAAATAGCAATCTTATATATAAAAAATATATAAAATACAACCTAAATATAATAGCTATTTGTTTTTGTACAGACAATCGTCGACTCGTGCCCGGCTTGATTCTGTCTCTAGTTGTGACCATAAATCTATTTGAACTGCACAAGATATATACGTAAGCATGTTTAAGCTTTAGTTGAAATTTGTATTTACTATTTAGGATATAATTTAATTTGAATGGGTTGAGTGAATATTTTTTTCTTCTAACACAATTTTTTTTGAGTTCGTCGATAATCTAGTTAACTAAAGTGGGTATTGTTGATATTAAAGTTTATATATATGCTCGAATCTTATCAACATCTTTAAACATTTAAATTTGTGTAATTTGTAAATTATACATAAAAATATCAGTTTACTCAGTACGTACTGAACACAAATAATAATAATAATAATAATAATAATAATAATAATAATAATAATAATAATAATAATAATAATAATAATAATAATTGGCTCAGACAATCAAGTAGTATTAAATAACCCAATATGATTCTTTTTACATTAGGTTTTGTGTTAATAGGTAAAAATGCCCTTTTTCACATGAAAAAGGGCATTTTTACAAATGTTTATAAGAAAAGGGCATTTTATATAATTCTTGAACAGGAAAAGATTACCAATCCTACAAGTTTGCACCCTTTAAAGTTTACCCAGAGCCAACTAAGTTGACTTTGATCCAAATTATTGATGTTATGTTCGATCTATTTATTTAATAATAATAAATCAATAGTAACTTATTAAAGGTGTCAACAAATTAATGGTTAAGCATTTTGTTATTGTTATCATGATCACTCTTACGACTGCCCTACAAATAGCTTATAAAAAAAATTAATATGTATTTCCATATCGTGAAATCACCAATTAAATCATTTGGATTTTCCCAAAAAGAATGTATTAGAGTGAAGAAAGAAACATTAGATCTAAAAAGGTCAAATTTACTGCAATTGATATCGACATTTTTTCTATGACTATTTTTATTGCATCTGTCAAATGATCACTTGTTGTTATTGATTAGATCTGACAACAAAGTGACAATATTATATTTACTTATAAATTAGGTTTTAATCAAGGCCACATAATTATATGACCCCTTCCTGAATTTTACCTTATATAATTGGTAGGAGAAAAGGAAAGTTGATATATAATTTATCCTTTTAATGGAGGACTTATTTTTCATTAATAAAGCTACTTAAATTTTTTAGCTCATAAACCTAGAAATGTCAAATTATTCCAAAATTGAAAGATTATTAAGAAAATTTAGCCCGAAATAATAATAAAAAAAGAAAGTTGAAATGACAGGAATCAAAAATAGTTAGAGCTCTAAAATCAAGTGGATTGACTCGATTAATCCAAAATTTTCATATTATTTTAATTTTAAATTTAATAATAATGTTTTAATACTTGTCCAATGTATTTTTGTTTTCTCCAATGCAAAGTAATAGAATTTATTACATTAAAAACAAAAGAATGTAATAATTTAAATTAAATGTACAACAAATTTTTACCTCTCATTAGATTTCTTATTAAAATTTGGCGCCAATAATAAATACTCACTTAGACATATTTTTAATAGATAATAATTACTTTATGCTATATTAAATACTACTTCCTCCGTCCCACAAAGCATAACCTAGTTCTTTTCGGTACGAGAATTAATAAATTGATATTTTGTGTGTTAAGTGTGGTAGGTGAAAAAGTGAAAATGTGAATAAAGGGTAAATTTTTTACCATTTTTAGAAACATATCAAGTTTCGTGGGACAAATAAAAAAGGAAACTGGGTCATACTTCGTGGGACGAGAGAGTATAAATTAACACATTTTTACACTATTCCTTTCGTCCTGCAAAATTTGAGAAGTATTCCTTTTTGAATTATCTTGCGAAGTTTGAGCACTTTCATAATCTTTATATGGCAATTTTTTTTCATTATTAACTTTTTCACTTTTTCACCTATCAAACTTAATATACAAAATATTAATTAATTTTTTGAAATTTGTACCGAAAAGAAATGATTCAAGTTTATATGAACGGAGGGAGTATAATTTTGCTCACTTAAATAATTATGTCGAAAAAAAAATCAACTAAAACGAAAGAAGCATCAATACTAAAAACATATCGTTTGTGTTCAATCATGTGGACATTGAGTATTCCACTTTCTTACCTACTAATTAGTTTCAAATCACATTCATGTGCCTATATATGGGAAATAATTTGTTGATCTAAATATATATAAAAATAAGTCGTACATATTTATAACAAAATAATTTGTTTTTCTTAAATGGAAACATAACCTTTTTTTTTTTGAGAATGGAAACATAACTTTTTCAGTTTCAATGTTTTCTGTCACCGGACTCGCTGGAAACAGAATTGCAAACACTCCCTCTCTCTCTCTCTCTCTCTCACACACACACACACTCACACTCACACGTCTTATCAAGTTCAACAAATAATTGGGAGTAGCAAGTTTTCACCTCAAAGAAATAATATGCCTACATTGACAACTGACATTTTACCTAATTCTGCATTTTAACTCAATATTTTATCACCTAAACCAATTATTCTAAACCTTACAAGCACAAAAACATCCTAAATTCTATTTCTTGCAATTCCTCCACCTCAAAAATCTATTATACGATAAAAGTGGTAGATATAAATATATTTAACCATCCAACTATATATAAAAGTGTATCAATAAGAATTTCTCATTTCATCGTCACCGTATTCTAAATCAAGAATATGGATACATAGTAATAATAGATACCCACTATTTAGGAGCGGATCCAAGGGGGCCTCACACCAAATACTCCCTCCGTCCAAGTTATAATGAGACTCTTTTTTTGGGCATGAAAATTAAGAAAAATGTGTTTTGTGTGTAGATGAAAAAGTGAAAAGGTGGATAAAGGGTAAACTTTTACCAAATAAGGAAATGTCTCAAAATAGGTGGGATGCTTAAAATAAAAACAGTCTCAAGATAGGTGAGACGGGGGAAATAAAAAAATTCTTATAAAATCGTCAAATTATCTATATTTTGCATTAATCATTGTACAATACTCCCAATCACTAAATCAAATCAATTGAAAATTATTTTTTTCGAAATTACAAAATCAAAATATAAAAAATTAAACCTTCATTAGAGGTTTTTTTTTTCTGCGTCCATCATTACTTGTATGTAAGTTCGATTTTGAATGTCAAGATCATGAATTCAACAACACTCTCACCTTTACCAAGATGGCTCAGGTTTCATCACCATCATTAAGTTGAAGATAAGCTAAAGTGGGTCCCACCAACCATGTAATAGTTAATTTAAATCATCAGATAATGCAAAAGTGATTAGGCAGCAACACCTAATGTCCTTGTTTCCTTCTTATTAAAAAAATTATTTAATGAATATATTGTTCTAAACCTAAAAGCCAAGAATTCCAACCTCAAATCAACCATTTCTTTATATACACAAATATAATGTTTTCTCAATCACTCTCTCCACTAAGTCCCCACAAACTTATAAAGAACATAGACCAACAAAAAACCTCTCCATTTTCTCTATTGTTTCACCTCTTCCAAAAAACTTATATGAATCATGGCTATAAGCTTATCGACTATTGTTTCATCTTCTATTCCAATATTGGCCCTCGATTCGAGCAAACGGGCTCCGAGGGCCAGGGGTAGTTTGGTCATTATGTGTGCCACAAATCCTGCTCCATCTGGCCTTCAGATCAGATCATATGATCACAACAAGATCAAGGTAAGTTAATTTGATCGATTCTTGAATTTTGTTTACTTTAGTTGGAGTTAATATTTAGTTATTAATTTTCTCTCGTTTCACGTGATTTATTATTATTTACTATAGGTGTTTGAAGATAAATTAAATGGTATCATTTGCTACAAGGATGGAAATGGGGAGATGATTTGCGAAGGTTACGATGAGGGTCCTCGTTTTTCCCAACAAATTTCAAGATTTACTTCTAATTCAAGGTATCATATAATTAACATGTTACATATACAGTATTTGTCACAAAATATTTATTGCACATGTTTATGACATAAGTTTAGGTTGAAGCCCGACTCGAAATGTTTCGATACTTCTTGAGGAGCTCGACTCGTATTTGACTCGATTATTGATTTCATTTGTGACAGCGGAGATGCTGAGATAATTGAATTGCTTCAGAGATGTTTGCTCCATGCGTCTGATGAGAAAGAGTTGACTATATTCTGACATCATAGAAAATTGTTTTTGATGAGTTTAGAAGAATTATTTCTCTTCAGAAACAAAATCCAATGTGAATTAATGAAGCCCGTAATTATATCAAAAACCATGTTGTTTTAATTTCTTGAATATCTTTCCCTATGCTGCAATGGTTATATGAGTTTATGGGAATTCAATCGTGTGTAGAGATGTAAATGAGTTGAGTAGAGAAATGGTAGACTCAATCCCAAGCTTGATTTAAATTTGTATGCTCAAACTTACATTTGTAAGCTCGAGGTATAAACGACTTATTTTGATGATATATTGAGTTCAATAATAGACTACCTCTCGGCTTAAGCTCGATTCATCATTCATTAAATGATTTTCTAAAACAAGATTCAAATAACTCGTGACGCATTTACAGAAGCTTGAATATACAAAACTGCCATCGATATATTCCAACCGATTTACAACTTCAAATTCTTCCAATTAATGGGACAAAACAGAGCAACACAAAATGAATGTGTACAAGGGGAATTGAATATATTTTCCCGAAAAAATAATAATGAATTCTACCTCTAAATAAGATTCAAAAGGCCATGCTTACAAAAGAATATAGAAAATCAGAAAAATTAGATATACAAAAAAAAAAAGAAAAAAAAAAGAATGAATTTGCGCTTCAAAATATACAAGCAAATGAGGCTTTTCACTCGGCAGAGGGCATACTATTATGTGCAGAGTTCTCTTCAGCCATCTCCGACTGCGACTGGCTACGGATTATTGTAGGAGGCGACCACTGATCTGGGACCATCAAGAAATACGTCGTCATGGCCTTCCTGAACCTTCTCTTGTACTGCTTCGGAGAGATCACGGTAGGCGAGGCGTTCTTGGGCCCGCCTAGGATGCCCGATGCTTTTACCCATGTCTCGAGATGCTTGTCCCACGTGTACTGTCTCATAAAGTCGATGATCCCAAGGACGAGCTCGTGCTTCTCCTCATCGACCCCGACTAGTAGCGAGTAGTCCATTACGTCTATGGACTGCAGCAGGAGACAATGAACAAAATATAAGTAAAATGCGGTGTGGTGCAACTTCATGGATGATAAGGAGAGGAGAGGAAGGACTTACAGCAAGAAAAGCAGTGTCGTTCCACACTGCTCGTTCGAGGACTCGCTTCGCTTTGTTTCCAACAAATATGGGAGACGTGGGCATTGCTTCGATCAAGTTCTGGTCTAACAACACCTTATTACTACCGGAAGAATCAGGATTGTATCGCGACCTGGATGAACCTTTGAGATCGTAGAGTCGCGTTATATTCCTTCCAAACAGCAGATTCTCCATCACCAGCACGTCCATTTTCATTTCTTTCCCTCCTTTAAGATGTTTCGAAGATACCTTTCGACAGAAATGCCATAAAATTCAAACATTGTAAGATTCCATTCCAAGAAAAATCAGAGAATAGTACTTTTTGCGTTTTCTTGACCGGGATTGAAAGAAATTCAAGAATTGAGCAACGAATCAGAAAGCTCGAAAGCGCTAAATATCAGAAAAGATAATTCACTTAAGCTATATAGAGATTCACTTTTTGATGGAGATATACCTGATAGATACCAAGGATCTTTGCCAGGCAGGTCGGGCTGCCTGTCCCGATCGATTCAGACAGGTACTTGAAATAGCCCGGGGCGAACTTGATGAACGACTCAAGCTCAGTCTTTGTCACCTGCTTGATGATGAACCGATCATCCAAAGTTTTCGCGAAGAAGACGTTGCTCTTGCCGCCTTGGGCTCCCCACTTCTTGCAACGGCTAAGGGATCTGACGAAATCCACCTCCGACGGGCAACTTATCCTCCTCAACGCATCGAAACGTTTTGCATAGTAACAGGTGACCGTGTACTTGACCTTCCCGAGGGGTCCATCATCCGTAAACGACACTCTAGCGTGCAGAGCTTTTGTGTACGAGACAGGGTCCGAATTCAAGGAGCTGCGGAAGGTCGTCAGAATGCCCTCATCTCCGGCTCCAACGCTCTTGTAAGATTCCAACACCACCTCGTCCAAAGACGATAACGACGGAAAGGCCCCAACATCAAGGGAGTGCATGGAAATCATCGGTTCGGCAATGTCCTTAGGTCTGTCGGGCTCATCGGAGATTTGGCTGAAGTAATCATGAGAGACAAGGGCATAGGATATAAGACTCGTTGGCTCATCATCGTACACCGGAATGACAGTCTCGTTAACCCCCATGGGGAGAAGCAACCGAGCCCCACCTTGGAGTTCGGGGTCCTGAAACAAGGAGATGTAAACTGGATTATATCCACCCAACACATCCAGCTTCAGGTCTGGTCCCGAGCAATTCTTGCTTGGTGATCGGTAGTAGATGGAAAACGGCGTGCTCAACCAGTTCTCAGTTTCGTCTGCATCACCAGAACTTTTGGTAGACGAGCCGGAAGGTGAGTCCTCTCTGTCTTCTTCCATATCCGACTTGTCGAATACTCTGACAGCAGATGAAGTATCTAATTCAGCTAAATCCGACACACTGCACTTCTTTGGGACCCCCATACCCGGATGACTCTCACCGGTCCAGGCGGCATCGAGAGTATCCGACAGAGATATAGGACTTTGACCATCTAAGAAAGCACTATGTACATTAACATTGGGAACAAGAGAATCCGGTTCATCAGCGGACCGAGAGAGTTCGAGCGGATTCTGTCCATGATCCAAAATCGAAGATAAATCAGTTATTTGAGGAACCACCACCTCAAGGTGATTGTTGAGCAGACTGCCCGAGCCATGATCAGGATTTTCTTTGAGCTTTGTGTCCGTGACAATGGATTCAGAACTGCTTAGAGTCTTAACGGTCGCAGCTGGGACATTTACATCGAGAACTCTCTCAGTTTCACCAAGAGGTTTCTGAACAGCCTCCGAAGTGGAAACTGCCGCTTTATTTGGTTTGTTATTGGAATCTAGACTAGCTGCGTATATCAGGCGCCGGTCCCATACGTAAGACTGGAAGACCAGCTCTCTGCGCAGCTGATTGAGCTCGAGAATATCGATGAGAGGTTGCCCTATTCTCACCTCCTTCTTCAATAATTTCTGGAGCATTTCCTGCCAAATCACATACACTCTCAATAACATATGGATCACAAGAAAATTGCTTCGATGAATCTCAAGATTTGGAAATTATCCCAGACCTCAAATATAGACTTTTCCTTCTGCAAGAGCCCTTCAAGATCTGTTATCAGGTGTCTTGATTCGTTCACGTTTGTGCCACCGTTAGTCGCACCTACACCACATTTTCTTTCTGCGAGATGACGAAGAGCGTTGAGCACTTCAGAGAACAATAGCTCGGCTCGCCCAACCACCTGTGATGCAGTTAGAGAAATTAAAAGAAACAGGCGTTTGTTATACCTTGATAGTTGATAGACAAGAGATTCAGAAGGAATAGAACTAAAGAATAGCATTCGTTTCACCTCATTCATTTCTTTTTCTATCCACTCCTGATTTTTGTAGTTGAAATCAAGTTTTGAGGGAGGTAGGTACACTGAATGAACATCGATTGATGCATAACGAAAGCAAGCAACCATTTGTCCAAACCTGCATCAACCCAAGTGGACTTGATTGCTACAAAGATCCAATATGCGCTCATGATGCTCGAGTGGAAGTAATTTTATTAAGAAAAATGAGAAACGGATCATACCCATAAAACCGAAGACAGTCTCTATGCAAAGAATGGCCACAGCTCGCCACTCTACTCGCAGCTGCATGGTTCGAAAAGCTTAGCTCCAAAAACTTTCCAAAGGACAACCCCCATGCAGCATCCGACATCAAAACCCGTCTAGTTGCAGGCGGATATCCATTAGCCCTGGGACATCTCAAGCAACGGTGCCACATCCAAATCTTCCCGTCCCGTTCACCAGGTAAAATAATTTCAGGTAGTTTCTTTACTGAAATTGTCAGAGTGCCTTGTCGATGAGTGTAGCACTGAACATGAGCCTCGGCGGGCATCTCACATGAGCGGCATACGAAACTCTGTTGAAAATGTTATACCCATCAGTAAGGCCAAAAAGTTTGTCTTCAGTTTGAGAGAGAGAGAGAGGGATAGAGAGATACCTGGTCGAATAAATGATCCCGCAAAAAACGACCCAAAGGCTTATCAAAGCTACCGTAATATTTGATCCGAAACAAATGTGATCTTTCACAGACAGTACCCTTCCATACACATCTAGACGACAACGAGACTAAGATGCTTTGATGGTCTGAAGGAGAAGGTGGAAATTCTTCTTTCAAAGCAGGCTGTTCATCAGGAAGTTTCAGACTATCCGTTTGCAAAGACGTCAGATTCGATGCATTGCTCTTAGTATCTATGTTACTTCCATCACTTTCCATAATTTTGACATTTGAATCTCCAAAAAAACTAGAGTGGATATCTACTGAGACAGCAAGTCCATCTAATTCACTAGGTTTTGCCTCCGAGGACAGGCCCAAATCTAGAATAGCTTGATCTTCCGATCCATGTTCAGCAGAAAATGGATTCGAGGAAGAACGCTGAAAACCCTTTACAGAAGATGATATAAGAGGCTCGCCATACTGAGAGCTCAAAGGAGCATACTCATGGATCGATGCAATCGTTTCCCTGATTAGATCTGATGGGGGTAAAGTATTCGACCTCTGTGGATCACCAACAGATTGAGGCCCGGGAGTTTTATCACTAGACGGAACTGAAAAACCAGGTACAGTTGAGATGGATCTGTCAATTGTCGATTGCTTATCTGGTAGTGCCACCGTGATAGGAGAGTTCAACTGAAGTGCCGGCAAAGAGGCACCTTCGTCAGCAAGAAAAGACGTCTCCAAAGCCAAGTGGTAAGCCGCAAATACTCCATACTGTACAACATGCTTCACTTTCTTCAATTCATCCCCACTGGCGCCTCGAAGTATTATCTGAAGAAATCAACAGCACACAATAGCCCTAAGACAGCTAAATTTGAATATATAATTTTCAAAATGATAAATTTGTCACAAACTTACAGTGCATCCTTGTGGCTTCGGACAACCTTCGAAATACATCAGGGTCTTCACCAGCTTCTTTCCAGCCTGACCGGCACTACCATGCTCTTCTGTAAACCTCATAACATTGAACATGTCACAATATCCCACCTTCTCTGATGATAGGTGATCAATTGAAGGAACAATTTGGGCACCAGTGCAACGGGCTATACGCTCCAGAAGTGGCCTTTTAATATTCAGAACAAGTGATATTTCTTTAGCGAGAAGGTACTCCTGTGCGTAGCGTGAAACGGATTTCTCAACCAGAAGAATATTAGGAGTGTGCACACTTATCTTCGCAACGGCCATCTTCAGATGATCCATTTCCTGGGAACAATCAAATGTTAAATGCAATGACCGAGGAAAATATGAGCTTAGGTTTAAATAAAAGTAAAGTCTAATCCTACTTGTTGCAACAGTGTGTCAAAGCTTGATAGTGCATTAGAAACCCGCTGGTACTCAAGAGCCCCTCCGAGGATCAGTAAGCGAGGCTTCTCTACTCTCGATGTCATCCGTCGATGAGCCACATTTTTCTTGCACACAACTCCTCTGACCACCAAACTGTTAAGGTGAAATTGTCACCAACAGAGGAATACGAGGGAAACGTGATGATACAACAGAAACATGCTTGTAGATAAGAAACAACAGAATATAAACACAAGAATAATGTTCCACTTTCAACCTCCAAAATCATCTGCATTGGCTGTAAATATACCTAAGCTTCAAGAAGGTTCATAGTGATGGGCATGTTTCAGAAATACCGAAGCAATAGAGGAAAGAAGAGCATGATCCATAAATCCCATGATCATTCGGTATCCATAATCATCCGGTTCACCCCCTAGATCTCTTTGTCGAGCTAAATTTTTAGTTAATTTTCAAAATTTTCACTACCCAATTTGCTAGTAAACTGTGATCTCAGTGGAATTTACAGGAAATCACACTCGAGAAAGAACCTACTAACCATTTGCAAGTTACATGAAACAAAAAAATAGTTAAAGTTATTTACCTCTCACTTCGAAGCCCTGAAGCTAAACATTTTACTTTGACATACCCCCCGGGGTCCATTTGTCCCCCTTGGCTCATATCTGGTTTTAACAATGTGGCAGCCTCCCATGACAAGGCAATAATTATTTCCAACCAACTCTCTTTGTCATTTTCATCCTCTGAAAGAAGATTCTCTACCTGCAAGAGTTGAGCTACTAAAGCCCGAAAATGACCTTCGACCACACTCTTCATGGCTCTCTTGTGCTCCTCGTTTGATTTCTCCCGACTACGAAACTCCCCGCTCCCAGAGCTGCTTGAATTGTTGAGATATCCCCATTCTCCAGCAGCATCCCCATCACCGTCGTCCTCGAATAGAAGTGCTTCCCTTTCATCTTCTTCGTCTTCAGGCTCGGGAGGGAGCCACAGAACTCCATTGTTTTCAAAATCAACAGGCTCGGTATTGACGTCTTCTGCTACATATAAAGAAGAAGGTGCCTCACATTCATCACCAATGTCTTGTTCAGCATCTTTCTCGGCAATCTGCTGTGATTCTTCAGAATGTTGAGAATTAACACTATATCGCAATGGGGAGCTGGCCGTACTTTTTGAATCAACAGCATCTCCATCAGGATGAACTTTACGTGAGTTATAATCACTGTTAATATCCTCAAATTTAACGGGGCCATAGTAGCCATTGACCTGGGAAAAGTCACTAGCTATGGGACCTAACTGAGACATTCCATATTCATCATCATCGTCATCACTCCTGTTAAAACAAATAATGATGAGATTTGTATATAATTTTTTTCAGCAGGCAGTATCAACCAAATAATGATTTTCATTGCTTATAATTAAATAAATAAATAAGCACTCAAACATGAAAATGGGAAGCAACGAAATCCGTTATAGTCTTAATTTTCGGCTTACATAACATATTACACAGTCAGCACAGTGTCAGCACTATATGCTGGGAAGATAAAAAGTATAATCACTTTCCATAATTCTTTCCGTTTTCGAAATGTATTGAGTTATCAATAAGCAGGCCATCGCAAAACCTATGAATCTAACCACACAACATTAACATCCTTTAACTATAATAAATTCCTTCATCGGATATAAAACTTCAGGTCCTGTGCCTCTGTTCAAACTTAATAAAATCTCTCAAGATGCTCTCAAAGAAACATGCTATCTATATAACTAAAAAAGGAAGATCAGAAATAACCTGTTTTGGAAATAACCAAATTGGTCTTCAGACAGGTTTTGCTCCTCTGTGACCACAGCAACATCATTGATCTTTGCTGCTCCAACATTTTGCCTATCTAAATCTGCTTCTGTCGACGGTGATTGCATTGGGCTGGGTGCAGCCGACTGTGGTACTGACACAAAAGTAGTGCTACTGCTACCACAGGTGCCACTAGATCTAGTGCTAAGGAAACTGGTTGCTGACGGAGAAGTACAGCTGGCGTCCTGTAGGTCCACCTGGAGCCCATCATCAACTGCCACAATCAACTGTTTTCCCCATTGCTCTTTCTCCCTTTGCTTGAAACAGTAATTGCATACCCTAATCTTATCCCACTCTTCTAGTGAAATCTTTGGCTCACTATGTCCAATAGGAAGCCAATTCGAAGTACACTTGGCACAGAAAATCCGACCACAGAGACGACAATGATGCCTACGGTTAAACAAGGTGAACTGTGAATCACACTCGTAGCACACCCTGCAGCTCTGGTCGGGCATCCAGAAATCCCTCGACACATGTGCAGGCTCTGACCGCCATGGCATCCAAGATTTAAGTAAGCCTACCAGATCAGAAAATGTCCTATCAGACTCGTCCATCGACTCAACAACCCCCCCTTCCCTCTCATTGTGATATACTCATTTCTTTCCAACTCAAACATCCATTCCCAACCCCTGACACAGAGAATCACAAGAGATTAATGATGAAACTTCAACTTCAAAACAAAAAATTAACCCAGTAAGTAGAAACAAACTAATCCAATCCAGCAAACCAAATTGCTGCAACCTTGTTAGTAGATTTTAAATTGATACTCAAATTCAAACTATATCCTTTCTTCAGCTTACAACACTCAAATTCAATGACTAAAACAGCTGCAACAAAGTTGATCCACTCAAAATTTTGCACAAAACCCAAATCGCAATTTCCTTGATCAAGAACTAATAACCCTAAATCCCAAATTCTAGCACCGAGCAACTAACCCAAACTTGCAACTCTACCCACACATTCCACAGTGAACAAATTAATAATAACTAAAAGGAATCCAAGATCGATCTCTCAAAGAAAACTAAGAGAGCAATGAAAGAAAACGAACCTTTATACATATAACCTCCGAGCCGAAAATTCGGAGAAGCACGCAATCACTGGATTTAAAATTATCACTCTGTATCCTCTCTGTCACACAATTCACTCTGAAAAACGCGGGATTTCGGGGTGAATTAGTTGTTCCCTTCTCATTCAAGATAAACAGCGAATGTCTGCCCTAATTTCCTGATCCTCAAATAAATGGGAAATCGGAAGTTGAATCACCAAGATTAATCATAATGGGGCGTGAATTAATACAATTAATTAACTAATTTCTCGAAATGATTCTTCGTCGTCAGAGATTGCATGTTTTATAATAATGGTAGGAAATTTTGATTGAGAAGAAAGCGACTGAATGAATTGTGTGTGCTGCCATTTCATCCAATTTAATAATTACTACTACTAATATTTGTTTAACACAAAATTATGAAAGCTACAGCCTATGGCAGAGAAACACGTGGCACATGCCAATTGTCATGTTCTTTTCTCTTTCCTTTTTATCTGCTAGATTTTTGAAAGCTGACTTAATTTGTTTTATCAGGCAATAAATAAAATAATTTCTTTTTTAGTTGGACTCCTTCGACCTTCGTATTTGATAAAATAATAAATTGATTGTGATTTTTTTAGTTGGAGTAACTAGTTTATTATAGGGGTTATTGCCAGAAAATACATATACTTTGTCAATTTTCTGGTTTATATCATGACTTTATAATTTGGCCAGAAAATACATCAATTTTCAATTTAATTGCAATTATAACATGACTTTATAGTCTGACCAGAAAATACACCAAATTTCAATTTATTCTCAATTATAACATGACCTTATTTAGATTATTTTTCATCATAGATGTATTAATATTTATTGTATTTATATTAAATTTTTATGTATAAAATATTTTTAATTGATTGATTAATTTTTATAAAAATTAAGTTAGATGATTAATTATTTCATAATATATATATATATATAAAAACAAGATATTATATTGATGGCTTAAAAATACATACTGTAGAGGCTAAAATCTACAATTGAAGTTGACGTCTGCACGTCCGGATAGATTGGGCACTAGCAACCTGTCAACACAAGAACACGTAAGAGCCCTAGGTTGAGCACCGGGTGGGGGTGTCGACCGTAGAGCCTCCGACGCTCAAGTCAGTAACGGAATAGCAAAGCGGAATTATAAATGAAATTAAATGAGAGAGAAAGGCAGGCTGGAGTGCGATGTTATTCCAGGCTGTAGGCGGCGTCGGAGGGTGGAAACGGTGACAGTGAGTTGTGATAATGGAATATGGGAAGCGGTGGTAAGCCAAGCTGGCTATTTCCGGTTTGAAAGAGAAATCAGCCTGGCGGCGGAGTAGAGAGAGAGTTCAAGGAGTAGAGAGCAAGTAGGATTTTTCCCTGTCCCCTTATGATCTAGTCTGGATGTTTATATAGGAGACATCCAACTGCTAGGTTTTACAGCCTGGCCCCGTCAAATCTATCGTTTCTCCGGTTGTTGCGATTTGGACGGGATCATGAAGATTCCCCTCTGACTGCGTCAGCTTGGTGGAAGACGTCTTTTTAGGGCTTGACGGCTGGGAGACGTTTTCTAGGGTTTTGACGGCTAAGTCTTATAACTTCGTCAATCCAGGTCGGCTAGAACCCTTGGGCCGCATGCGATATATCCAGCTTGGTTGTGGATTTGAGTCGATCTATATCTTTTCGGGCTAGACGGATCAGTCCGTTTGACTAGTTGGGCTTTTTAGGATTGTGCCAAACTAGCAAGTGGGCTTAGGCCGAATGCAGCCCGACTGTTTAGACAAGTTGGACCTAAAGTGGATAGCCAACCTGGGTCGGTCCAGGTTGATCCTGTGATGAGTATAGTTTCACTTATTGGGCTAGACGGTAAGTTTTCTTAAGTAATTGGGCCAACCTGTTAATGATCCAAGTTGATCCGAGGTTTGTCGGGCGGGACTGGCCGAGTCTGTTCGGCTCATTAGTCCAGCTTGGAATGTTAATTGGGGTCGAGCCAAGTTGACAAATTTTGTCCACTACAGTTAGCCCCCCACTCTGCAATTAGAATTTTCTAATTGGAGAGTTAGTTTGATTATAGTTATTCGGTATACGTGAACTTCTCAAAATATCGGGCTGCTCAGCTAATACAGTGAATCGGTTGTAAAAAGCGAATCGTTTGCCAGCTTGGAAGTTGTTGCGAGAGTGGATGTCGTGGACTTATTTAGAGTTAAACGATAGCCGACGTAGGCTAAATTCGTTCGCCAACATAGATTTTAATGTTTTGCCGGGCTGAAATTTTTCAAAAGAAGAATATAGACTTGAAATTGACAAGTACCTCCCAGCTTGGAATTTTGAAATAGGAGTGTTTTTTAATTATTCCCACTTGGCTCATTTGTTGAAATAAGAAATTGCTCCAGCCTGTAGATACTTGGGCCGAGATGGAGCTATTTAAGCCAAGTTGAACCCATTAACCTGCGTGAAGTTGGCATTGTTTACCAGCCTGCACTTCTCGAAAATGGTGCTACCAGCCTGTAAAAATATGGGATTTTTTCTAATTCGCATTATCTACAGGCTGAAAAATAATCGTTGATATTCTCTTGAGAGGGATTTTTCACATTTATTTTCTTTAGGTTGGTGCTGAATAAAAAACAAAGGTGTCTTTCCTCCAGTCTGGTTCGAAATTTTTTAGGGTTCTGCCTCTTCTATTTGGGTTCGTCTGATTCTCTTTCTCTCGTCTCATCTCTTCCGTCGAGCAGAGAACGACATCCCTGCTGTTTTGCCGGCGTGATTCAAGTTCTGAGGAGGGTCATCGGTGGTTGGTGCCTGGGGTTTTTCAGGCGTAGCCTGGGGGACGCCCTTCGCCGGATAGGCGAAGGAGGAGAGGTGGTGTTGGTCGATACTGTGAGATTATTTGAGGGAGATTTGAGCGATGGAGGAGATTGAGAGAGAGAGAGAGGGCAGCGGCGGCTGCGATTTGGGGATCTGGGTGGTGCCGCCATTCAATAGGCGGCGGCGGTCACAACGTTTGAGAGAGAAAGCTTGTTCGGGAAAAGAGATGAGGCGAGGAGCCCTGGGCCGAAGGCGGCGGCCGTGACTTGGTCACCGAAGGTCAGAGGAGGTGGCGATGGTGGGAGTTGAAATTAGATTTGTGGTTGCTGATTTGCTGGTTTGATGGAGTTAAGCAGCCATATGGTTTGAATCTGTGGTTGCTGGTCTGCTAATTCCCATGTTTATGATGAGGGTCTGATGGGCTTCGAGAGTTTGGTGGCTGGAGAGGCCAGGTGCGCGGTGACGGCGTGGTAGACAGAGACGAGTCGCGCGGCGGCGTGGCGTTGCCGGCGGCCGTAGCTGATTTGTGTGGCGTTTCGCGTAAGCTTGTGCGGAGGGCGAGGGTGACCTTGGGACGCAATCGTTGTTTGTCCAGCGACTTCAGCAGCTCCACAACCGGCGACTGCTATCTACCTGAACAGTTGGCTCGAAGCGCGCGGTGGCGTTGTGATGTCGCCGACTGCCAGAGTCTTCGAAGGTGAGTATCCGCGCAAAATTGATTTTTGCTAGGATTAATTTTTCACAAATTTTTATTGCCTCCGTAGTATGGAATTTTTATTTTCCTTGCTTTGTTTTTGTTTTGATTTCTTTGAATTTCGATTGCATAGTTGCTGAATTTGCTATATTGATTTTGTTCTTCACTAGTAATGGTAGTTGTTGCCAACGGAGAGGCGGCGTCGCAGTGGTCGCGTAGATTAGGGATCTGAGGTTCAGGGTGGCGTCGTCGCTCAATAGACGGCGATGGTGACTGATATCGAATGGGAGACGAAAGATAGGGTGAGATAAGGCGGCGATTTCGCCGAAGGTCGAAATTGGAGGGGGTGGCTCCCTTTTTCTGCCATTGCTTGATTAGAGGAGAGGGGGCCTCCCGGCGGCGCGCGTCTATGAAGGAGAAGAGAGGAGGAGATGGGCCGAAAGCGGCGATGGTGCATCAGGCTTTTCAGGCGCGGCCCTGGGCCCTTGGGCAAACGGCGGTCGGAGGCGACGCCTTTCGCCTGGGGCGGTGGCTGGCTGGGCGGATTTTGTCCGTTTCTTCTGAGTGAGGCGGAAGGGAAGAATGAGGGAGAGAGAGGTCAGCAGCTCTCCAGGGTGGAGTTAGAGACGAGGCGCGCGGCGGCGGCGTGGCGTCGCCGGTGGCCGTAGCTGATATGTGAGATGAGATACACGAGCTATCTCCATTGTTTAAGTTTTCTGCTCAATAACGATCGATTGACTCGAGCATCTTTCAGATTTGGGAGAGGCAAAATAGATTGGTGGTTTTGAGCAATGGCTTGGAAGAACTTGAGAACGTCGTGGAGTTCGTGGACTCGAAGGAAGGAAAATTTAGCTCCTGTCTCGTGTAAGCCTGTGCGGAGGGCGAGGGTGGTCTCACGACTTGTGCAGCGATTTCAGCAGCCCTACAACCGGCGACTGCTGTACCTGAGCAATTGGCTCAAGGCGCGCGGTGGTGGTGCGATGTCGCTGGCTGCTGTTGCTGGAGGTCCAAACTGGAAGGAATTGGTAAGGCTTACTTTGCTATTGTTGATTTTGTGTGTCTGTTTACTAGCAATGTCGTAGGATTGTGTAGTTGTTGAATTGATTTTATTTATTGTAGATTCACAACTTAGTAGAATAGTCTCTTCTCATCTCTGCATTCTTGCTTGATTTTAGTAAATACATAATCTTTCAAATCTCTTCTTTTACAACTTTTTGGTAGATGAGTGAGTTTATTAACATTGAACTATAGGAGCTCGTTTGCCTTTTCTGGAAAATAGCAACATCAACAGCCTATTTCTCACTCTCCCTTCTTTTACTCTTCTTTTTCATTTTGTTTAGTAGGCTGAGAGAGATGGAGCTCTGCAACTGGAGAGAGCCATTGTCATCTATTCCTTTATTTATGGATTTCATTTTTGTCTTTTGGAGGTTTTGAGCACCTTGCAGCGACGACGAGTGTGGGAGAGTAGGGCAGAGAAGTGACGAGATAAAAAAGGTTACAAGCTTCACTCATTTGCTGCGTCCCGTCAATGTTCGTTGATTCAGTGTTGATTTTATGAAGCTGTTAAAGGATTTGTCAAAGTATATTTTGTATGATTGTATCTATTCTTCGTATAAAGGTCCAGAGGAGCTTGTGGACTGACTATTTGTCAAATCTTTTGTTACGGAGTAAGGGAGATGCAGCCTTTGTATAATTACATGCCATGTGAATTATAATATCTTGCCTTTTATTGATTGAGGAATGTGTGCCTTTGTTTTGGCATAAATAATGGCATTGCTTATTTTGACTTTTTCCATGTCACCTCTCCGGATATCATCAATCATTTAATACAAGAATTTGATGACTTTTTCCGTGCCTTTGTGATTTTTATAATATGATCCAAATAATTGGTCAAATCTCAGACTAAAATTAAGAATCTAGTGGCGATTTGACGAGCTTATTTGATAATTTGGGACACAAATTCTGGTAGTTTTCATTGTATATGTCAATTTGCACGGTGAGAGATATGATTCGCGTAGGCGATCTGAATTTTGTTATCAGCTCTTGTTGTTTGACGAGCTGTTAGTTTTGTTGAGGAGCTAAAATTAAAAGGATCAAATGATGATTACCAAAAGTTTGAATTATTGTGCTCTATTTGAAGGAGCTGAAATTTGACTTGCCATTTGACATGTTTATCAAATGATTAGAATTTGTCCAGAATTTGTATAGCTAGCATTGATGGCTGATTTTGCCATTTACTCGTATGGTGATATATGATAAATGAGTATGCTCGAATTTTCTGACTTGTATCTGTGTGTTAGTTTTCGAAGTGGATTAATGATACAGTTCTTTGAGATAAAATCATGTTGCTTGCGTTTACTATTCTTGCGATTTCCTATCGGAAACTGGTAAGTATCTCTCTTGGTAAGTTGACAAACTTGTAGGCTTAATTCATTGCGAGGTTTGCTTGCTATTGGTTGTATTTGGTGGGATCGTTCTTGTGTCGTGATGCTTTGCTTTTTATCCTTTCGCCTTCGCATTTCTTTAGTTATTACTTAGCAATTTATTTGTTTAGGTATTTCTAGGCATGTCTGCCTATTTTTTTGTCGAATGGGTCGAGTAGTGAGAATTATAGATCGTCGGATGATGACACAAGCTGTGTAGATACTGTAAATGGTGTGACAAGAAATAGGTCACGGGCCATACGTGGTATGGTTGATGGATGATGTGATCTTACGTGGACTTAAATGGCAGCCCGTGTATGTGAGTCAGGCTGAACCGTATGTCAATTTGGAGTTTGGTGCATTTCCAGCATGAGATATTTCAAAGAAATAATACGGCTTATGACTGTTTGCCAACATGGATCGTGGTATTTTACCAGCTTGGAGTTGTGCCAAAGAAAAATAACAGGTTGTAGGAATTTTATTTCCACAAGTTGAGATTTTCTCCCATTCTTTTTTCGATTTTTTTTTTTGGCATTGTGCTTAGCGCACACACACACACACACACACATATATATATATATGAATTGGCTTGCCAGCCTGGAGATTATCACGAAGGTAGATGGCGTGGACCAATTTAGAATTAAACATCAGCCTGTAAATATGTGAGCCACACTGGACCCATTTGTCAACATGGGAAAGTGTAAGCTTATAAATAAGTAAGTCAGGCTGGACATGTCTGTCAGCTTGGGATCAAAGTATCAGCTTATACATAAGTGAGTCAGGCTGGACCTGTCTGCCAATATGGAATTTGATGATTTTCCAGCTTGGAATTGATGTTGGAGAATTTTATTGTATCTAGACAGGACCATGCGAATTCATATGTGTCGTCTTGTATGTGATTTTGATATGTATACTTGTATTTATTTTGCCAAGCCGGGACGAGTTGTTGTTGCATTTGACTTTGGCGGCTTGTGCCCCACTTTGGCGTGCAGGCAAATCAGATGATTTCATGCAGCATGCCGGCTTGGAACTATTTTTTGAATCAAATTATGAAATTGTAGAGTTGTCGACTCCGAATCGCCTAAGTCAAATACTTGAAATTAAAGCAAGCTGTTTTTCATTAGATGAGATCGTACTGACTTCGACCAACTATGGCTAGTACCATGTGGACATTTGAACAAGTGGCTAATTCTAGCTTTAAAAAAGATAAATATTTACAAACTTTTTTACTATCTCGTTGATTGTTCCAAGCTGGGTGGCTCGTTCATCTGGATGACTAGAGACCAATGGTCTTGAATTTCATATTGTGATAATGTTTCTTTCCTTAATGATACAGGTTGATCTTGTCTGTGTAGATGAGTCGTCATTGGCAACTTGTATCTCGCAAGGTGCTAACGTCGCAGGACAGGCTGAGACACGACGATTTGAGGTTGGTGGCTGCACTCCGGAGAGTTGCCTACATACCTCTTGCGAGGATCAAGCCAAATGTAGTTCTTGGGCCGGATTGTGCTCCGTAGAGTTGCCTACGTACCCTTTGACGGGATCAAGAGTGACGTAGTTCCGTTTTGGTGGCGATCTGGACGGCTAGGTCAGCCTGAGTAGCCACGTGGGGTGCATCAGGAGTTTCATATTCGTCACAACCGTCAGACATGATTGATGCTCGTAGAGATCTAAGGAAAGTGCGTTGATTCGCTTGATTGCTAGGGCCCCACGGTGGGCGCCAAATTGTAGAGGCTAAAATCTACAATTGAAGTTGACGTCTGCACGTCCGGATAGATTGGGCACTAGCAACCTGTCAACACAAGAACACGTAAGAGCCCTAGGTTGAGCACCGGGTGGGGGTGTCGACCGTAGAGCCTCCGACGCTCAAGTCAGTAACGGAATAGCAAAGCGGAATTATAAATGAAATTAAATGAGAGAGAAAGGCAGGCTGGAGTGCGATGTTATTCCAGGCTGTAGGCGGCGTCGGAGGGTGGAAACGGTGACAGTGAGTTGTGATAATGGAATATGGGAAGCGGTGGTAAGCCAAGCTGGCTATTTCCGGTTTGAAAGAGAAATCAGCCTGGCGGCGGAGTAGAGAGAGAGTTCAAGGAGTAGAGAGCAAGTAGGATTTTTCCCTGTCCCCTTATGATCTAGTCTGGATGTTTATATAGGAGACATCCAACTGCTAGGTTTTACAGCCTGGCCCCGTCAAATCTATCGTTTCTCCGGTTGTTGCGATTTGGACGGGATCATGAAGATTCCCCTCTGACTGCGTCAGCTTGGTGGAAGACGTCTTTTTAGGGCTTGACGGCTGGGAGACGTTTTCTAGGGTTTTGACGGCTAAGTCTTATAACTTCGTCAATCCAGGTCGGCTAGAACCCTTGGGCCGCATGCGATATATCCAGCTTGGTTGTGGATTTGAGTCGATCTATATCTTTTCGGGCTAGACGGATCAGTCCGTTTGACTAGTTGGGCTTTTTAGGATTGTGCCAAACTAGCAAGTGGGCTTAGGCCGAATGCAGCCCGACTGTTTAGACAAGTTGGACCTAAAGTGGATAGCCAACCTGGGTCGGTCCAGGTTGATCCTGTGATGAGTATAGTTTCACTTATTGGGCTAGACGGTAAGTTTTCTTAAGTAATTGGGCCAACCTGTTAATGATCCAAGTTGATCCGAGGTTTGTCGGGCGGGACTGGCCGAGTCTGTTCGGCTCATTAGTCCAGCTTGGAATGTTAATTGGGGTCGAGCCAAGTTGACAAATTTTGTCCACTACACATACATACATATATATATATATATAAACAAGATATTATATTGATGGCTTAAAAATACATACATATATATATATATATATATATATATATATTTGATTTTAATATTCTATTAATATATTATATATATATATATAATAAGTATTTATTTATTTAAATTGTGAAATTATAAAATATTAGGACCAATTAAAAAAATTACGTACATATATAATAGAAACTATGTTAAAAAGTAAATAATATTATATATTATTTACATATAGATGTATATTTATCAAATATATATGTATTTATATATAGTATATTGTGAGATGAAAAGAAAATTAAAAATATTTAATGTATTAAACTTGATATTATTATACTAAATTAATTACAAGGTCATGTTATAATTGAGAATAAATTGAAACTTGGTGTATTTTTTGGCCAAACTATAAAGTCAACATATAATTGCTATTAAATTGAAAATTGATGTATTTTCTGGCCAAATTATAAGGTCATGATATAAACCAGAAAATTGACAAAGTATATGTATTTTCTGGCAATAACCCCTTTATTATATATGGAGTATCAATTTGAATAAAGGAAATAAAAATAAGCTTGAGTAAAGGAAATAGAAAAAGTTTTGAGTATATCTGATTCATGAGGTTTCCTTCATGATTAGCATTATTAGGTTAGCAAATTTTACTAGCTATTGGATAGCTGTTATTTAATTTTGGTTAATTTATTTAAATGTTAGTAGTTTATTGAATTTGTGTAAATGGTCAATACTTGCTCCATATAATATAATCTGACTAATTATCAAATCAAGTTTGGGATTAAATTTTTGAAAAAATTAATGTATAATCAGTTTAATTTTTTATCAGCATCTTACCGTATGAATAAATTTTGCTCTCGTCCGAGACAAAGACTGAAACTGTTCCATCTGTTGAGGCCTCATCCTCAACCGAACAGGCTTCAAGATCAGCATTTTCCGCCGGATTGTGTCGATTATTAAGTCAAATTAGTATAGCTAAGGGTTCTTTGGCACATATTGGCTAGGTTCAGGAAAGCTCTTGTTTACATGGTCTTAATGCGATTTAGAGTGAGGCCGATTTTACATGAAGCTAAGAAAATTCACTGGAAGCAAAGATCGAAAGCCAGTTAACTCAATTTTGGTGATAGAAATATAAAGTACTTTCATTTTGCCTATAAACAAGTACGGTTGGGTAGACTTAATATGAAATGCCTAATTGACCGATCCCCAAATGTTTAGTTCTATAGAATTTCAAAACAAGTACAATATGTCTAATAGTTTTAAAATTCCTTATGTTCTAACTTTTTAATCAAGCGATCGATGCTGAATTTTTTTTATTATTACTCCCTTCGTCTCTTAAATAAGTTTCTCTTTGAGGATGACACGGGTTTTAAGAAAAAGTGATAAAGTGTATTGATAATAGAGAAAAATGTATTATAATTAGTATTGACAGCGGTCAAAAAATGAAAACCTATTATAATTAGGGAAGAGTATAAGCTACACCATGCGTGCTACACATCACCGCTAGGATGACAACACGTGTCTCCCTTCCTAAAACCAACTGGTTCCTTTAAAAATCAACCAAAATCGGCCCGCTTTATGAATACAGCCGATTCTCTCGATCTCTGTTTCGAATATACTCCCACTTTCTTCATACGGGACCCACAGCTCTTTACACTTTTAATTGCATCCTGCAATTTCCAATGACAAAGAGAGGCCGTGAAAATAAGAATTAAATTACTGTAACGATGGTATCTCAAGAAAGGATGATTTCTTGTTCGAGAAAGAGGACCGAGAGAGAATTTGAGAGCATGGTGGTCGACGGTTGGTGGTGGTCGGATTTAAGAAAGAGGAAATAATAAATGGCTATTTCGCCGGATTTGAGTGAAACGGCTTGCACTGGTGAGAAGAAGAATTTATGAAAAGGAAGATGGGTGGGATATGGGAAAAATTTTGGGGCATGTCTACGTGTTTCTTTACTTAAACTTTCTGTTCTTGTTTTTTTTTCCCTTACTTAGTAATGAAGTTTTAAATTTGTTAATTTCTCCTCAACTTAATCTATAAAGAAATTCTTGATTTCTTCTATTTGTAAAACTACGAAAGAGTTGTTGTGTTGTTGCTAGTTCAATTCCAATTAGGAAAATCTTTATTTCTTTTTTTTTTTTTTTGATGAAAAGACATCGTATATAAATAACGAAAAAAAGGTGTACACAAAAAACCTCGGGTATACCCAAGTGGGGGACAGATGCCACAAAACTCCCAAGTCCCAATCTCAAGTGAGATAGGCAGGGGCGGGGGAGTGGAGAGGGAAACCTTTAGAGAAGGTACCCCAAAAGACTATCAATTACATTGCCTTTACAAAATTACATAGGAGTACAAGTACTAGGCAAGTAAGTATTAACAAATTACATATTTCAATGGATCATGCTTGTAGTGGTCAATGATCATTTCTATTTCGGGGTTTAGGCTTTCCTCTAGCTTAGATTTGAGGCCGAACTTTGCAGCATTGCTCAGCAAAACTGACAGCAGCAGCACACCAAGAAAAAGGCAGCAAAAAACGGCATCAAGTCCAGCAGCAGCAAGTAACAGGTACAGTAGAGGTGGCCAGCAAAAGTCTCGAGGTTGCCAAAGGCCAACAAGGCAACCGGTACACTTGGACAGCATCGCATTCATCAGCAGCAGAGGAGTTGGATCAGTGGATGTGTGGTGTTCGGCAAAGGCCGCTGGTTGAAGTTTCTCCAAAAGTTCCAGGAAACGAGCTGGAGCCCCTGTGAAGCATAGCAGCACAAGATCAAAAACAGGTATAGGTTCAAAGTAAGGAAGATAAGTGGAAGAACACACCTGGTGACTGCGTTCCCTGGGGTTTCATCAGTTGCACCGGTGAAAGTCCGCAGCAAAAAAAAACCAGCCGAAACAGCTGGGTTACAGCAGGCTTTGAGCATGATTTTCTCTAACAGTTCTTCTTTTGTTTTCTTAAGACTTTCCAGTTTGGCTGAAAGCGTAACATCGGTCGGGCAGGCTCCAGGTGAAAGGATCATGCAGCCTTGCAGTGTTCGTCCAATGAGAGAAATCCAAGTTCCCATTCTGCAGCCCTGCAGAATGCAACACTGCGACGGGGAGAAAATCAAAGAGGAAAAACGAGCAGAGGGGAGAGAAAGCAGATCTAAGAAGACATTATGGAACTGAGGTACCCGATTGTAGGATTTGGAAGATGTTTTGATTTGTTGACATCTCCATGTGAGCACGTACAATTTCTTCCGGTTGTGAATCAAAGAGGACGGTGAAAATGTCTTTGATGATATTGAGGGCTGTCTTCTTAACTAGGAAAGGCTCGTCCTCAAACACAAGTTTGTTTCGGGCATACCATAAATGGTTTACTGTTGTAGGCAGGAGGAGTGCGAGGGCCTTAAAATAAATGGAGGAACCCTTCCCTTTATTTCTTCTTTTGTTGTGTGGTGATCCAAGTCCAACAATTTCCACCCATATTGTTAACCTATGATAGCCAAAGAAAATGAAATGAGTTCGAAAATTGATTTAACCAATGGCTGTAGCGCTATGATGCACGAATTCTTCAAAAATTAGTATGTACGGCGAATCGGGTTCTTTTAGGATGCGATTCTCTCGAATTTTCGTCGGATTCGCACCTGATTTGCCACGTGGCGTATCTTTTAAAATAATTTATAAAAATAAATCAGATTCACAAATTTCATAGGCGAAATTCACGTATCTCGAACACAAAAAACCTACACAAAATTATTTTGATAATTTTATTTTCAATTATGACTTATATATTGGACTAATAATATTTGAATCATTATATTGTTGCTCAATTAACTTATATAATTGAAAATACTTAACTTTTGGGTAAAATAAAATATAAATTACATATAATTAATTTAAGAAAATTTAAATTGTACTATTGTAATACCCCGTTTCCTCGAGCTAAGTTTAGAATAATTTTGAACTTAGATTTAAGATGATTCACGCCGGAATGAGAAAAAAAAAATTTATTTTTAATTCCAACACAAATGATTTACAAAAACATTTGTAAATTTAGTTATTAAATTTATATGCATTACATATTTATTTAATTGAGCATCGATCATTTACACGAACTATTTTATTTAGCGAACACTGAACGATTATTACAGTTTTCATAGTACAACCCGGAAGATTTTTATTTTATTTTATTACTCCCACCTACTCCTACACCCACCTACTCCATCAGCCACCATATGCCACAACTTTATAGCTTTTTGTTGAGACACCTCATTCACCACCATACCTTTCAATCATACCATTCTCTGCAAAGACACCTCATTCATCACCATACCTTTCTCTACAAAGTCATTTCACTTCAATAAAGGATCTATCTTTTCCCTCACTTAGCATTTTCGATCAATCTCATTTCTCCCTCAAGTTACTCTCTAGTTCCAACAAACCCAAAGAAATCCAAGTGCAGAGCTCAGCCATATTGCGAATGGATCAAATTGCCACAAAACTCAGATTTCAGCAACTCAAACCAGAGGTTTCATCTTTGAATCTCTCTATCTATTTTATACTTGCTCATTCAGTTATGACACTGCAATTGTAACACATCAAACCTTCACATACTTTCATCTCATCATTTCGGTGCATATGTATACACATTCATAAAGAACAACAATTTCTTAAAATCACCAAGTGTTCAGACATACAATTTATGTGCATATAGATACATATATGAAGCATGCAAATTTTGATGTATTTTTGAAAAATGGAGTCGAGAGGGAGGCTAGGCGCTGCGGCTCTGCCGTTGCTGCCTAGCCACGGTGAAGAGTGGGGAAGGAGATGCGGTCGGCGGTGGTGGTCCTCCTGCTGCTGTCGGCCGGAGTTTTGAGGGAGAGGCGGCAAAGCAAAAGCCTTGTTGCCGCTCTGAGCCGGGTCTGGGCTGGGTTTTGTCGAGGGGGTGACGGCGGCGGCAGTTCACTTCTTCTGCTGTCGTCGGCCGATTGAGTGAAGAGGAGAGGGGTGTGCTGTGAGGGTCTGAGCGGAGAACGGTGGAGCGGCGGCGTTGCTGCTCGAAATACGAGCGGCGGCGGCCGGAACTAGAGAAGAGAGATGAGGGGCGGAGACATCGCCGGTGGTTGTCGTCCGCCGGAGTAGAAACTAAAACTTGAGGGCGGTGGTCGTGGATTTGGGCTTCGATTGCCGTATTTCAAGGCACCGCTCCTCGCCGGGGCCGTGAGCGGCGCAAGGAGCGTCTGCGTGTGTGGGATCTGTTTGAGTGAGAGTAGGGGGTGGACGCTGCTCCTCCGGCGATCTGCTCGGCGGCAGATTCGGAGGGAGAAGGGGGTGGACTGCCTGAACCGAAGTGAGAAAGGGAGAGACGAGGCGTGTATGTGTGAGCGGCAGCGTGTCTGGCGGACGGCGGCGCTGTCTGTGCAGGGGCTGTGCGGCGGATTTGGTGAGGAAACGGGAGAGAGTGTTTTGAGAGAGAATTAAGGAGAGGGAGGCGCAGCTTAGGTAGAAGAAGAGAGGGAGAAGTTTTGGGCTAGGTTTGGCTGTTGGGCTCCCTTTTTGGGCTGAGCCAGTGGGCCGAAATTTATTTAGTGTTGGGCTGTTAATTCCTTTTAACTGGGCCTATTTTAATTATTAAAAAGCTTGGGCTGCAAAACTTTTAAAGAAAATGGTGCATTGATTTAATTACTTTGGCTAGTGGATATTTTTTTTTAATTAATTAGACTATATATTAATTTGATTAATTATTTTCAAGTTGAGGCATAATAATATTATATTATTATTATGTGCATATATTAAGTATGAATTACTTATTATATGAGTGGAGCATGAAATGATTTGCATTAAATATTTTTGCAAATGAAAGTATTTATGATTTAATTGGATTTATTTATAAATTCAATTATTAAAAGAAAATCGAGTAAGGATATTGTTGGTGTCCTTAGCTCAAGAATTAGCTTTCAATTTTTATTATTAAATTTGAAAACTCGGCGTGATGAATCAAGTATGTTTAGTACATCCACTAAGACTTTAAGTTAGCTTCACGAGACATATTAAGAATAGAATTTCTTGTAGGCTTTATGAACCAAGGGGATTAGCGCTGCTTTCCCAAGACGAGTTTACGTGATTATGATCTTCAGGCTTTGCCTATCCAGGTGGGCATTATTTTATTATTACGTATATAGAGATCCCTTGCGTGTCGTAGGCCTCTTATACGAATATATGCATGAGATGATTTTAACTGTTAATTTCAGTTTATTATTATGCCCAAATGATAAATGACTCTTATGAAATAAAAATGAAATGTTTATGAAATGAAATGAAATGTTTATGAAATGATTGACTGCCAAAAATGTTTATGTTTTTATATGTATCCTATCTGTGTTGGTTCGCCAACTTTAAAGGAAATCCAATTGGGATCCTATGCTAGACAAAGGTCGCTAGCTAGGGTTAACGTGTACACTCATGGAGACCGCGAGTCGCTTGCG